>NC_091118.1:139250073-139573406 GCF_040183065.1 Periplaneta americana
AATTATATTAAATATAGCCCCCTTGGAGTCTGTAAGTATTCAAATAGATCTTTCAGAAATTTGAGTAACACACTAAAGAGCAGCATCAATAGCTAGAAATTCAGTGTCAAGACTGGAGGAGGCTGAACATGGTATGAAGTAATTTTCTTGATATTTTGGAATATAATACCCTGCTCCTGATGTTCCATCATCAGGGTTTAGAGATTCATCTGTATAAATTTGAAGGTAATCCTTATATGAGCTGCAGATTAGTTCCATGGCATTTAACTTAAGAATGTATGAAGGATCATTTTTTAAATGATTTCTTGGAATTTGTAGGCAATGTTTTGGAAATATCCATTTTCATGGAGGAATTTTATTTACAACTAGAGTTTTAGCAATGAGTTTGTCTGTGATATAGACTGGTATTTCTTCTTTGTTTATTTTTCAGAAATTACATAGGATATTATCTGACAGTTTGAAGAACATCTGAGATCTGGATGAGGCTTGCAATTTTAAATGTATTTTTAGATCCTTTTTTAATACATAGTGTCTGATTGGTTGAATATTATATTCAATTTCTAGGGCAACAGTTGATGTGGTTTTTGGTACTCCGAAAAAAGAGGGCTAAGAAAATTTCAAATTTTAGATGAAATTCAGCTTTAGTCGCTGTTCATTACGTCACTAGCCTCATCTAATGAAGTCACATCTCTCTCTGCTGAAACATCTATGTTTCTGTCATGAAATTCATCTGTAGTGCTCCTACCGCGAATATTCCTTCAACTTCCTCTTCCACGCACTTTTCCATGTCCTACAGTCCTTATTATAGGCTCATCCTAATGCTTCAGGTCATCAAATAAAGAGTGGTGTATGAGTGGGATGAATTTTTTTTAGCTATTGCAAGTTGCTCCACTTAGCAAAAGTTATCCTTATTGGATCACTGTATAGTTGGTCCAGCTCAATGTGTTCAGGCCTTCCACAAAGATGTTTCGAATATGTAATCTATTACCTCTCTCCATTATGGCAAATGAATTAGTCATACACAGAAGAAACGCAACAACAATATGTAAACAACGCACTTGTATTAATTTGCCTCTCAGTCAAAACTCTATATGCATTGTAATATAAGTGTAAGGCCAACATGGAGCAGCAATGACTGGAACTGCACTTATATTACTTTTTCTCTGAACAGAAGTGACGTTAAAGATTTAGAATATATACTTATCTCACTTTTAAAAAAAAGTCACTTATATTACTTTGCTTCTGATTGCCTCAGATATATGTTTGTTTGCATTACAATTACAATTAAAACCGTGACAATTTAAAACCAAGAAGCTTTTTAGTGTCCCCCGCAAATATCATTCACGCTTGTTTGTCTATCAGTGTCATATCTGCATTACTCTGACTTGCTGAAGGTCCATTACTACTTGGTCTCGCCAACGAAGTCTTAATTTACCGAAAGATCTTTTTCCATGAGAAAGTCAAAGCAGTGCTTCACATAGTAAGCCTTTCTTCCTCGTAATATGTCTGAACCCTTTTGATCGTCTACTTCAGATTGTTGCAATTAAATTTATCTCATAAATTTTTCAGATAACTTTGTTGCTTTGGATTTTCCAGGTGTTGGTTTCAATATTTGTCTTTACAATTGGTACTTTACTTTTATATGTGATTAATGCTTGCAAAATTCAGCACTGATTTTTTTTTGTACCATGGAGAAGATCAGATAAAATAATTGTTCTGTTTAATCTTAGGTTTAGCAATTTTAAAATTATTTCATTATTACATCTAAATTAACTTTCGTTTGAACTTGTAATTGTAAATGTTATTTCTTCCTCGTAATTTAAAAAAAAAAAAACATCGTTGTATAAATTACACATTATAGCTGCGCTAAAGTAAACATAAATCAGTAGAGTGCGAAACGTAAATTCAGGACCCCGTCAGTGATGATCCCGACATTAGCAGAACAGGACTAGAAAATTTAATTGAATAATTTGCATTCTTAAGTATCTGTAATCTGAGATTCTGTGAAGTGATAAATTTTCTTCTTCTTCTTCCTCGTGTTTTAGGATAAATCCTGTATTTTCCAACTTTGACCTCTTAATCCGATGTTGGTCTCCAACTTTCCTTCCACCGTTTAGGGGGTCGTCCCAAAGGTCTTGAGGTGTCCAACTTTCCTTTCATTTCGATTTTCGGGAGTCGGTCTTCCGTCGTCCTTAATGCATGGTCCCGCCTTCCTTTTCTTCTAGTCTTGATCCATTTTATTACGTCCTGCACTCCACATTTTTCCCTAATCTCATCATTCGTCCGTCTGTCTGTCGTATAACGTAACGCCAGCAATACTTCGTAATGTCCTCATTTCTGTTGTTGTCGTCATTTTGCGTTTTTTTTTTTGTTTCTGCTCGAGTTTCAGTTGCATATGTTAAAACTGGCCTTATACACGTTATATATATTCTGATCTTGCTTTCTATGTTCATATATTTATTTTTCCAAATTACATCTCTTAGATATCCTGATATTATCTTTGCATTAGTATTCTGTTCTCTTACTTCTTCCTCCAAATTTTATTGCTTGTTTTTTTTTGTTCCTAAGTAATTGAAACTCATTACTTGTTCTATGGGTTTATCGTATACTGTAAGTTTACATCTGAGCGGCTCAGATGATAAATTTTGTGCTTCAAATATATTGCGTTCTAAAAATTTTGATATTGTGTTTATTAACATTAAGACCGAAGTCTCTGACTTTATTAGTCACCATTTAAGCAAATTTTATGATATATTCCTTATTTGGATCAATAATGCTACTTTTTAAACGATAGAATTAAGAAATTTCGGGCATTTTCATTAAATATCGTGTACAAACATGCTTCGGCATTAATTGACTTCCATCTTTCTATTTTACCTAGTTTAGTATTGTCGTCACCGAGAAAGATTTTGACGTCATTTAAAGCAGCGGTTCTCAACCTTTTTCAGTGACGTACCTACTACTATTTTTAATTTTGGGCATTACCTAACAGTGGTACGATTAGTAGGATGAGTGGAAAAAGAAGTTGTAGTGTTAGTAGAAGCATGAATAATGTTCTCCTCACACTAAATTGCAGTTAATTTCCTCATATCAGTAGTCTAAGGCGCAATTAACACAGATAAGACGTAGACAAGACGTGACTCGGACGTCGGGCGGAGACATGAGCGGACATGACGTAATCAAAGCATACTGAAGAGTCAAAAACCGTTGCGACACTTGCGCGTCGCACAGCTTTCGTAATATCTTTTCAGACGATGAGGATGCCCTGGCTCTCGTACAACTTGCTAATGTAAAAAACAGATAAACTTTTGTGTGCACTCTTAGTGGTTGAAAAAAGAAAGAATGTAGGCCTATGGCATATCTAATTTATTTATTTTCTGTAGTCTATCTATCTATCTATCTATCTATCTATCTATCTATCTATCTATCTATCTATCTATCTATCTATCTATCTATCTATCTATCTATCTATCTATCTATCTATCTATCTATCTATCTATCTATCTCTCTGTCTGTCTGTCTGTCTGTCTGTCTGTCTGTCTGTCTGTCTGTCTGTCTATCTCTCTATCTCTCTATCTATCTATCTATCTATCTATCTATCTATCTATCTATCTATCTATCTATCTATCTATCTATCTATCTATCTATCTATCTATCTATCTATCTATCTATCTATCTATCTATCTATCTATCTATCTATCTATCTATCTATCTATCTATCTATCTATCTATCTATCTATCTATCTATCTATCTATCTATCTATCTATCTATCTATCTATCTATCTATCTATCTATCTATCTATCTATCTATCTATCTATCTATCTATCTATCTATCTATCTATCTATCTATCTATCTATCTATCTATCTATCTATCTATCTATCTATCTATCTATCTATCTATCTATCTATCTATCTATCTATCTATCTATCTATCTATCTATCTATCTATCTATCTATCTATCTATCTATCTATCTATCTATCTATCTATCTATCTATCTATCTATCTATCTATCTATCTATCTATCTATCTATCTATCTATCTATCTATCTATCTATCTATCTATCTATCTATCTATCTATCTATCTATCTATCTATCTATCTATCTATCTATCTATCTATCTATCTATCTATCTATCTATCTATCTATCTATCTATCTATCTATCTATCTATCTATCTATCTATCTATCTATCTATCTATCTATCTATCTATCTATCTATCTATCTATCTATCTATCTATCTATCTATCTATCTATCTATCTATCTATCTATCTATCTATCTATCTATCTATCTATCTATCTATCTATCTATCTATCTATCTATCTATCTATCTCTGTCTGTCTATTTATTTATTTATTCTGGTAGAGTTAAGGCCATGAAGCCTTCTCTTCCACACTACAGAAGTGAAATATACACTAAAACAATAAAACGTAGAAATATTTAAATATAAATTCGCAATCCTGCACATTAAGTAGCTTACATATTGTGTAACGAAGTATTGACTGAACATGATGAAGTGCTGTAATTAAATTTATATCTTAATTCCACTTTATAATATACCTAAATGACAATTTATATAAACACATAGAATAACCTATTAAATTCGGCCAACACTAACAATCAATTCCACGTAAAAGTATGTAATTGTTAATTTTTAATTTAAATTGATTAACCATTCGGCAATCTCTGACATGACGAGGTAGGAGTTCCATAGGCGTCAAACTGACACTGTCAAATAGGATGGATAGAAAGAGGTACGTTGACAAGGATTACATAATAAATTATGCTGTTGATTGCGCAGAATAAATAATAAAGTCTGATGTTAATTCCGCAGAATAGATAATAAAATCTGATGTTGATTCCGCAAAGTTATAAGATAATCTAAGCGAGTTTTGAGATATTTTGTAATAGAAGATGTGATGAAAGAAATGAACATGTATCCTGACCGTTTCCAGAATTTTTATATAATGTCTCACCAATGTTTCTATACCATATTACGCCATCTCTTCACAAAATTGATTATCAAATTCAAAATCGTCGCGAAATTTCTTTTACAGTCAGACGCAACGTGTCGCTATGTAGGGCCACTCGTGACTCGAAAGAGGCGACGTGCTGGCTTCGGAGTGGCGTGCCCCCATCCCAACCTCTCTGTGTGCACTGATACATTTCTTTAAATGGGAGAGACTCGAAAAGCAGTGTTACTTTTACCACGGCAGAGTACGGTTGTATGGTGTACGCGAGCGTTGCTGACTGAGTACAGTGCCGACACCGACACCTTTTTCGGATCATGATTGTGTCTGCATTTTCCTGCAGACAGATACACAACTCCCCCTCTATGGGAAAAGTTACTGAAACTCTTTATTGTTTATACCTGACTACAGAGACCAATTTGTTCAACATTTCGAAACTTTAAACACGAGTCAGAAATTCAAAATTCAATATAATGGACTTGAACTCTACTGTTACAACATCTGTATGTGCTTCTTTGTGCGAAATGATATACACATACGAAATTCAATGGAAGGGTTATTTTCATTTATGCTTTGTCAATTCAATTGAAATAACTTTACAAGAAAATATTAAACTGGAACTCACCTTCTCTGATTTCTCCTGACAAATTGAGTACTCCGTATCCAGGGAATGTCTGTTACTTATTCTATATTCCTATCCTGCGTCCTCGTTTTTATTTCCTTGATAAGTGACAGCATATCAATCACGCAATTGGTATGACAGATTAAATGGCAATATTTCATGTTTAATAACACAGTGACTTAAACTAATATTAGTTGGATTTCCCAATCACTTAAAAAAAACTTAAGCTAGCATTATAAATCAGATTAAGGGTGTAAAAAAAAAGTCATCATGCCTCCACCTGATGTCCGAGCCACTTCTTCTCTGTGTTAAGTGTGCCTAGGCCGAGTGCACACAGAATCAGACGCGACATTTTGTCTGATGGTACTTGTCTCCCATTGATTTCTTATGATGTGGTGCACACAGAATCAGACGTGACATTTTTTCTGATGGTACTTGTCTCCCATTGATTTCTTATGATGTGTTGCACACAGAATCAGACGCGACATTTTGTCTGATGGTACTTGCCTCCCATTGATTTCTTATGATGTGGTGCACACAGAATCAGACGTGACATTTTGTCTGATGGTACTTGTCTCCCATTGAATTCTTATGATGTGTTGCACACAGAATCAGACGCGACATTTTGTCTGATGGTACTTGTCTCCCATTGATTTCTTATGATGTGTTGCACACAGAATCAGACGCGACATTTTGTCTGATGGTACTTGTCTCCCATTGATTTCTTATGATGTGGTGCACACAGAATCAGACGCGACATTTTGTCTGATGGTACTTGTCTCCCATTGATTTCTTATGATGTGGTGCACACAGAATCAGACGTGACATTTTTTCTGATGGTACTTGTCTCCCATTGATTTCTTATGATGTGTTGCACACAGAATCAGACGCGACATTTTGTCTGATGTTACTTGTCTCCCATTGATTTCTTATGATGTGGTACACACAGAATCAGACGCGACATTTTGTCTGATGTTACTTGTGTCCCATTGATTTCTTATGATGTGGTGCACACAGAATCAGACGCGACATTTTGTCTGATGTTACTTGTCTCCCATTGATTTCTTATGATGTGGTGCACACAGAATCAGACGCGGAGGCGGTCGCGAGCAGACACAGAGGGACAACATCGAATGACTCTGCTTGAAGTTCGTCGCGAGGAGACTGATAGCTGCAGTGTACTGCGCATGCGTTAGTAGTGGCTATGATTGCACGCTTTCACTATCTACAAATACTACAGGGACATCATTTTGTTTTTACTAACATTTTTTAATATTAACCTGGCTATACCTTTGGATTAACGGTTGAGAAGCGAAAACACCGTTTGCTACCCCTTTCCACGACTGGAGTTCGATTATACTGGCGTAAAATACAAACAAATCACTTTACTGGGTATAGGAGGGAAGAAAAGTAGTTAATCCATTTACGTAAATTAGGGAAATAGAACGATTTTTAGTTTGATAATTTTCATTAGGTTCTTCTTTAATCAAAATACAGTACTGTATCAACAATAAATGTTTAACTCACGAACTGAGCTGTGTATGTTATACTGTCTACAGCACATTAGCGTACAATATAGAGAATGAAGTTAAAATGAAAAATAATCATACTATTGTTATTTAAACACATTTTTCAAAATGGTGACCGTTCATTTCGATACAGGCTTCAGTTCTTTTGTTCATATTATCGTACTGTAGATTACTGTACCTAATTCCAATTACCAGTTTCGTCCTACGTACTAGTAACTCATGTTGAAATAATTCTGTACCTACTCTATAAAAGAGTACTTTTCGTACTGTAAATTCAATCTTCACTTCTGCCTGATCCGAAAACATAAAATTATTCGGACATGCTATCTACTGTTCGTCAAAGTGGTTTTGTGGCAGGATCGTAGAAAGAAGGAAATCACGTGACAGTTAATTACTTCACGAGACTCTTTTATTTATTTTAAAGAGTTGTATAATATTACGTAGACGTCTAATTCCTAACAGAAATTAATGTTTTCAGAAAAGAACTAGGACAGCCCAGCCACATACTTTACAGTGGAGCGAACAGAAGCGGGTGGGAGAAACCGGGATGCAAAGTAGGCACACGGACGACTATGATTCAATATTGGAAGCACTTTCGTCACTGGAAAACGCGAACATAGTTCTGGAACGGACTATATTCACTAACTCAGTACTGCTTACTGTATGCGGCCTTGGTTCTTTGTGGAGGACAGTTGGAACTTCATTAATAGAAGGGCTGGGAGTGAGGTACATTAAAAAACTCAGGTACAATAAAAATTGAAGTAAAAATAAAATAATGTCCCTGTATATTGTTGTGTAGTGCACATTATTCATATTGGAGCTAGATGCAGATAAGTTAGTTGTTTTAGTACAGAAAAGATACGTTCTATACAATCTTTGAAACAATATCAAGACAATAGTGTGATTTCTAAAAGTAGGTCAGAAATTGCAAATGAGATGAAAGCACCACGTGAGTAATATAATTAATAATAATAATTTATAGTAGGCCTATTTGTCTGCTCTATAATATCACTCATTATTGATTTAATATTATTTTTCTTTATTGTGAGTCGTGAAGTAGTCATAAACATACAAAATGACGTTTGTGCACTACATTAGTAGTATTTAATTTTAAGGCTCTTTCAATCATATCGATTTTTGGGCGTAGACGACCTTAAGAAATAAACAAATACAATACAATTTCTCATATATACTTTCATTGACGCCATTTCTAGTAGTATTTAATTTTAAGGCTCTTTCAATCATATCGATTTTTGGGCGTAGACGACCTTAAGAAATAACCAAATACAATAGAATTTCTCATATATACATATATACTTTCATTGACGCCATTTCTAGTAGTATTTAATTTTTAGGCTCTTTCAATCATATCGATTTTTGGGCGTAGACGACCTTAAGAAATAACCAAATACAATAGAATTTCTGATATATACATATATACTTTCATTGACGCCATTTCTAGTAGTATTTAATTTTAAGGCTCTTTCAATCACATAGATTTTTGGGCGTAGACGACCTTAAGAAATAACCAAATACAATAGAATTTCTCATATGTACAGTACATATATACTTTCATTAACGCTATTTCTAGTCTAGACCAGTTTTCCAAACCCACACAGCCAGCAAATCAGTTGTCGCGAGCAGACAGTTTTAAGCTGTCGCGAGGCGTTGTAAAGCAAAACGTAGCGTCGCGTCGCGTCTGATTCTGTGTGCACCCGGCCTGAGTTTTCCATGACACAAAGTTTTCGTATGACATCTGCAGTAAGTTTGAAAATTACGTTTTATTTGTAGAATTGGGAGTTGTTAAATTGTAACATTACAGGAGATTGCTAATTGAGATTAGTGTGGAGGGAAGTGGTTGTGTATATGTCTAGCGATACAGTAACCTTGGCGGAAGGAAATACCATATCGCAACAGCAGAAAACCACAGGTTAAAATTCATAATTCATTTTAGTTAATTAAATATTATGTAATTGTTTCCTCCCCGACATCTTATCTCTGCTTGATTGTTTCCTCTTATTTTATTAAGGATTTAACGCGTGCTGCGCATGAATTATTTGGTTTGCAAATTAAGTGAAGTTCGGTGGCTGAAAGTTTTTGTTAGCTTTCTGGATTCGATTTTCTCTTAATATTTATTGCATCTCTGTTTCATGTAATTAGCTGCATCCAAAACACAACATACTTCTGTGACTTGTAAAGGAAAGATTACAAAATCTAGAGAATACTTTTCATGTACAACAGCGGTCATCAGCACTGTGCACCTTCGGGCTGGCGTCTCTTACCCGTGGATAAGAACGGCACTATTATGCATCCGCGACTGCTGGCTGATATGCTTTCTTCCTCTCTTTTCTGTACGACGGTGCATATTGCGATACATTCTTTACCCGTTACACATTTCGGCGAGTGCTGATGACCACTGATGTACAGTATCGTTAACTATTGGGGAACTACTGCATATGAAATTGGACTACACTCTTAGAAACCTGTTTAAAAATAGATTAAGCTACACTGAATTAATATGAAAAACAATGTTCATGACTTAAAAATTCTGCATGAATTTCCTATATATTCAGTAAGGCTGAAATCTCAATGTTATTTTTAGGGAACTTGAAAATGTGAGATCTGTGCTAAGGACACCCATGTGTTTTTTTCGTCATAGAATATATGTAGAAAGAGGTACAAAACTATAAATAATTGTATTTCACAAGTTGTAGGACTGCAAAGTTTATCCAATATTGAAATGGTGAAAACATTTCGAACACATCCAACGGCAGAATTTTCTGTCATTAATTTGATCAGGATTTTGAATTTCCTGTTGGTCAGTATTGTATATCATATTGTATTCTAGATCTAACATAACTGCCCATTGCGATTATCGGTGAATTTCTTTACTAAGTTCTAATAACTTTTTATTTCACAAAAATACGTGACTATTTCGTTTGTTTATAGGCTATAAAATAGGGTCTAGCAGCGAAGAATCGTAAACTAACAAGAAAGGCTCACCAAGTGATAATGAATTTTCACGATTGTTCCCCAGTACGTTCCTGTTGAAATAAGAAACCTCCCTATACACTTCTATATCCGATGAAAAACTAGTTTTCGAGATATGATTTTTTCAAATTCTTCAACCCAGAGCTATAATGTCTAATGCAAACAATGCTATTTGCTTGACTTATCAGGCAATAAATCTCATTTAGCTGCATACCATGCTGTCAAAATCTCCCTAAATGATATGTCATGAAAATGATATACCAGATATATAATATTCATGAAATTGACTACAGAATACTCTATGAAGAAATGATAAGGAAATGTAAGCATACCTGAAATTATTCACTGTACTGATCACAGTAGTGGAAATCGTCGCAAAAAAGATCTAAACAAAGTGGAACTATGCACCACGAATATTCACAAAAATAAGTTTCTCACAGTCGCATTTAGAGCGTTTCTCCACATCACACAGTGGGACGGATTGCGATTCTAGCCGGAACAAAATCTAATATTGATAAATTCCTTTCGAATCGTTGAAAATAGCAAAATAAGGGTAAATTATTATGACATTTGATGAAATATTTGTAGGAGAATTATTATTTTAGTATAGAATGCTATTTATTAAAATATAATCGTACAGTAATAGAAATTGCATACAACTAATGCAAATAAAAAATTAAAGTAAATAGAAATTATTTTACAGACTACTATGAAGAGAAAAGTAATATATGTAGTAAATTTTATGACTCATGTTTAGAAATCTGAAGTGTCCAGAAGTGTCGGATCCGCTAGCGTTACTGTCGTCCTCATTTTGAGGTTGCAGTTGAGCAGTGCTGTTGTTGGCACTCGTAGCTGGTACTTGTAGTAGTTTAATTACCTCAAATTACATTTTTGATTTTCTTGTATTTGGATGTCGATTGATCTGGGATATGATGGTATCAGAAGATACTAACAACATGTGTAGGACATCTAAGTTTCTCTCACTAGGACACTTCCTAGCGTGGTCTAACCTGTACTTTTGTAAATGTTTGTGTCTTGCCTCTTGAGCATCTTCAGATAACATCCCAATAGGAAGTATCGCAGTTTCTGCAATTTTTCCTACATGTATAAGCATTTCATGCACGCTGGATGGCATATATCTATTGTACATATAAATGGGCTGTATCATTGGTGTACTTCTCAAATGCCTCAATATACTGTATATTGAATATCCACATGAAATGGTGCATAAAATTACAGAAAATCTGTGAATGAGGTGTTACTAATGCCCGTAATATTGGCTGTAAATTTGTGGGTCTTCAAAAAAACCAACGTGCTATATTGCAATCATTTGATGTCCCAGGGCCACCAGATTTCTGTTTGTCAATAAGAAGACCTAATTGAGAGCGAAATCTAGAAATAAGTCCCTGTTTTCTAGCTTCAAAAATATCTTTGTTGTTGCCTCTGACCTGCCAAGAACAATGATTTTTAGAAAATAATCATTTTTACGGTGACACTGCATCCAACGTCTGTTAAAATTACTTCGAATATTTTTCAAAATATTATGAATGCACTTCTCACTATTAGAATCACATGTTTCAATACATGATTGGTTCAAAACATATCTATATAGTTCATCCAAGTCCCCACTTTTATTGGCAAATATTGGAAATAGATCACGGCGCGAAATCACCGGTAACGGTTCCGAGTCTGAAAAAAAAATAACCACATGCAGAGCGGTCAGTAAGAGCAAATGAAACTAGGTTAGTCTTAAAGTGCACACTTAAACCTACATTCTGACATAAAAATAAATGTGACTCTGTGTGACTCTCCTATTATAAGTCAACGTTTACTTTGAGAAATAGTTTTAAAAAATCGCATTTCCCGCCGTTAAGTTAACATGCCGTTTCTAAAAATTCAAAGTTATTATGAACATAAAATTTATATAATAATTATGTACCAACCTTGTTCTTCATTTTCCATTTCAGAATCACAGAATGTTTCACTTCCAGATCACAGAAAACAGCGTGGCTGAGCAATAAAATTGGTTACGGAGGGGAATCCTCGTCAACATCATTGTGTGACGTCCGTATGTTTAGTGTCAAAGCTTCTTTCTCATAGATAAGCATTCTGTGATTCATTAGGAACAACTTGAGATAGGAAACGCATAAAAATGAGAACATGTGAAAATTGATTTTGTTCCGGCTAGAATCCCAATCCGTCCCACTGTGCATCAGTGTGAAACATACATACATACATACAATCGGTCCCGGTAGCGTAGTTGGTATATCACTGGCCTTCTATGCTCGAGGTTGCGGGTTCGATCCCGGCCCAGTCCGTGGCATTTAAGTGTGTTTAAATGCGACAGGCTCATGTCAGTAGATTTACTGGCATGTAAAAGAACTCCTGCGGGGCAAAAACTTCCGGCGACGCTGATGTAACCTCTGCAGTTGCGAGCGTCGTTAAATAAACCATAATTTATTTATTTTACATACATACATACATACATACATACATACATACATACACATACATACATACACACATACATACATACACACATACATACATACATTCATACATATATACATACAAGCCACCGACGTATCTCGATCGGCTAAGGGGCTTGTCTGCCGATCTGGATTTGCGTTCGGGAGCGGGTTCGATTTCCGCTTGAACTAATTACCTGGTTGGGTTTTCTCCGAGGTTTTTTCCAACCATAAGGCAAATGTCAGGTAATCTATGGCGAATCCTCAGCCTCATCTCGCCAAATATCATCTCGCTATCACCAATCCCATCGACGCCAAATAACCTTGAAGTTGATACAGCGTCGTTAAATAAACAAGTAAAAAATACATACATACATAGATACATACATACATGCATACATACTGTACATACATACTATACATACATACTGTACATACATACATACATACATACATACATACATACATACATACATACATACATACATACATACCATTGCTTCTTTTGAGCACATGTGTGTGATGAGCATAGGGAGCACATTGTGTGCGTGATGAACTGATGAGCATAGGTGGGAAATTCATACCAAAGCAGTAGATTTCAGTTGAGTACAGCGAGAAGTATAAATGTTACTCGCGCCTTACTGTGCTCCCGCACGCTAAAGATGATACTGTATGTTCACGAACAACGCATAATGACATTCTGCGGAGCTGTGTAGAGTCGTGAATAGATTGAAGAATATTGTTAATTTACATTAATATTTTAGGCTCTGAACAAAGTGAGCGATTCTGTTATTATTTTATTATTTACGTAGTGTTAATATTATAATTGATTCCAAAAAAGTAAACTCGTCTGTTATTAAACAGAAATAATTCTAAATCTCTGTACCTTGTCTCCAGAAACATTAAAATTTGCTATTTGTACAGCAGCATATCGGATCCATTTTTAATAATTTATAGGCTTAGATCTTGCATAATTTAAAAACATTTATTATAACTTATTATTTTATTTTTTTCTATTATTATTATTATTATTATTATTATTATTATTATTATTATTATTATTATTCCCCATAACCTTGGCTTCTGCTCCTAGAGTGAGACTATTCTCAACATCCGTCACCATGTTATCGGTTCTATGCTGGCCGAGGCACTGAAGGATATAGGCTTTACAGTCCATCAAGAGGTGCAGGGACTATCCACACAAGGAAGTGTTTGGCGAATTTATATAATTTGCATTAAGAACAGCTCGGCATACATTCTCAATCCCACCATCAGATTTGAGACACATGCAGATCAACCGCATGAGGTGGACAGTGAAAAGAAACGTATCTATGAACCAACAATCCCGTCCTATAAAGATAAATATTGATGTAATAGGTCTGATGGTGGGAGCACGAGGTACGATACCCTCCTTCTTTGCTAACAAATGTAAAAATCTAGGCCTAACACACAGCATTTTGAAGGAAATAGCCATTAGTGCCCTCAGAAAATCGGTTAAGATATTGAGAAATCACTTGTATGGGAGTGACAGAAAATTTCGAGTTATCTTAACCGATGGCTATTGATTGGTTTAGATATCAATGCTAATAAATCCGTAGCTATTATTTTTCTCGCGGTATATGGCATTCAAGTCCCGCGCCGTGGCGTCGTGGTCTAAGGCATCCTGCCTGGGACTCGCGTTACGGAATGCGTGCTGGTTCGAGTCCTCATGGGAGAAGAAATTGTTTCATGAAATTTCGGCCAGTGTATGGGACCGGTGCCCGCTTAGCATCGTGATGCACTTGGGGAGCTACGATACATAGCGAAATCCGGTTACGTAACGGTTGGGGGCTCATCGTGCTAACCACACGATACCTCCATTCTGGTTAGATGATCGTCCACCTCTGCTTCGGCATGTGGCCGTGAGGCCAGCAGCCCTTCGTGGACTTTAGCACCACGGATTATTATTATTATTATTATTATTATTATTATTATAATTATTATTATTATTATTATTATTATTATTATTATTATTATTATTATTATTATTATATGACATTCAAATAATTCTAACATTTCTGATGATATACTGCTATCCCTTAACTGCAAATGAGCATATACGCTACTTAGGTGTACATTTTTCTGAAGTTTAGTATATTCGATTCCCTAACCGTTTGAAATGTAAATCATTTTACCTTTTAGGTGTGTTTCCAAAATTATATATAATACGATTTGTCAAACCTGGCAATCTTTTCATAAAGAAAGCTTAATTTATATATTATATTTATTTATTATTCGGTTGAGAAGCTTTTATCATCCAGTCTGCTCCGAAAAAATCTGAAAGTTAGAATTTATAGAACAGTTATATAACCGGTTGTTCTGTATGGTTGTGAAACTTGGACTCTCACTTTGACAGAGGAACAGAGGTTAAGGGTGTTCGAGAATAAAGTGCTTAGGAAAATATTTGGGGCTAAGAGGGATGAATTTACAGGAAAATGGAGAAAGTTACACAACGCAGAACTGCACGCTTTGTTTTCTTCACCTAACTTAATGACTAACATTAAATTTAAGCTTTGGTTTTTCTGAACCGATGCATGCGATATACGAGGTGCGAGGCCCGCCTCGCACAAATCCGGACTAACGAGAGATAGTGAGTGGTTTCTATAGTTGCGAGGTGCGCAGGCCTCGCATCTCGCAGTTACAGAAACCACTCACTATAGGCATTCAACAAGGAAAACTCAGTGCGCAGAAACCAGCTGGCGTAACTGTCTCGCGCATATGACGTATGCTCCCGTTCCCAGCATGCTCTCATGCTTACTACAGAGGGGGTAAGAGGGGTATAGCATGCGCGCCGCGAGCCTCGCACCTCGCACGTCGCATGCGTCGTTTCAGAAAAACCAAGGCTTAAGACGTTTGAGTGAATCTAGAAATGCATAAGTTATAGTGTGTTAGTTGGGAGACCTGAGGGGTAAAGACATTCGGAGAGGCCAAGACTTAGATGAGAGGATAATACTGAAATAGACTCGAGGAAGGTGAGATATCGATCGTCTGGTTCAAAAGTGCGACAACTCAAAAAAACAAGTTTTGAGATATCTTCAGTTGAAAGTTTCAAATAAATCACCTGGAAAGGAACAGATTTCTGGTTCATAACTACGACAATTAGAAATGAGTCAGTATTCAGGACGAGTATATCACAATCTTCCAGGTCATTATTAATAGATTTCGAATTTTACTAATAATGAATTAATAAAGTCCATAGTTATAATTATTTCTAAAGGAGTTTATTTCGTTTTTTCTTCTTTTTTGTTGTAAATATGACTTATCTCAATATTTAATCGGAAAGACCTCCGAAAGGGGCTTTCAGTAGTACCGTATTTGCTCGCGTAATTTCCCCCCCCCCCGCGTATTTTGCGCACCCTAATTTTTAAGGGATTATTTTGAACTTTATTTTTGCTCCGTGTATTTTTCGCACACATTTTACGTACATATTTTTTTTCAGTGTAGTAGGGATTGCGTACATATTTTTTCAGTGTAGTAGGGATTTTCCTTCCCTACAGTCCATCGTAGGTCATTCACCAGCAACTGAAGTACCTGCTTCAGAAAGAAACCCCAAAGTCCCGCTACTTTAACAATGCTTGTCCTTGGTAGAGACAAGTTACCGGTATAGAAAATTAGCCCTACCGTAAATAATTGTATTTCAGAACAGAACCTCTTATTTGAAAAATCCGCTTATTTTACGCACCCCAATTTTTCAGTGGCCAAAGTTAATTAAAAAGTGCGCAAATTACGCTAGCAAATACGGTATAAATAACTAAAAAATGGCAATTTTTGAGTTGTCGCACTTTTGAACTGGACGATCGATATGATGGTAGGGACTGGATTCATCTTGCTCAGGATAGGGACCGATGGCGAGCTTATGTGAGGGCGGCAATGAACCTCCAGGTTCCTTAAAATCCATTTGTAAATAATTAAGAAATAATAATAATAATAATAATAATAATAATAATAATAATAATAATAATAATACTTATTTTTGTTATTAAACTTTATTATTATTATTATTATTATTATTATTATTATTATTATTATTATTATTATTATTATTATTAGTATTATTATTATTATTATTATTAATTACTTTCACTTCTTTTATTGTATTACTGAAGCAAGAACAGAAAAGATCTTAGTAGGCCTATCTTATAGAAGAGATTTAAGCTTTTCTCACAATATTTATGAAGCCGATAAAGCAGGGAAGGAAATGTAAGGGGAGGATTTAGCATTCACTCTGCTAACTCCCTCATCCCCATTCAAATGTAGTACGTCCCAGTTGCCTCATTTTGTGGAAAATGTAGGTCGGTCGAGCCTGCATTCATGTCTGGATCGGGGATGCGTTTCACGCTCTTTACTTCCATTCTGCATCATTTTTCATCAGTCTTGAGAAGATTCCTTCAGGGTTTGGAATTTAGTGGAGAACATTGTGACGACTGTGAATAAATCTCTATGTCCAATTCTTATGGATCGGAATGCAAGTTGCTCATTCTTCCTGCTTGCGTTACAGAATACAACTCATGACTCTGGTTTGCAATAAGATGCTAAGTTTCGACCAGAGTTTAGAAAAAACGTGTAGAATATTCTTGATATCACATCAACGCCATTATTATTATTATTATTATTATTATTATTATTATTATTATTATTATTATTATTATTATTATTATTAAAGACAAAGTATATGATTATGTCTCGTGACCAGAATATTGTACGAAATAGAAATATAAAAATTGGAGATTTATCCTTCGAAGGGGTGAAAAAATTCAAATATCTTGGAGCAACAATAACAAATATAAATGACACTCGGGAGGAAATTAAACACAGAATAAATATGGGAAATGCCTGTTATTATTCGGATGAGAAGCTTTTATCATCTAGTCTGCTGTCAAAAGATCTGAAAGTTAGAATTTATAAAACAGTTATATTACCGGTTGTTCTGTATGGTTGTGAAACTTGGACTCTCACTCTGAGAGAGGAACATAGGTTAAGGGTGTTTGAGAACAAGGTGCTTAGGAAAATATTTGGGGCTAAGAGGGATGAAGTTACAGGAGAATGGAGAAAGTTACACAACGCAGAACTGCACGCATTGTATTCTTCACCTGACATAATTAGGAACATTAAATCCAGACGTTTGCGATAGGCAGGGCATGTAGCACGTATGGGCGAATCCAGGAATGCATATAGAGTGTTAGTTGGGAGACCGGATGGAAAAAGACCTTTGGGGAGGCCGAGACGTAGATGGGAGGATAATATTAAAATGGATTTGAGGGAGGTGGGATATGATGATAGAGACTGGATTAATCTTGCACAGGATAGGGACCGATGGTGGGCTTATGTGAGGGCGGCAATGAACCTTCGGGTTCCTTAAAAGCCATTTGTAAGTAAGTAAGTATTATTATTATTATTACCATTATCAAAATCATGATCAAAATAACAAATAATATTTTACAATTTCAACAGATTTATTTACATTACAAATAATTTCGTTTCGACCAAGATGCAGTCTTCCTAACTAATTCATCACGTTCTGTTCAATTTATCGCCTGCTATTGGTACTAGAAAGATAACTTACATAGATATATTCATTCATAGATTTCTGCCTAAGGGTAGGTCATTCACTGCAAATCCAGTACTCTAAAATATTACCTCTTTTTTATTCCTTCCTATTCATCTCCATATTTTATCCATATAATATATTAATATTGTCTATCATATGATATCTTTTCCTGGCCCGAACTTTTTTCCCGTTCACCATTCCTTCCGCTACATCCTTCAGTAGACAGTTTCTTCTCAGCCAGTGACCCAACCAATTCTTTTTTCTCTTTCTGATCAGTTTCAGCACCATTCTTTCTTCACATCTTCTTTCTAGCAGAGCTTCGTTTCTTATTCTGTCTGTTCATTTCACGCGCTCCATTCTTCTCCATATCCACCTTTCAAATGCTTCTATTCGCTTCTCTTCACTTCGTCGTAATGTCCAGGTATCTCCCCCATACAGTGCTACACTCCATAAAATGGATTTTACTAGTCTCTTCCTTAGTTCTTTTTCCAGAAATCCGCAGAATATACTCCTTTTTCTATTAAAAGCTTCCTTTGCCATAGATATTCTCCTTTTGACTTCTTGGCTGCAGCTCATGTTACTGCTTATAGTACATACCAAGTATTTTAAGCTGATAACTTGCTCTACTGCCTCATTTAGAATTCACAAGTTTACCTTCTTTATTTTTCTTGCGACAATCATGTCTTCGTCTTCTTTGCATCTATCTTCATCCCATACTGCTCACAGATATCATTTAGCTCCAGTAGCATATCCCTTAGTATCGTCTCCACTTCTGCTAACAACGCCATATCAGCAAATCTTATAGGGCCATATTCATAGGCATTCTTAGAGCGGGCTTCCGGTGCATGATCAGCGAACTAACGTTTTTCGTATTCATAAGCCAGTGTTAGCGATATGATATGATATGAATCCTGTACAAGTAACGAGTCGATAGCCGGGGCTAGTTTAGCACGCTCGTAGCTCGGGCTATCGAAATGTTTATGAATAGCACCCTTAGACTTTATTCTTGATCCTCCTACTTTTACATCTCCCATGTTCTGGGAACAGTTCTTCAACAAATCCTCCATGTAGATGTTGAACAGGATAGATGATAAAGGGCATCCTTGTCGTACTCCTCTCCCTATTTCACTTCCTTCAAACATTTCTTCTGCTATCCTGACTTTGACACGTTTTAAATGTAGGTTACTGAACAGACTCTTGTCTTAGTAATAATAATAATAATAATAATAATAATAATAATAATAATAATAATAATAATAATAATACATCTTGATTACACAACTTTTAACACTGTATCACTTCGGAATATGTATTACATGAGTTTCTCGTGTTAAATTCTATCGTACCTGGTTTACATGTTTTGACCTATTATTGGTCTTCTTCAGAACTGGTCGTTGCTGGTCTTGGCGCCTCTTGTTTTGTTTCATGTGGGGGTGTGTTTGTGTAGTGTAATGTGGAGTCAAAGCGTGTGTGTGTTCTGAAATTGAGTTGTGTGTTGAGAATTTCAGTAGGGTGTGTTTTTGTGTGTCTGTATATTTCATATTGTTGTAGTGTGTTTAGTTTCTGGCTTTTTGGTTGGATGTGTACAATTTACATGTCTGTGTTGATATCTTAATAATTTCAAGATTGAGAGAATGTGATAAATAAGAACATCCAAATTTAACACAGTCTAAATTCCAACCAAAAAAAAAAAAAAATAAATAGTGCAGTAAAGCCTAGATATAAGTAAACTATTCAAACTGCTATTAGGATTAAACCACAGAATTTATTTTATTTTATTTATTTATTTATTTTTTTACTTTTTAAGCAAAATATCATATACAGTATACATATATGTATCAGTTACTGTAGTTAATTCCATTTTGTGCTAAGTATCTTGTTATGGTTCAGGTAGGAACAATCGTTACACAGCATATCTAATGTTTATCTATAAATCTTTGGACTCTAGCAGTTGAATTCTCTATCCTGTCCCATTTGTTTTAGATAAAAGCATCTAATCAATCATCTGTAACTCGTTATACAATGTTGCTCTCGGACACTGTTTAATCTGTACGTCCTGCAACTCATTACATGAAGTTTGGATTTACTTCCAGCAATTAATTCTATTTATATCGATGAGACGCCGTAGTGGATCCTCTAAATGGGTTCAGAGATTAACTGCAGCACATATATCTGTTAGACGTGCTTTATAATGATATAGTTTAGTTCTTATATATCACACAGGTATCGACTACCCTACTCGTATGAAATAGTGACTCCATACTATTTTCCTTTACTATTGTTGACCAGTAAAAAATATTATTATTTTGAGCTTCAAAAAGATGAACTTAGGCCTGTACAAATATGTACATATATTCTCAAGGTTGCTTTAAAATATTATTAAATCATAATTAGGCCTCCTTTTAAAGGAAATGTTAATGATAGTATTATGTAATTTTATTATACTGTTCAGTTTAGATGTTGCTTATGAACGTTTGTTTGATTAGCATTAAGTACGTTACAATTGGAGGGTTCAGGACCATAGTGGGCCAAGCGCCATTTATTAAAAACGGAGAAAGCAAGGGATAATGTTAAGTGAATACCATAGTTTAATGAAGATTGACATATCATTTAGTTTGAATGGGTCAGTAGCCAAGCGAGTAGAGCAACAAGTTAATATTACTAAATTCAATATTTTGAAATTAAAGGACGAGGAAGCTAAGCAAAATTATGATGTCGAAATTTCGAATAGGTTTGCCACTTTAGAAAGTTCCGACGAAGTTGAGAAGGAATTAGATGTTAATAGCGTGTGGGAAAATATCAGAGATAGTATCAAAATTGCAGCTGAGCAGAGCATAGGTTATTATGAAACTAAGAAAAAGAAACCGTGGTTTGATGAAGATTGTTGCATGGCAGTAGAAAGAAGGAAACAGGCAAAATTGAAATTCTTACAGGATCCAATTGAGGGGAAGAGAGATAATTATTTCAATGAAAGACGGGAAGCAAGTCGTACACTTAGGAATAAAAAGAGAGGTTACTTGAAGGAAAAACCGAATAAGGTAGAAACAAATAGTAAGAATAAAAAGATTCGAGATTTATATAAGGGTATAAAGGAATTTAAGAACGGATATCAGCCAAAGGTAAACGTGATCAAGGCTGAGAATGGTGACTTGCTTGCAGACTCTCCATCAATCCTTAACAGATGGAAAAACTATTTTGCGCAACTACTAAATGTACATAGGCCAAATAGAAATGATCGGGACGAAATTGAAATACAAACTGCTGAGCCATTTATACCCGAACCCACGCTTTCAGAAGTCGAAATTGCGATAGAAAATCTGAAAAAGTACAAGTCTCCAGGTATCGATCAAATTCCAGCAGAATTAATACAAGAGGGTGGAAGTGCATTATATAGCGAAATTTATAAACTTGTACTTGCTATTTGGGAAAAGGAAATTGTACCAGAACAATGGAAGGAGTCCATAATTGTACCTATTTTTAAGAAGGGGGACAAAACCAACTGTGGTAACTTTCGAGGAATATCACTTTTGTTGACGTCGTACAGAATTTTGTCCAATATTCTTTTGAGAAGATTAACTCCGTACGTAGATGAAATTATTGAGGATCATCAGTGTGGTTTTAGGCGTAATAGATCGACTATTGATCAGATTTTTTGTATTCGACAGATAATGGAAAAAATGGGAGTATAAGGGTACAGTACATCAGTTATTCATAGATTTCAAAAAGGCATATGACTCGGTTAAGAGAGGGGAAGTATTATATGATATTCTTATTGAATTTGGTATTCCCAAGACACAAGTTCGATTAATTAAAATGTGTCTCAGTGAAACATACAGCAGAGTCCGTATAGGTCAGTTTCTATCTGATGCTTTTCCAATTCACTGCGGGCTAAAGCAGGGAGATGCACTATCACCTTTACTTTTTAACTTCGCTCTAGAATATGCCATTAGGAAAGTTCAGGATAACAGGCAGGGTTTGGAATTGAACGGGTTACATCAGCTTCTTGTCTATGCAGATGACGTGAATATGTTAGGAGAAAATACACAAACGATTAGGGAAAACACGGAAATTTTACTTGAAGCAAGTAAAGCAATCGGTTTGGAAGTAAATCCCGAAAAGACAAAGTATATGATTATGTCTCGTGACCAGAATATTGTACGAAATGGAAATATAAAAATTGGAGATTTATCCTTCGAAGAGGTGGAAAAATTCAAATATCTTGGAGCAACAGTAACAAATATAAATGATACTCGGGAGGAAATTAAGCGCAGAATAAATATGGGAAATGCGTGTTATTATTCGGTTGAGAAGCTCTTATCATCCAGTCTGCTGTCCAAAAATCTGAAAGTTAAAATTTATAAAACAGTTATATTACCGGTTGTTCTGTATGGTTGTGAAACTTGGACTCTCACTCTGAGAGAGGAACATAGGTTAAGGGTGTTTGAGAATAAGGTGCTTAGGAAAATATTTGGGGCTAAGCGGGATGAAGTTACAGGAGAATGGAGAAAGTTACACAACGCAGAACTGCACGCATTGTATTCTTCACCTGACATGATTAGGAACTTAAAATCCAGACGTTTGAGATGGGCAGGGCATGTAGGACGTATGGGCGAATCCAGAAATGCACATAGAGTGTTAGTTGGGAGGCCGGAGGGAAAAAGACCTTTGGGGAGGCAGAGACGTAGATGGGAGGATAATATTAAAATGGATTTGAGGGAGGTGGGGTATGATGATAGAGACTGGATTAATCTTGCACAGGATAGGGACCGATGGCGGGCTTATGTGAGGGCGGCAATGAACCTTCGGGTTCCTTAAAAGCCATTTGTAAGTAAGTAAGTAAGTGTATACTTTATATTACTTGCTATATGTTTTCATTGAATTATGGTAATAACTTAATTTTAAACCTCGTTTTCTACGGTTTTAATAAATGGCGCTTGGCTCACTATGATTCTGAACCCTTCAATTCATATTGAGAATTGGTTCAGATATGTCAAGTACTAAGATTTCTAACTTAAATATATTTGTTAAATTTTAAGTTATTGTCATATTAGGCCGAGAGGTTATAATATTTAATAGACTAATTCATTTTGATCCGTCCTTAATTACATAAGAAGGATTGAATAGTCAACCAATCACTCACTCTGATGCTATTTATTACATTAATCGGACGAGTACTTTCACCCTTCGGAATCATCAGATCAGCTACTTATTTTACCTGACTCATTTTCTAACATTACAATAGTGCATTGATATTATTAGTTACGATATGGAACTAAAATTGAAAATTACAATAGTACTGAACTCTTACTTTAAATGAAGTTACATTCACACGACTATTTCGTTCATGTGACGTCTTTCAATTTTCGATCAATGAAGTGTAATGAAATTTTGAATTCCAACCAATAACAGTCATACGCGGCATTAATTTTTGCAACTCGATTTATCAGAATTAATGTATCGCATGATTGTTCTTTTGTTTAGTCAGTGTCGCCAACTGTTTCCCCGTAAATTTATGAGCTTCAATCCATTACTGTAACGATAAAGTACTAAATTTAATAAAGTACGAAATTCTACTTCCACATACTGTTTTTCCGTAAATTTATGAGCTTCAATCCATTAATGTAACGATAAAGTACTAAATTTAATAAAGTACGAAATCCTACTTGCACATCTACATCTTCATCTTCTAATTCCACTCCATTCAGATTTGATAACTGCGTTTTGAACAATATTTTTAATTCAATTAATGTATTAAATAGGTTATTTGTAATTACATTATAAAATGTTTAAATTAAATTATGATTTCAGCAGATAATGAAAATATATTTACCGTATATATTTATGTATGTATTTCGCTTTTCTCAATTGGCATTACTGAATAACATCAAATTTCTTTATTGCAGTAATCGATTATTAATCTATTTCAACTTCATAATGTCTGAATAGGTAAGTATACATGTATATACAATTTCGTGCAGTCATATTTAAGTGGGATTTCATTGTGTGCATTTTAACGCCATCTTACTTAGTTTAGGTCTATAAAACGTGGTATACCTGAAGGGTCTATTTTAGGGCTAGTTTTATTTGTTGTTTATATGAATTAGTTTCCTCAAGTATTGTCTAATAACTCTATTAATCCATATCTATAAGCAAGCAGTTTGGTCATTACTGTAGTTTCTCATTGAAACTTTAATTTTTTAACTTGAATGCGAATTTTTGTCTTGTTACTGAGGCAAAAGTTGGTGACTTGAAGTTTGCTTTAGAAAGAATGAATCAGGATTTTTATAACATCTAGAGTATTTTCATTATCAACCTGACGTATTTTGGCAGTGCTAAACATGTATTATGCCTGGGTAATAAAGTATATTTGTATTCATATTATACTTCTATTATTAATCTTTCAAGGCGTTGTAAAACAATCTTAAAATTGTTAATGTATAACCACAATGTAATGTATATACAACTAACGACTACATTATTTTGTGTTATAGTTAATTTTACCTCTTTTGTTACTGAATTACTCAGGTAGCTCTAAAGTTATATTTTACAAATTCTGACGCTTGTTGTGACCAGTCGATTATTTTTCATAACTAAACTGAATGTTTCAAGTACCTAATGAAATTTATATAGAGTGAATTTCCTATCCAATTAGGAACACATATCTGTGAAAGAAACTATCTCCACAAAACATTAATTTCAGGTGTTCTAGTTAAGCGTCATTCATAATATTAACATTATAGTGAAAAATAAGGAATTTGGAGACGACATAAAGTGACGAATTACATTGCTGCGTCCGTCTTTGCCGTTTAAATATTAACTGACACGAGCATAACACTATTCATATTTAATATGGACGAAAGTGATATTTTATTGTCACGATATTTTTCTCGTCGAGTTAGAATGCTACTTCCGTAAACATATAGCAGTGAAAAGAAAGGCACTTCTCACAAACTTCGCTATAATATATCTTTTCGTACTTGTTACTTGGCTATCAATCACCATGACGACACCTGTCAAGAGTACACATCTGCTGTTTCTCCGTCAGTCTGAAATGAATACCATTATCTCCATCTCCTGGTGTTGTTTATCGGAAAAAGTTTCCCTGACATTTCTACTAGTTATACCATAGAAGACACGGTTCCCTTTGAATACCTGAAAAATTTAATTTTACATTTGTCTCCCCTGGTGCACACAACGACTAAGGCTAAATTTGATTTTGTATGTAATTCGCGATCATGCGTTTAATTGCTGTCTATAACATGTATATTAGCCATCTCTTAAAATAATGCCCTGGTTGTCTTTTGCGTTTCTAATTCATTCTAGTATCACACCAAATTACATTAGAATGTGGTCTTAGCGCAAGCCACAATAGAGTCCACCGAGTAACGATTGGTATGTCTGACCATGAAATAAGCGGGCCGGTTCAAATCCTGGTTGGGATGAGTTGCTTGATTAAGGTTTTTATCAAGGTTTTCCCTCAAACCAATTAAAGCAGAATTTCTGGGTAACTTTCGGCGTTGGACCTCGGACTCGTTTCCCATCATTAATTCAAATGTCATAATTGTCATTACCATAGCCCGGTTAAGTTCACGGTGCAGCGTGCTGTATTCGTAAAAGAGCGCGACCGTTTGGCGACAAAATCATTCCCAGGCCAGGAATGGTGAGAACAATAAGCCTCAATCCTTCGGGCTACTGCTCAGTAAAAAAACGTTACAATAAAGGAATTAAATAAAGAAGGATGCACAGAAGGACAAGCAAATGAAATGACGGATTGGTGAACGGAAGGACGGATGAGCGAATGTGTGGGTAATGAGTTGGAAGAATGAATAAATCATCGGACGGTGTATGGAAGGACAATAAACGAAGGAAGAACGAAGAGATATATGAGTAAAAGATTATAAAGTGGATTAAAGTGGATAAGCGAATGTGCAGCTATAGGAAGAGACGTAAGGAACGAACTGACACTGGAAACAGCTGATGGATTGGTGGACGGAAGAATGGATAAGTGAAAAACAGATGGAGAATTGGAAGGAAAAATTGACGGGAAAACGAAGAAATGGATAATTGGAAGACGAAACGGAAGAACGAAGGGATGGACAATTGGGAGGAGAAACGAAAGGAAGGACGAACGGATGAACAGTTTGAAGGGAAGATGGATGGAAGGAGTGAATGGGCAGTTGGAAGGAGAGACGGAAAAAAGGACGAACGAATGGACAATTAGAAGGAGAGACACGAAAAACAAGGGGATGGGCAGTGGGAAGGAGAGACGGTAGGAAGAAGGAAGGAATGAGCAGTTGGAAGGAGAGACGGAAGAAAAGACCAGTTGATTGGCAGTTGAAAGGAGAGGTGGATGGGTGAACGGATGAGCAATTGGAAAGAGACGGAAGAAAAGACTAACGGATGGGTAGTTGAAAGGAGAGATAGAAAGACGATCGGATGAGAGTTGGAAAGAGACGGAAGAAAATGGAAGCGAATGGGCAGTTGAAAGGAGAGGTGGAAGGACGAACGGATGCGCAGTTAAAAAGAGACGGAAGAAAAGATCAGCGAATTGGCAGTTGGAAAGAGTGGTGGAAGGACGAACGGATGAGCAGTTAAAAAGAGACGGAAGAAAAGATCAGCGAATTGGCAGTTGGAATGAGTGGTGGAAGGACGAACGGATGAGCAGTTGAAAAGAGGCGGAAGAAAAGACGAGCGGATGGGCAGTTGTAAGGAGAAGTGGAAGGAAGAACGAACGGACTAACTGTTTGAAGGAGACACAGAAAGAAGGATGAACCGTTAAGCAGTTGGAAGGAGAGATGGAAGAATCACGGAGTTGGCGGATGGAATATAAAGTGACAGCGTTGTGCAAATATTTGCGTTTCATTGATTGTTACGGAAACCAACTCGTATTTGAAATGAGGATCTGATTCTACTTTGTGTGCATAAAATTGGCAGTATGACTTCATCCACCAATGTATGTCATTCTATTGGCACTGAGAACTGATATGTGGTAGAATAATGGACGGGAAAATGGAAATATCCCGAGATATCTCCCTCCTTTGCTGTCTTTGTCTAGATTCATTCGACATGGACTTAAGCTATATTATTTTAAGTCGTGCCTCAGACGATTGAAAGCCATGTTTCAGGCTCTCTCCTAACGGTGCATCTTTACTTTAATATTTCCGGATGTTTTAATAGTTCTTGGTGTAGGTATGAATTTTTAAATGCCAAATTTTTAATATATTTTTTTACTAATGGCAGGCACTTGAGTTTTCGTTATTGGCCCATATGAAGCCATTTCTGTAGGCTGGCAGAGTCGTTGTCATAGGTGCGCCATAGAAGGCTAGTCTACGCTACACCCACGATGAGATGATTATGGAGATTTGCTGGGATGCCAGAGGAGAACCGGCGGTCCCAGAGAAAACTCTTACGTTACCTGAACAACGGGCTTGCCCAACGCAAGTCATAAATCGGGGGTACGCCGGGGCTCGAATATTAAAAGTACTTAAATTAAATTCAGAGTGAGTTTGGATTAATGGTAAACGGTTTGAAAGGCTAATAATATCGATGATTCTGAACAAAAAATTTATATGAACATTATTATGTCTTAATGGTTTCGGAGAAAATTAATCGAAACAACGGGGAACGGGAAAAGTGCAGGTGATAGTAAATTAAAACACTTACCTTATGTTCTGTTTAATTGTGTACTTTTCTTTACAGAACATGTTCAAAAAGTTCACCGTCAACTTCAATGCACTTTGAAGCTCTTGGAGATACTGCTGTGTTGCTGAACTGAGCTGATTCGGACATTCGACATTCCTTTACTTGAGCACAACCATGTAAAATGCGAGCGAAAGTTCCTCCCTTGTTTCCACTTTGCTTTTGTAGACTTCGCCCTTAAGCCAACTCCACACACAGTAATCCAATGGAGTTAGGTCGGGTGACCTCGGTGGCCAAGCAATAACTCCACCGCGACCGATCCAATGACCAGGATATGTTTTATTTATCCTACTACAACCGAATGTTTTGGTTGCGTTTGCATGTGAGTGCTGTTGAAGGACATGAGACTGACGCCTGTGATTTTCAAACAGCTGTATGTCAGATACTGTTAAGAACAGGGCATATGTTCATATAAACTTTATTGTTCAGAATCACCAATATTATCACCCCTCACACCATGTACCTTTCCTCCCGACTCACCCTGTATAATGTAAGAAACAAAATATTCCTAATACTTATTACGTAGTCAGAGGAAACGGAAAGTGTTTATTTATTAAAGAAGGCGAAACTACTCCACAGAAATGGATAGTCATCTACAATAACATGAAACTGAATAGAATCCCTTTTGCCTTGCTTCCCATCCTTTCATGACTATATTTTGCTTTTAGCGACGTCCCATTTTCATCTTTTTCCTATATACAAATAACCTTGCTGAAAGAACTTCACGTCATTCAAACGAAAAATAGATAACTTCTAGCGAGCCCATTGAATTTCACAGCCTTACATTTCAAAGGTTTCCTTGTAAATTAAATGCTTATTCATTTGCTCACGTCATTAATTGATTGGAAGTTGCGTTTGATGACATTAAACCAATTAAGAAACATTAAGAGAACCAATGTAAAACATGCCTTTAGAAGAAACTGCAATTAAAAGGTT
Source organism: Periplaneta americana (assembly GCF_040183065.1). NCBI lineage: Eukaryota > Metazoa > Arthropoda > Insecta > Blattodea > Blattidae > Periplaneta > Periplaneta americana. The sequence goes on from NC_091118.1 coordinate 139,278,881, forward strand.
CTTTCCAAGCTGATTTAATCCCTAAATCAAACAGTACATTATTAATATAAAGCACGAAATTAAATCAGCTTCTGTTTTCTAGAGTTCAGTATATATTCCAGCACATAATGAATTGGAAATTTTTAAACGCAGGGTGATTCAGCTAATTGTAGCATCTTTACAGCTGTCACATAACACAGTGAAATTTAATTTACTACAATCAATAACTCTTAAATAATTCAGCGTAATTCTTCAAATTAAAATGTATACTGTTTTAGCAAACTGTTTACAGGGTTGTTTGCGATGTCTGATAACGAATTTTAATGACGTCATGTGCATAAGGAATCACACAGACAGCTGAATTGCGGCGAGAGGTGACAGACAATAGTAAGTGATTTCATAATCAGAGTGCACTGTGTATCACAGTAGCAATGCAAAGAAAATCGAGCCTTTTTGGGAGGGGTACATAACAACTCTTTCCGGTGCCAAGTACACTTACGTGAAAATCATAGGAGCCTGCGAAACAACGTGGTTTCGTTATTTCCAAGAAAGGCATCTTGTGTGTACCTAATAAGACTGGCAAAGCTCGGATAGGATTAAATTCCAGAGTGGAAAAGCAAGCAAATTCACCCCCGTCAGAAGTCGCCACACCCCACGGGATGACACAAATTAATTCTATTCGAGCTTTACCAATCTTATTAAGTACACAGAAGATGCCTTTCTTTGAAATAACTAAACCTCGATTTTTTGGGGGGGAATTTCTGCTGTGAGTCGCCGTGCACTCTGTCAGCGTATTCCGAATCTCACCGTACCGGTGGACATCAATGACGTCACGCTGCAGCGAAATAGGGACAAAACTCCTGGAAGGTTCAATGGCTAACATGGCGGCTGTACAAGTTTTTGTCTGTGCTACGTTAGCGAAATTTTACGAAATGTCCGTACTGTCATCTCGTTCAAAGAAAAGAGAGCATAAAAAATTTATTTCTTGAAACAGTACTAATAACTGGTCCGTTGACATGTTCACTCATATGCCATTAACATATTTTTTTACGTTGTGCTCATTACAAACAATACAGCAGAACACACCGCCATGACACAACAGTGCACGCTGTCATTCTTCTGCTAATTCTCGCTCTATAGGTACAAGAACTAAACAGATTCACTGATGGCGGATGATGGATACTGCCATCATCTCTACAAGCTGATGGAACCGGTGCGACACCGGTGCAACATCAGTGACGTCATCGTTGAAATTCGGAACACCGTGATGCTATCAGATTTCTCAGCGCTGAGATTCGGAATACGCTGTATGAGATCACTCACTACTGGTATATCACCTCGCTCCACATGTCAGCTGTCGTATGACTCCTGACGCACATGACGTCATTCAAATTCGTTATCAGAGATCGGAAACAACCCTTAATTAAAAGATGGAGTATGCAATGCAAGTTATAAAATAATAATGCATCACCCAGAACAGGAGTTAAAAAGTCAATTTCAAAGTTAAGTTTTGTTAATACTACTGTATCTTCTTTTTATATTGCTTGTATTATTTTATTTGTATTTCTCTTTGTTTGTTTTGTAATTATATTTCCTTATTCTGTATATTTGAAATAAATAAATAAATAAATAAATAAATAAATAAATAAATAAATTTGAAAAAAAAAAAAAAAGTAAAGTGTTACACTTAGGATAGATTCATCGTATTCCAGTGTACATTCTTACTTTTGAAGAACACGTAAACACAACATGGAAATTTTGCCGCCAAAAATGAATAGAGGAACGTCTTTGTAGCATTCCGCAAAGTCATTTTGACATGAACACGTCTTTAAAATCACTCCCGTTTTGTGATGTCATGTAACGAAACCTGATGTTACGATTTTATTAGTAATTTGTTTCGTTCACTGTTTGTAAATCATTAAACCGAAGGTAGACCTAGTCTTGACTCTTTGTGTAAGTAAGGTTGAATGCTGATTAGGACAATCACACTTATTCGTTATTAATGTGTTATTCTGCATTGTTTCAGGTGGTAAGTCGACATAATGCTGATGTTTCATCAAGGAATTTCTACCGTCTGTTCTTGTGTCAGGTAAACGAATGTTTTATTAGTGTAAAACACTCAAAAGCTCTGGAAACTTTCTTTGAGTAACTTATGAAAAATACTGTCGATTGTATAATTCTGAGTTTTACTTCTCGATAATGTTGTAAGCGTGTTTTCTAAATGGTGGGATGCGTAGTAAATATTTGAATGAGCTAGTGCAGTCGCGGCTAGAGGGAGAGCTTTGTTCATCCCTCTTGTTCAAGGAAGAGGAAGAGGAAGAATACTTGAAAAGGGATGGAATTGTTCTACATGTTATACATTAATTATTATCATCATACGTTTTGACGAAGAAATTTAGACTACAGAAATCTAGGCTACAGTTTTAATACATAGGCCATCGGAAGAAAAAAATTGGATCTTGAATATGTAACAATCATCCAATGTCACACTTCACTAGTCATCTCCACGCTAATTGTTCTTCTGGGTTCTATCTGGCAACAATTAAAGGTATACAACTGAGAAATAGAGGCCACATACTAGTTTCTTTTAGAGCATATACATTTCGGATATTACTTTTTATACATATTAATCTCATTATTCACTTTCACTTAATTTTTTCCTGTTTTTGTATTACATTTATTCCTTAATTTATCCGTCTCAGCATGTTCTTGTTTCCATTAATGCATTCCCTCTTTTCACCTTTCACGTCTGTTTTCTTCTTTTCTTTCTCTATTCCTCTAACCTCCTTTCTCCGTCATTTCCATATTCTTCAACTTCATTTTTTGTATTAATTAAACTTTATCCTGTTCAAGTTCAATAATCATATTTACATCCACCCTTTCTTTAGGATTTGTTTAGAAATATTTACTCAGATAATCTTTATACTGAATAATTTCGAGGGAAAAATTGTTCCGGAGCCGGGTATCGAACCCGGGACCTTTGGTTTAACGTACCAACGCTCTACCACTGAGCTACTCGGGAACTCTAACCGACACCGATCCAATTTTTCCCTCTATATCCACAGACCTCAAAGTGGGCTGACAACCGTCAAGCAACCAACTTCGAGTGCACACTAACTCCGTGTGACTTAAATTGTGGCCTTCTGTTAACGAACAGTGACGTGTAGTATGCAAATCAAGATTTCAGGTATAACTCCCTGTAAAGTTGATTTGAATAATTTCAACTCAGTGGTAGAGCTTTGGTACGTTAAACCAAAGGTCCCGGGTTCGATACCCGGCTCCGGAATAATTTTTCCCTCGAAATTATTCACATCAACTTTACAGGGAGTTATACCTGAAATCTTGATTTGCAATCTTTATACTGTCATGATTTGTATTCATGTTAAACGAGAGTTTCAGGCGAAACGTGTTTTGATAACATTATTAGAAGCCAAATAACGAATTTCGTATCTGAAATCAATTTTCTTCCTCAAAGGTTTTCATTGAACGTTCTTTCTTCTTCTTTTCTTCTTCTTCTTCTTGTTCTTCTCCTTCTTCTTCAGCTCTACAGCCCAAATCGGGCTTGGCTTGTTTCAAACGTTGCTGCCACTCTTTCCTATTTGTCTCATCCCTTTCCATGTTTGAACGTTCTTTAGCTAGAAAGAATTTTTATATTACGCATAGGAGAACATCAAGGCTATATTACCCTTTTAAAATTATGCTCTTGTTACGACAAAGAACACATGATAAAAAATACAGCAAATACCAAAAGAGACTTTATATTTCGGGTGCACAATGTGAACTTTTACAGCAAGAAAAATCCTCCCTTTTATTAGAGAGGAAAGACTTTTTTCGGCGATAGCTGACTGCTCTGTTTCCTTTGTGGAGGAATTTTTTGAACAGCAATGCGTGAATTGAAAATGCTATATTTTAATGTTGGCATCGCATTGTGTTTTTATCACACAAAATTTTGAAAAAAAAAAATGGAAAATTATAGTGACAAAAGACTCCAAATTCTTTCATTATCATGTGAATTGTCAACTTATTTTTAAGGTAGTCATAGTTTAGTACAGTGGCTATGGGTTTAATACTCTGTGACACAAAAGATCGCATCTATCGTTCACATGAAGGCTGTGGGATCTGAGACGAAATAATTTCTTGAGTGAAGCTGAAATCTTTAAAATTTTTTCAACTCAAACCTCGATATTATTTAGTACTTTGCTGTAGGTAGTCTGAAAGTGAGCTCTGCGAAAAATATTTTCAGTATTAAATGACAGCTTTTCTTTCTCTGATACTAATGCCAAATTTTGGCGCGGGAAAATCCTGTCTTTTTCTGAAATGAAAAAAAAAAAAATTATTTTCGCTAGTAGCTAACTACTCAATTTTTTTTGGTGGAAGAATTTTTTTGTACGAAAATAAGTGTATTTAATAAGTTTTATTTTTATTTATTGGCAGGGCTAAATGACAAAAAACAGAAAAGTCATAGTGGCTTAAGATTTCAGAATGTTAATTTATTATCGTCTTTTCGCCATCATTTTTCTACTTACAATTCATTTAGTCATGCTCATAAATAGTCTAGAGTCTATACTTCTAGAGCAAAGGTGGGCATAACGGAGGGGAAGTAAATGTGATCCAGTTCACCCCTTCCACAATATTTCGAACGTGTTTACATCGCGTGAGCTTGACTTCTCTTCCGCTTATGGCTGTACAAAACTAATGCGGCATGTCATTATATTAAACATTTCAAATCAAGTCAGATATGTAATATAAGCATTCATATGGTCACTGTTGCTTAGCACTAATAAATAATCACCTATAAGCTCTAGGTCGCCTATACTATTTGGTCAGGAGGAGTCTGTCTATATTGCTACATAAACGTAAAGCAGTTACGAGATGATAGGCGTATAAGTACGCATAATATTTTTCATTAGGTTCATTAAAAAAATGTTCGTAGACATAACCTCTTCAGTCCTGTTGTAGAGTATGCTATACATAATTTTCTTTTAATTTTTTTTTTTTTTTGCAATGTATTGGATACTTCTGAAAATTTTGCAAAATTAAATTTGATAGAAATGAAGAGTACCACTTTTGTAACATTCCTATACCAGAATTATAAATTAGAATTAAAATTTGGGGCCACCAAGAGTCAAAATTGCCCCATATTTGATTTTCTGTGAAAACTTTATTTGGAATTTTTGGAACCCCAGAATGATTATGTGACCAACTTTTCTTGCAATTTTTTAAAATATAAATTCGGGACTGAAGAGGATAAGCGGATTCAAATTTTGCCTGTATCCTAGCTGCTAAATTACGTAAGTTAGAAGACGTGTAATTATGTAATAATTCATACAATTCCTTGCTGGTTTTACCTGGCATTTGTAAAAGATATTTTTCCCTATGACTCGCCTTTGTGTTTCAAATACTAGAAATTATTGATCGAACTGTATTTTCAACTAGTAGGTAGTGCTTGTGGGTTGGCTTTTCCATAAAAAAATATTCATGTAAATTAATGAAAACTTTCTAACAATTTCAACCTGCACAACAAATTACATTACAATAACAAATTGTTTTATCGTATTTAACATATATTTTATTAATATAAACCATGTTTAACAATCCTGTTTAAACTTTTACCTACAATTTTAAGTTCGTTAAAATGCTCCTTATGTTCTAGATTGAAGTACCGTATGATATTATGTTATATATAAATCTCAACTCAATAGCTGAGGCATTGAATTTTACCTTTATTCATAATAACAAAATAGTCTTGTCCCCATGTTTCTGGGAAATGACGACGAAACCTACAGTTTATTCGTCATATTTCACCACTTTATACACCCCTGATTAGAACGCAGTGGTGTCGAGTTCAGCCTCTGCCTGCCGTACGTACACGCAGACAAGTAGAATATATATGGAGGCAGAAATGAAAGGATGGTGTATAAAGTGCCCGCGTGGGAACATTGTGCCCAACCCTGGCCTAGAGCAGCATTTTTCAACACCGAACACAGTAAAGCTGGTAATCTTCTTATTATACATATAATGATTGTTTGAATTAGCAATATAAAACCTATTGCTAACGGATGATTTATTTATGTAAAGAGTATTCTTGTGATTAATATTATAATTATAATATTTTAATGTCAGAAAGTAGTTTATTTAAAATATTACTTTTAGGAATTAATGAAAAGATGCAGTCTTTTTTTTTGAAGTTTTAAAAGACGTTCCTTATTTTTGGTTTACAAGACCAATATTTTTGTTAAATTATTAAAACTAATGACAATTTTTTTTCTTTTATATTTTTTGTGGTGTTTGAGTTTTTTCTTCTAATCGTAAATATTTACTTATTACACTATTAAGTCTAGAATTTATTGTTTTGCATTATTTTTAATATTATATATTTACAGTATTTGAATGATTTTAATTATGAATTATTTTTTGAATAATTTCTTTTAAACATTTTCTGTTTGTGAGAGTGATTTGGGTTTATCTATTTTGGTTTCTATAATTCGTAGATATGGCAATGATTGCAAATAAGGTGTAATTTAAAATCCCGCAGCACACTCATATAATCTAAAGCTTTAGTTCCCAACCAGGGGAGAAATTTGATAGTTTTAGGAGGGGACGTGGAGTATAAAATACAAATAACTGAGATAAATATATATGAAAATTTATATGCATTATTTTTTAGTCAACATAACGGAAAATTATAGTATGATGAATGGTGAAGATGCGCATGGGAGAAAAAAAAAGGTTGAGAAAAGAAAGAAAATACACATTATTCACAAATAAAGCCATAACTCTTTTTTGAATTTTTATTTAAAGTTTATGATAGAAATTAAAATTTAATGATAGAAAATTATTACAATGCAATATTTATTATGGTATTAGACATGTTTTCTTAATTTGTAATTTTAGAAAAAGTGAAAACATATAATATTATTACATGTTTTGTCAAGATATTAAATACATGATATTTTTTTTTCATAAAGACAAGTAAAATACGGTATTTTTTAAAGTTGGTATAATATTCTAACTCTATTGAACTGGAAACCCTGGCTGCGCATCAAGTCATTCTCTTCTCTGCCGCTCGCACCCCTATACTTTGTTTACTGAATGTTGACTTGTGGAGCGTTCGCTGAAAGTTGATTCTTGTGAACTCACTCTTTTTACTATAACTTTCACAATTTTTGCTACGACAAATTATAGGCCCCTACTATTTTCATTTTATCGCGACACACTAGCATACTGTCAATGAGAATAATGCCATTTGATGCGAGCGATCGCTTTTCTCGTTCTGACGAGGGCTGTAGAATCGAGGTAGAAACACTTTTGGATGACGTTGAAGCTGATAAAATGTGTCAACTCTCAGCTGGATATAAAATCTTCTAAGAAATGCTAATTTAGTACCTTTTAACTCTGAAGTTTGTCTTCCATATTACCTAATTCACACGGGGATAATTTACAGGAGTCAAGTGCTTGAAGCCTCTAAACTAGACATCATATTAGTGATCACACGGAGACACTAAACTTGAAACGATGTTCCACACGTAAACAAACGCGCTCTGAATGTTGTATGCTTGGAGTACAATGTTTTTAAGTATTCTTTTTTACCTTTTTTCGTACCACTTCTGCATTAATGTTATGGACACTTTGTTCTTTAAGTTTCGTAACAAGTTTCTGAAATAATTCCCTCTTGTTTAATTTTAATTTTAACTATTATTGAAATATTGAAATATTATTATTATTATTATTGTTACTATTGCTACTACTACTACCATTATTATTATTATTATTATTATTATTATTATTATTGTCAGTTATCAATAACATCATTGCTATCTCTGTTTTCTTTCTTTTCGTTGTATTAGCTCGATGAGAGCACTATAATGTACTTTTGACTCTGTTGACCCTCTATAGGGCTTTAACTTAAGTTGTATCATTTTCATCAGTGTTTGTATTTATTTTTTGTATTTATATGTGCTATCTGGTAGGATGGAAGAGAAGGCCTTATGGCCTTAATCCTGTCAGATTAAATAAATTATTATTATTAAAATTATTATTAAATATTTATCGCGCTGTATATATTCCACGGAAGTTCCTACATCTCATGCAATTCTAAAAATGTTACACCAAGTTGTATATCTGTATTTTTTTTTATTTATTATGACGTATGGAAAAGTACACAGGCTAGATGCCCATCAAAGCACCTTCTTCACATAAATATACGTGAACAATTTAACTTATAATTTATTATTGATAATGATTCACATGAACAGCAATTATATACGCAACTCATTAGCAATAGAAATAAAAGAAATGAAAATATGAAATAGATGTAACTTATATTATTCAGTATTGATAAAAAACAAGAAAGTGATATTATATACCAAATTTATTGTATATATTTGGAGGGTTATAAACTGGAATTAGTTTCAGTATTTCAGCGGAATCGGTATTATTTTTGTTCATAATTTACTGAGAAATATCATGGAGTAAGTCGTTCTTCTGTCATTGAACGTATGGAAACCAAAAATTTATCTCAATAATCTAAGTAGTTGGGATCTGAAATGGACAAGGTATTTTGAATATCTTATAATATAGGAATTAGAGGTTTGCATCGGACGTTTTCGCTCGAGCGCCAAGTAGTTCATAGCATAATCCGATAGGTAGCGCACATGCATGATGGGTAAAATTGTCGCGAGCGATAAATCCTCGAACGGTATAAGCCGAGGTGTTAGGCATTCGTTCTTGTTACAGTGATGAATTGTATCGTAACATCATAGATGTTTATCATTTCAAAACTTTGTAGTGTTTAACTAACCTCTCCATAGTACAACCATAAAACTTGCTTTAAAATGTAATATAAATGTTGCAGGTAAATGTCCCCCCCCCCACAGGAGTGATTTTATTTTTGCCATATGTGATGTAATTGGATGTAAATGTAATTATTATAAACGGAGAACACAATCACGATAAGGCAAGAAATGTATCAAGTTTTCTAGTAATAATAATAATCTCTAATAATTGAAGCGTCGGCTGGAACAACGTTATAAGTTACAAAATTTTCATTCGGCGTGTTTCCATGTAATAATGTTGTATATCATGTTAACTTGCTATATTCTTTCGCTTGCAACTGTACATCAATGCAGAACGTGAAATTTGTCCAGTCAATAGTTTGCTATCCTATAAGAACAACGTTGTAAGTGTACACATTTTTGCAGCTCCTGTAAATGTAACTTATAACGTTGTTCCAGCCGACGCTTCAATTAGTGTATCAATCTTTGTGTCTGTAACAGTTGTGCAGCATGATTATTCGTTTTATTATATTTTCTGTGACGTTACTAATATTGTTATTAATTTACTGCTATATAATAATATTTTGTAAAACGTATCTACATTGTCGCAGTATATAGGAGGAACACTATGTATGGACTTATCATATTATTATGTGGTAAATCAAATATTGAATAATTATTAATTAGGAATAATAACTGTATATCGAAGTTTTTCATACTGTTTTATTTATAACTTCATGTTACTGTTTTGGTACGTTCCATTAGACGTTTGTCATAAACGCAGAAAATAAAGCCTTATTTTTACCGTGTGAGCAAAACATGTGTATCTTATCTGTCGACATGTCTGTGAGATGACCTTGTACTGTGCTTCTATTTATTACGAGCGTATCACGACCGATCTTATCTCACTCGAACGTGCGACATTCGACCAAGTTCAAGCGAGCGATTTAACTCCAATGCAGCACTCTGATAGGAACCAAAGGAATTTATTCCGTCTCAACTCGATAGAATGAACGTTGTTTTTGCAACGAGGATTCCAAATTATTGTAGTACATTCCACTTGCTTCTAACCAGGTGTAGGCCTAACCTAAAAAAAAAGGTGGTTGCTTGAATAATTTCGAATTGCAAATCCAAGTGATTTGTAAGCAGAATTAGTAATTGTTACGATGTGGGGTTTGAAAGTTAAATTAATTTAAAATTCGATACCTAATTTAATTAGCTATTAGTTAAAAAAAATCACACACTATCCACAATATCTGCTTGCAGGTATCTGCTACAGGTTAGCATTCATACGAGGAAAGTGGCGGAGTCAAGTTGGTCACGTGATGGGAAAGTGAACACAAAAGTTAACGAGCCGTCAACTCAAATTCTGCTTGACCGCCAAGTCACAACTTGATTGTCCCTACCATATCACACGGGAAAGTCGGAGGAAAGTCGAGTTACTTCAAGCACTTGACTCCTGTAAACTATCCCCGTGTGAATTGGCCTTATATTAAGAACTGATTTTTAATGTTGTCTATAGTAACAATAATAATTAGAATTAGTCAGTTCAGCCAATGATAAAAAGTACGTCTTTCAATTCAATGAAGATAAATTAAACAATTCGGGACAGTTAGTAAGGAAAAATTCGATCCGGCTTCTTTACTTCTTTCATGATATGTCTCTCTTGCTGCCCTATATCTCGTCTTCTGCTTCTGAAGATCTTCGGTCCTTGCATCCATCTCTTATAATCCCGTCGAACTATCCTTAGGGTGTTCTAGTGGTTATCTCTGCGTCTTGAACTCTTATTTCCTCACTCCGTATTCGCTCTTTAAAGCTAATGCTCAGGAATTTTCTTTCCAACCATTATCGCGTTTCTATCTTTTCTTGTTTGGCTCCATGTCTTAGAACCGTACAGAAGAGCTGATAGCATCTACAGGCTTCGGAAGAATGACTTTCACAAACTTTGAGGGTTGATACAGTAGACCAGGCCTGGAACCCGGGAGCGAATCCAATCTCTAAACGGAGACGCTTAATATTCATCCGTTCATGGCATCAACGCTGCGCGATGTTCGGCGGGGAAGAAAGGGGTTGAAGAGAAGTCATATGGTTCCCCGTGAGAGTGTAGAATTCGCTCTTGGTGCCCAGCCCTGCAGTAGACGAATTAAACAATTTTAGATAAGAAATCAAAGGTTGAATATGTTTAATTACTTCTCGAGAGGCCTAAATTCTTTTAAGAATTCGGTTAAAATAATTTAATTATAATAACGATTTTATAACTAAATACTTAAGTGATATTAAGTGTGCAATCAAGACGTATAAGCGAGGCTAAATTCTTTGATGATATAATACGTGACAGATAGGCAATGTGTGTGTTTCGAGTTTCTCCAATACCGGAGAGACTTTATCATGCTGGGTTTGTTTGAACGTTTAGCTTAGTCTCAGGACATGACTGTCACTAAAGAGCAGCGATAATATTTTATTGTTCTTGTTATATTGGAAGGGTTCAGAGCCGTAGTGGGCCAAGCGCCATTTATTAAAAACTGAGAAAGCAAGGGTTAAAGTTAAGTGAATACCATACTGTAATGAAGATTGACATATCATTTAGTTTTAATGTGTAAATTTTATATTACTTGCTATATGTTTCCACTGAATTATGGTAATAACTTCATTTTAACCCTTGTTTTCTACAATTACAGTAAATGCGCTTGGCCCACTATGGTTCTGAACCCTTCATTTCAAGTACAATACGTGTTTTCTTGTTATCCAAGAACATGGTTTTAAGTACATGATCATTTGCGGAGACTAAGAGGAAGGTTGCAAATAGAAAAGATTGGATAATTCTGGGTTTGCAATGAAGTACCTGTCCATGAGCAGAATACTATGAATGAATGATTTTGAGGTCATCGCCAGCAACAAAATCGAATCTTTGATCGAATTCGCCAATCTCGTCGTAACAGTTGCACTCCTTGTTTTTGAATGTTGTAGGTGTAAATATTAAGCCATTGTTGTTCTTATACAATGTTTCCAAGCCAGTGGAACAGCAAACAGAATTCCTGGCTAACTTTCGGCTTTGGACCTCGTACTCATTTCGCCAACATTAATTCACACACCATCATCATCATGATCATCATCATCATCATCATCGTCATCGTCGTCATCATAATCATCATCATCATCCATACCATAGTACGGGTTGAGTTCACGGTGCGGTGTACTGTACTTGTACAAGAGCGCGGCCGTTCGGCTATTCAGTTATTCACAGAATGGGAATGGTAAGCACAATAAGCCACACGATGCAGTGCAAGCCTTCGAGTCCCTCCTCCGTAAAAAGTGAAAAAACCTGTACTTTAAAAGTTACGAAATGAATATGTAGGCTATTTTTATTTTTCAGCTAGAATTACTTATCAAATAACATTGATTTTAAACAACAAGCTACTACACTTCTACATACATAACTTTTGTTACTACATTAATGTAAGGTATTTTGTCATTAATGTTTTCACTCTTGTACGGCGTCTTCAGATGACAATTAACAATATCCAGTAATATTACATATCGAGGGCATTATGCTAGTATATAGTTGATACGCCCGTATACCACAAACCTGTTTCCAATAATTTGTTGAATGAAATCCGAGCTCTAGTGATAACAAATTTTGTGCAAATAATGACTAATAATTAAAAAAAATTGTTCACTTTTTATTAACCATTAATGTGTAACAATATAATATGTTTCGTCAAGATAATAAATTAACAAAACAGAAAATGCTCCTTTTTATATTAAAAGCTTCCTCTGTCATTGTTATTCTCCTTTTGACGTCTGGGAGCAACTCATATTACTAATTTTGATATATCCCAAGTGAGTATGTCCAATTGTTATAATAGGAATGTAGAATTAAAAATAAAAACAAGAGCTTTATAAGTGGTGTGAATATATAGGTATAAATGGCCAAATAGATGCTCCAAAACACAGATAAATGATTTATAAATCTCCATTAGTGATAGATTTATTGATATTAGTTCACAAAAGTACAAACTTAATCATTTAAACAAAATTATATACAAAAGTAGTTATACATAATAAATATACAATTTCCTAAACTAATTAATTTATCGCAAATCTCAGTAATTAATTAATTGTTCAAACTTGCACTTACGTCTAGATTTAGTGCATGTTTAAACCAATCGTGATAACTATTGAAACTTTAAAACTTATTTATCTGCACCTTTTCACAATTTTCTACCATGAACATTTTAAAATTAATTTTTCTTCCTTTTTTTTTTACTTTAAACATCTAAATTTATTCCATAACATTCATATTTATGTTTAATTATAGGTTCACTTATGCCTATTAACTAATTCTTCCATGTCATCATACTGCATCCAGGTTAGCCGTTGTTGACATATATCCAGCACACTGCAATAGCTGAATCGATTAAATCTCCATTAGAAGATCTAAAACTAAGGCTTTAAAGGATAATTATACCTGTTATATCAAAGATTATTATAAACAAGAAGATAATAGAACAATTAAGTAATGCAAATTCCTAAACTTATTCTGAAATCAATGGTACGGTCTCCAAAATAAGATAAGTAAATTCCAAATTATTTGTGGCACTATAAGGATAACACGAATGAAAGAAAGAAAGACACACAGATGATGTTTTATAAAGTAATGTCGGTTCCAATAATGACTTACGGTTGTGAAACCTAGGCCCAGAACAGGGAAAACAAAAGGAAAATTGAAACAGCGGAAATTAAATTTCTGAGAGCAACTGGGTATAGGTTGCGAGACGAGATGAGAAATGACGATATCAAAAATTAACTACAAATAGTTAATACGAATGGCAGAAATACCTCTTACGATTCGACAATCGAAAGCTGGCCTAACAAATCATAAACTACACTTCTGAAGGTCAAAAGATCTAAAGGATATGAGAGTCCAAGACGAAGATAGGTAAATTAATTATAAAGGTTTCCTATATGGATGGAACAGGCCACAGCGGCCTATCATGAAGATTATGGTGATGATGGTCATTATGATGATTAGATGATGACGGTTATGCTTTATAATCCATTTAATAAAGAAATATTACAATACTATTGCCTGCCACCTCTCGATGAACAACCCCCCTACCTGGAAAAATATTAATAAATGTGTGAATATTTACCACATAAGTAGGCTACATACATAATCCGTCCATCCTTATAAAAACTGGTAGGGTGTATTATAGCGATGTACCGAAGTACATACGATATTTCCAAGCAGGAATTCTGCATTATCATATGATGAAGGATCAGTGGAGCGAAGAAAAATTGTCTCCGGCACTGGGATTCGTACCCAGGTTTTCAGCTCTATGCGCTGACGCTCTATCCACTAAACAACACCGAATTTCAAGTCCGATGCCGGATTGAATCCTCTCAGTTTAAGCTCCATCTCTTAGTTTCCCTTTAGTGGTCAATCCTCATGCACTGTGTTACAGATGTGTGACAGTGGCACACTGGTGATTTAAGACGGCGCTCATTCCATCGGATTCCGGCCACTTAGTCACACGTAATGAGTGCACCTCTGCACATAGTGTGTTGGACATTGTGCCACTGTCACACTGACACAGTGCATGAGGGTTGGCCACTATAGGGATACTAAGAGGTGGAGCTTAAAGTGAGAGGATTCAATCTGGTATTGGAATTTAAATCCGGCGTGGCTTAGTGGATAGAATGTCAGACGTAGAGCTGAAAACCCGGGTTCGAATCTCGGTGTCGGAGACAATTTTTCTCCGCTCCACTGATCCTTCATCATATGGTAGGGAGTAGCCCATACGTTTATCAAGAAAATAGTGTAAGATAGATTTTCTTTGTGATAGACACTGGAGGCCTGGAAAGTGACTTACTTTATGGCAATATTTTCTTTACAGATTATGTATTTATAAAATGAAAAGAAAATAATTTCGTTGCGGGCTTACTACTTCCACATTGGACAAACTTCTGTTTTGTTACACTTTATTTCAAAGTTTTATTATTATACTCAACATTTTTCCATTTGAAGTTTATACAAATTTATTACACATGTTGGCTTCGCAATTCAGTGATTCATCTGCTCATTGTTTTTCACACTTTTGTTATTGCGGTATCAGTTTACAGTTTTATTTTTTTTTATAATACTGCGTCAGTTGTTTTTAATACATGTAGTTTCTTTTATATCTACGGTTCTACATGAAAGGACAAAATATTTCAGCCGAGTGTCTTCAGGCTTAATGTAAAACTGTGTTAAAATAGAAAAATACGACTATCAGACTATTCTGGAAAAAAGTATATAATATATTTCATTTACTACAAGAGCAGATCAATGATAACCGTACTTTGTTACAGCTCTGTACTGGATGTTCTCCGTCCAATAATCTGTGTTATGAAGTGAAACACAACTGACAGTACGAATGCCCCAGGTAACATAAAAATATGAATACCTGTGAATGGGATTTAAAAAGACCGAGGAAGTTGGCATTATGATCGAAGCATGAATTAATAAAAGTAATGAAGTGAGAAAACGAACTAATTAAACAACGAAAAATTGAAAATCATTAACGTGTGAGAAATTTTAAGTAATGAAGGAGCAAGCAAGAAAGAAAAGGATTGATGAAAGTATTAACGACGGAATGAATGAAAGGAGAATGAACGAATGAAGGAAAAATTACACGAGGAAATGTGTGTACGAATAAAATTAAAAGAGCATATTAAAGAACAAGAATATAAAAGATAATATGAATTAAGGAATTAGTGTATAAATACGTGAACGGGTCTATGGATGAATGGATGAACGTGTAGCTTAAGAGTGTATGAATTGATGAGTAAGGAAATTATGAAGGTAAACTAAGGGGTAAATAAAGGAACGGATAAATTAAGGAGTGGAAGAAGGAATATATTAAGTAACATCTTAACAATGGAGCGGGTAGACTAACAAGTTGGTGAAGGATTGGATGAGATTACATGTGAGCTGAAGAGTGGATGGAAGAATGCATGAACTAATAAGTCAATGAAAATACGAGTAAACTAACGACTAATCTGAAGGAATGGATAAACCACAGGTAGATGAAGAAATAGATTAACTAACGTGTTAATAATTTAAAGGGTAAACGAGCAAGAGGATGAAGGAATGGATGGACTAACGGGTGAACAATGAAACAGGTAAACTAAGGAGTCGACGAAGAAGTGGATAAACCAACGGGTGAACAAAGAAACGGGTACACTCACGACTGGATGATGGAATAGCTCTAATATCACTTTCACTGAAAAGTTCAATATTCGTTTTTCTTTGCCTTTTTCGAACCATTTTTTCACTTTGTAACGACGAAGATCCTAAATGTGAATAATATTATCAAATATACATCCCTAAAATATTCAAATTGTCGTTCAACATTGTTAACTACCCGTGTATAATTTTTTATAAATTATATCTCAAAATGGGGTACAGTGTAACACTGTTCGCTTTTTAAATATTTGTTAAATATTTCGTTAATAAAGTTATTTATTTCACTAAAAGTTTTATTCCTCTTGTTTCTAGGAAATTAAGTCGTCCAGCCGTTCCGTACTTTTTCGACCGTTTCTTAATACCATAATCTATCGCTCTATACGATCTCGTTTTTCATTTCTTCGTTCTCATTACTTGCTTGGACCAAGCTTGTTTTGTGCTATTGTCTGAATAAATGACTGAAGAAGGACATAAATGGATAAAAAACATATATATATATATATATATATATATATATATTCATTAATAAATGAACATTAGAAAATTTGAGCCTGTGTTTTGATTTTTGCAACAATATTCTAAGCCGCTCTATATTTGACATATTTACTCTTCATATCTTATTTGAATTAAATGGTATACGCTAGAATACAAATAGAGATGTTAGTCTACAATAATACTTGTTTGAGAAGATAAAATCTTCCCTCAATTCGATGGTGTTTGGGTAAAGGGAGATAAGTAATAAAAATGATATTTGAGATGAAAATTAAGCTTCGGACTCATATTGCAAATACTTTTATACACAAATAAGACACATCAAATGCTAGTATTTTTTTTGCACACTCACTTATAAAATTTAACTTGAATATTTACCTGGAGAACAAAATTCCATTTGCACAAAAAATAACTTAAACCCCTTTACCCCAACACCATCGAATTAATGCAGTGTGATTTACCTTACAGAGTTCTCCATGTACTTAATTAACCGATATTTAAATTCTACAGTTGATTATATAATTAAAAAAAACATGAATAAATCTATATTCATCACAATTTCCTTTATTGGCTTCACATACACGTTTCTTGAAAATTTACCCTCATCAAAAATGGTGTGTACCTCTTCTCCACAATTTTCAGGACCGAATATGATCCAATAAGGAAATGGGTCAGAGCAAGTCATACTCCTGAATGGCTAGTACATCAATTACGTATAATAGTACATGAGGCAAGGGACATCGTAACTTGAAGTGAAACTGGGTTATCGAAGCACCTTGCGTGACCCAAGCTATAACTCTCTGTCAAGTTAACAATAGCGATACATGTAGTTCTACGAGGGCTTAATAACTTGTGTCGCGGAATAGGTGACCGGTTTCTATTATCCTATAAAGACATCGATATCGAAGAATGGCATTTTCAGTACTAATTGTTCAAAATTCAAAAATGTTTCTCCAACGTACCAAAAATACATTGATATTTTCTCAGTATATTAAAAAATGCAACTGAGACGTGTAAAAGAAGACAGCACAATTCGAGTCGGTAAACTTTTATATAGGCCTACACTCCTTGATGTAGGCTATAGAATATGTTTCGCTTTTTATTACCATGATAATTCTCTTTTTCTGAATTGTTTTGGATAAAAATGAACTCATCATTAGCATGAAAATTGAGATTAGTTTCAAAACCGAATATTTTTACGGTTAAGTAAGTCTCTTTTTAAAACTGTAATACTAAATTTACTCAATAATATCACAAAATATTAAACAATTAAAAATCATTCAGAAAAAATATTAATAGACAGAGGGGCGGACGAACAAACGGACAGACGAACGGACAGGCAAACAGATAGACAGATAATTTAAGAGACATGATGGGGACCGATAAGCTAATACATTGAATAGGGATGAACAGGGTCCGTCTATGCTTATCTACTTAACAAAATGTTAAATAATAAAATACTTGTCACATTTTATTAACTTGAACGTTTTCGGCTTGAATAAGCCATCTTCAGAAGATTATGCCTGAGAATACATATGAAAGTAGACTGGTACATGAGTGTTGTGTAGTACAATGTAAACAATGAGTTAATTATGAGCCTCTACCATAAACAGTTGTGGACTCAAATTAATTAAATGTGGAAAAATAAAAAGCTATATAAGCTGTGATCAATAAAATATTATAATGTTAAAATATAAAATGTTGTCTTGAATTGCAATTTGCTGAACCATCTGTGACAAAAGTCCAATGATGTCTTGAATGGAGATAATTCAACTGAATGAAAATGTATCAAAATGTGAACAAATATAATACATACATAACAAAGAAGTTACAAACGATAACAATGAGATGTACTTATGTAAATCTTAATACTGTTGAATCTTTAACAAACATAATGTTAGAACTTAATATAAAATATAAATCCGGTTACAAACTTCGCATAGCGGATTATGGACGAAAGCGCATGGAACAGTTGTGATTAATCTAAGTGATGTTTGTAAAATAATTTAGTTAGAGCGGGGTTTAATGAGTTGTAAAATGATTGTGAATTTGTCTGGGTAACGTTATCTTAGGTTATGAAAATAAGAAGTAATCAATAACCAAACTTACTATCGTGTGTGTGGTGATGGTAGTTCCGTAGTCAATGGTGGTAGAGAGATAGACAGATACGTAGGTAGACAGACACAGGCAGGCAAATATATAGATAAAGGTAATATAATGTCACTAAATAACAAAAAATGCTTCAAACGTCTGAAAATATACAAACATTTACTGGGGCATTTCGACTGCCCCGCTTGATGAAAGGATGGTGCTGAAAAGCTTGGGACCGGAAGGGTTTACTTAGGTTCAGAGAAATACTCGTAGACTTCAACAAAAGAGAATTAGTGTCATGAACATGACACATCATATTTCTCGCTATTCAATTTTAGTGTCTGTGAAAAATACATATTTCATCATGTACGAGTGAGTGCTATTATTATTTATCGCTTAATTTTTTGAGCTAACATTGAAAGGAAATACATATTACAATCTTAACGAGGACCTTGAATCTATATCTGCATGGGCCAGAAAGTATGGTTTGACTCTCAATGCAAAAAAATCATAAGCAATCCTAGTTGGTCATCAACGTCTATTATGCAACATTCCAGTCAAATTAAACGAAACAATAATCCCTTTTGCTTCCTGTGTTAAAAATCTTGGAGTTTACTTTGATACGCATTTAAACTGGAATAATGAAGTAACTCATATTATCAAAAAAGTGCTTTCCATACTACATTCCTTAAACAGCATTCGAAAATTTCTCCCGCCATCACTCAAAAAAATACTAGTGGAAACACTCGATTATTGTGATTTTCTACTGACTGACCTCAATGTCAACCATTCGCAAAAATTACGTGTTCATAATTCTTGTGTTCGCTTCGTCTGCGATGTCCGTCGCGCTGACCACATTACCGCATCCTTCCAAACTCTAAACTGGCAACCGCTTAACGATCGTAGAAATTTTTATTCCCTTGTTCTCCTTTTGCAAGTCCTTCACATCTCTACACCTATCTACCTTGCCTCCTATTTCAGTTACCTGTCATATCATAATCTCTTCACACGCACGCAACATAGCCGTATACTAGCCATACCGACACATAAGACATCATCGTATTCATCATCATACACAATCTCGCTATCGCGCTTGTGGAATACCTTACCTAGTGACATCAGACACTGTCGGAATTTAGTGGCGTTCAAAAACAAACTTATTAGGCATTTTCTTACTGGGTAGAATAGGTTTAATTTTTACTTAATTAATGAAAAATTTTTTCTCTTCTTAACTTTTACAATAAACTGTCTAGCCTTTATTAATCAGTTAATCTTTTAGTACTTTGAATTTTATTGTGTTTGTAAATTTAATATTAATTGTAATTATAGTTGTAATTGTATTCTTAATATTGTAGTTTTAATACCCTGGTAGAGGGGAAGAGAAGGCCTGATGGCCTTAACTTTACCAGGTTAAATAAATAAATAAATAAATAAATAAATAAAATTTGAATTTATTTACAGCACATTACAATGAGAACATAACAGTTATTTATACTTATTGAACACAAGATACATTTTAGGTTACATTAATTGCATTAGATTTAATTAGAATAGAATGAATTAGATTGGATTATATTACGCTAATCTAGACTAAACAGAGAACATGGGAAAACTACGATTAAAATATATTGATGAAATAGAAGATATGTAGAACTTGTAGAGATGTACAAGATTTGCTTAACTTCAATTATAATAGAACAAAAAAGAAGTGCTCAGTTTTTAAAATTCACAGAGCCAGAACTATATGTGACCTAGGAAGTATATCCTCAGAAATTTTATTTCGCAAAAGCATCAATATTTAGAACTCTAGATCTGTCTCCTTTCTTCCATATGTTGTCATTACTATAAATCCGATGTAGACTTTTAGCGAAGCCAACATAAATTCAGTCAGTCACGTAAGATCTCCAATTTCATGTTTCCTATATTATAGAAATTCCTTCCGAGTTCTAAGACGTGTTTATTGATCAAATTGAGCTTACCATCGAGACCGTATCAAGAAAGACTGAAGGTTTATTTGTCTATGTCAACCCGACAAGTCAATTCATTGTGGCTGAGAGTAGCATTTAACCTTTGCCACCGCACAAAATTTGATGAGGTTTACTATCTTTGCCGGGAAATCTTTCTCTCCGGTACGAACAATCAGACAAGCTACCAAGATTGGAGTAGGTACAGTCCACAGCAGAGGTCTCCAAAACGCGTATAATCATTCGTGATCCCGATGCTGCCCGCCGAACACAGTATGCTGTAGAGAAGGGGGAGAGACTCGTACTTCAACAGATGGGAGCGGTCAGTGAGGGATTGGGGCAACGCTCTCCCTTATGTTTACAAATAATAACATCGAAAAGATAAATATCATACGTTTATATATTATTTTGACATACTAGAAGCTTCTACTTTTGACTGGGGAATGTTCAATAATGGAATAATTCATTTCGCATTACATCTAGAAGACATTTTGTATGCATTATTTTACAAATCCTCATTCTGTAAAGGGCTTCATTGATTTTCCAATATTCCAAGTTAGAACATAGCTAGCAAGAAGTTTTTTTTGTTTAAGACTGAGGATACGTGTGTGATTTGTGTTTGTATTTTCTTGTTTCAAATTTATAAAAATATCTGTACGCATTTTACCTATAATGAAACGAAAATTGTAAGTATATCTTGTTTAACTGAGTGTAAACGTATCGTAATATACTTATTATTATGATAACCAACAATTATACAGACGTTCCAAAATAAATTATTTTCACATGTTGAATTTTAACACAGTCTTAAGATTTTTCGAACAAATTAAACATTTCATATTCTTCCTACTAACACTAAAATATATTTCTCTTCCCTTTCATCCTTCAATGTACTACGTCCATGATTAGAAGACATTGTGAAACGGTCGAACACTCCGACTAACACAATGATAATGGCAGTCCACCACTGCTCTTCGTTTGCGCATAAACATTGAGTACAGTACAGGTGGGGATGGGTGAGGCGGAGCACGCGCATTACGCACTGGCTTCGGTTGCGTTCAGGGCTTACTCGCGAGTACGCTTTTGGAGACGTCTGGTCCACAGTTATGATTATAAGCAAGTCATAGAAACCTTTACTTCACCATGTCAAAGACAAGAGACGAAAACACAGCAGATAATATTGTGCAATTGTAACTTATTTCCATTATATAGGCTACTCTTTCCAAATTTCAGCTTCCTTCGTTTATTATTTTATTTGGGTCGACATATTAATTGCGGTTACACATCCAAGTCTATCCACACACTGTGTTGCCCCATTGTTCAGAGATCAGCATCCGGGTTTTGACCAAATATATTACCGTGTCTTTGTACTGGTCTACGGCAACACATTCGAGTCTTGACCAATGGATGAATGAATGAATGAATGAATGAATGAATGGACAAAGGAATGAACAAAGAGATTAACAAATGAATGAAAGAATCAATGAATGAACGGAGAAATGAAAAGATAAACATTTAAGAGGTACGAGAAAACTCATCCTTAAAAGATAAATTGGAGCTGAAAGAAAGTTTCTATTTGCTAGGACAGTCTAGTATATACAGTCACGAAGCTCAATATGTAGGAAATATATATTCATAGATAGTTGCTAACCACTAGGATCGCTACTATCGCCTCATTACAGACAATGCGAAATAGTACCGGCACAGTCTATTGTTCCTAGTACCCTCAGAAACTCAAGCTTCTTAACTTTAAATACTAGACTGTGGTGCTAGCTTGGATACATTTCCTCTCAACTCCAATTTTTCTTGCAAGAAACGCGTTAACTTTGAAATTTTTACTACACAATCTGTTGCTGCACTGTTCATACCGAGAACCCCACTTAGATAGCCAAAGAAGACTTCTCTTGCAATAACCCCGCTCCATCTCATCATCAAATACATTCTATTTTTTGCATTGCGTTTTATTTCTTACATTCTTCTTAACATGCTTTTCCACGACATCACATCTAAAATCTGAACCAATTAACGTGTATATCGTATCTTTATTATATTCTCACTATCGTTCTTACTTAATTATGTGAAATTATATCCTACAGTTTTTATCTCTTTATTTTCATCTTGTATGTGATGCATTTTTCTTATGTAGTGTTAACTTTAACATGTAACAACATTTCATTGTATTTTAATGTAATACCTTGATCAAGAGCCTGGTTGAGTGGAAGAAAAGGTCTAATGTATTCAGGTCTATCAGGTAGGCCTAAGCAAATACTTATTATTATTATTATTATTATTATTATTATTATTATTATTATTATTATTATTATTATTAGTTTGTAAATATTGTTAATAATATACCATTGTCTTCAAATGAAAGATTTTATAAATTTATTCTACAAGTTAAGCAAGACTCCTGCCTTTGAAATTTATTTACCTAACCAATTTTTTATTGATAATTTCAAACTTTCTTCTTTTTTCTTCCTTTCTTACTTACTTCCTTCCTTTATCTCTTTCTTTCTTTTCTCTTTCTTTGTTTCTTTATTTCTTCTCTTTTCTCTTTCTCTCTTTCTATTTCTTTTTCTTTATTTCTTTCTTTCTTCCTTCCTTTTTCTCTATATTTCTTCCTTCCTTTTCTCTTTCTTTGTTTCCTTCCCTTCTCTTTGGTTGTTTGTTTGTTTCTTCTCTTTTCTTTCTTTCTATTTCTTTTTCTTTATTTCTTTCTTCCTTCCTTTTCTCTTTCTTTGTTTCTTTGTTTCTTCTCTTTTCTCTTTCTTTCTATTTCTGTTTTCTATTTCTTTCTTTCTTCCATTTCTCTATATTTCTTCCTTCCTTTTCTCTTTCTTCATTTGTTTTTACTTCTCGTTTCTCTTTCTTTCTTCTCTCCTTCTTCATTTCTTCTTATTTCTTTTTCTCTATGTTTCTTCCTTCCTTTTCTCTTTCTTTGTTCCTTTCTTTCTTCTCTTTTCTCTTTCTATTTCTTTTTCTTTATTTCTTTCTTCCTTCCTTTTTCTCTATATTTCTTCCTTCCTTTTCTCTTTCTCTGTTTCTTTTTATTTCTTTTTCTTTATTTCTTCCTTCCTTTTTCTCTATATTTCTTCCTTTTCTCTTTTTTTGTTTGTTTCTTTCTTTTCTTTTCCCTTTCTTTCTTTCTTTCTTTCTGTTTCTTTTTCTTTATTTCTTTCTTCCTTCCTTTTCTCTTTCCTTACTTCTTTCTTTCTTCTCTTTTCTCTTTCTTTCTATTTCTTTTTCTTTATTCCTTTCTTATTTCCTTTTTCTCTACCTTTATTTCTTTCTTTCCTTTTCTCTTTCTTTATTTATTTCTTTCTTCTCCTTTCTCTTTCCTTCTTTCTATTTCTTTCTTTCTTCTTTCCTTTTTCCCTACCTTTATTTCTTTCCTTCTTCCTTTTTCTCTTTGTTTATTTCTTTCTTCTCTTTCCTCTTTCTTTCTTTCTTTCTTTTCTCTTTATTTCTTTATTTCTTTTTCTCTTTCTTTTCCTCTTTCTTTCTTCCTTTCTTTTCCTCTTTCTTTCTTCCTTTCTTTTCCTCTTTCTTTCTTACTTTCTTTTCCTCTTTCTTTCTTCCTTTCTTTTCCTCTTTCTTTCTTCCTTTCTTTTCCTCTTTCTTTCTTTCTTCCTTTCTTCCTTTCTTCTTCTCTTTATTTATTTTCTCTTCCTTTCTTTCTTTCTTTTTCTCTGTCTACCTTTCTTTCTTTTTTTCTTCCATCCGTCTGTCTATCTCCTTGTATGTCTGTCTGTTGCTCATTGGCTTCTAGATACCTGTTAATGATAGAAGACAAAGCTCGTATTCGTTCGACATAGAGCCTATTTCATTCTGTCTGAAAAGCAATGGGTACGGAATAAAATGGTTCTGGTTGACGTCTGTATGATGGCGCAACATTTTTACTTCTTGTCTTCCTGAACTGCTCTGGAGTCCACTCAAGTACTCTACCTCTACAAAAATTGAATACAGACTCTTCTAAACATGTAAAATTTTCGTGTCAGAATGCGTTCAGAGATCAGAAAATAGGCTTACATACCATTATTTGGTATATACGTCTATTTAGCACACATCCTCCCTCTTTGTAATATCATTAAAAAAAGTTATTTTCATATTTCCTAACGTAGGCCTGTATAAGATAATAGAAGTAAATGTATTCCATTTATTGGTTATTGGAAATATAAATAAATTAATATAATAAGTATATTTATAAGTAAATTATACAGTGAGATCGAGAAGTCTCTCCGCAGGGAATTCAAGTGTATTTGGTAGAGAATTCAAGTGGCAGCACTGACCGCTAAGCATATGATGGACTGGGGATGTGTGGTTGTCAAACCGGAATGAATAGGATAGTGCCAACTTTCTACAGGGTTGTATTCTAGGGTTACTAGAACTAATAGAACTGCGGAGGGGCTTTTCGATCGCATTATATAAAACTTTTGTGTCCTGCGCCGTGGCGTCGTGGTATAAGGCATTCTGCCTAGGACTCGCGTTATGGAATGCGCGCTGTTTCGAGTCCAGACATTTCCTCGGGACATTTCGACCAGTGTATTAGAACGATGCTCTCTCATTATCGTGACGCACTTGGGGAGCTACGATAGGTAGCGAAATCCGGTTACGAAAGCCGGCTATATTGTTTGTTTATGTAGCCTAGACTTATCCCTGATATACACAGCATTCTTGCCCTGATAATATGTGTTATGGAAATATGCCAATAGGTTTTTCATAAGTGTGTTTGTAGCAGTGGTACATGTAAGACATTCTTCGGGACAACTAATAGTTATTTTTACTGCACAAACAAAACGAAATCATAACATGCTTCATTAGATACAGTTAAGTTCTTTCCGGATTCCCCGTGCCTTACAAAAGCAAAATTTATACATCATAAATTTAATGGAGTGCGACAAACTGGTAGCTTATTTTAATAAGACAAATCAAAGAAGAAAGTTTGTTTCCACTGAAGGGAGGTTTGATTTTGTTACATGTTGTTGATACTGGTGCTGTATAAGTGCTAAAAGAAATATAGGACTACGATTTCGTAAGAAACGATAACAAAAGTAATTTATAGATACGTTATTCTTAAGCCAAACTTTAACATAATTCAACCGCACACACTTCCGGTTATTTCACATGCGTGTGTTGTGATTCGTCACCGGATAGTTCTTCGGTAATCTAGTGGTCACCGTCCTATCCACGGGATCAGAAATTCGCGGGATCAAACCTGGTCGAGAACGATGTACTTTAAGGAATGATAAAGTGGAAAGGAATTGGAGTCATAGGTCCTATATGGTAGATATTTAATAATACTTTATCTTTTGTGAGAGCAATTATTTTCTGTGAATTTATTGTATAACCGATTGTTAGGATGTTTTAAGATTGATATGTTGTAATTTTATATTAAAATATTTTCCCTAATATAAATACTATTATGGAGAATTTTTTTTTTAAATTTTCATTCAACTTATTTTAAACATTATGGCATGTAGAACGTATGGTGAATCCAAAAATGCATATAGAGTGTTAGTTGGAAGACCTGAGGGGAAAAAGGTATTGGGGAGGCCAATATGTAGATAGTTAAATTGATTTGAGGCAAATGGTAGGAACTGGATTAATCTTGCTCAGGATAGGCTTATGTGAGGGCGGCAATGAACCTCCGGGTTCTCTAAAAGCCATTTGTAAGTTAGTATTTCAAAGATTAGTGTTATTTGTCTAATTTTACTGTTAATTTCCGTCGAACTATTAGTACTGTTGTCTTTCACTCTATTTTAATAACAATTTGGAGACATGATCTGCGTCTGTTTCATTTTAAAATAGCGTAGCTTTGAACCCTCAGGTCATAACTTTCTCCGTAATGGCTAGCATATATTCCTCATTTAACTGATGACAGTATTATACTATTATTTTTTTAAAAACATAGTATACGTTAATTATAATATTAGTTTATAATATTAGCGTCTAAACACGCATTCAGCAATAATAATAAAATTTTATTTACGCGTAACATACAGTACATGCATTGCGTTCGCTTTATATTCCTTTCTGTTGTGGATTTCGTCTTTTTTAAACTTTAAATAACGTTTTTCTGAACTTAAGTTAGAAATAAAATGTAAGTTACACTGGCGCGTGTCATCATTGTAACTCAGTATTCGTAAAATATTGCGAGAATGTATTGTAATGTTTAACAAAATTCAAAACATACATAGGTCTAGTACATTCATTCATCATTCATTCATTCATTCATTGTTCTGTCCAAGAGCTGGTACTCCACTGCAAATCCTGCTTTCTTCATTCTCTCTTGTTTTCTGTCTTCCTCATTGTTTCCTCATATGATCCATATATCTTAATGTCGTCTATCATCTGATATCTCTTCTCCCGTTCACCATTCCTTTCAGGCATCCTTCAGTAGATAGTTTCTTCTCAGCCAGTGACCCAGCCAATTCCTTTCCCTCTTCCTGATCAGTGTGAGCATCATTCTTTCTTCACCCAGTCTTTCCTACACAGCTTCATTTCTTATTCTGTCTGTCCATCTTACACGTTCCATTCTTCTCCATATTTGCATTTAAAATGCTTCTATTCGTCGTAATGTCCATGTTTCTGTCACATACAATGCCACACTCCATGCCAAGAACTTCAGCAGTCTCTTCCTTAGTTCTTTTTCCAGGGATCCGCAGAAGATGCTCCTTTTTCAATTAAAAGCTTCCTTTGCCATTGCTATCCTCCTTTTGACTGACTGGCAGCAGCTCATTTTACTGCTTATAGTACATCCCAAGTATTTGAAGCTATCCACTTGCTCTACTGCCTCATTTAGAATTCGCAAGTTTACCCTCTTTATTTTTCTACCTGTGACCATTGTATTCGTCTTATTTGCATTTATCTTCATCCCATAGTGCTCACATATATAAATACATATTCCCCTCCAAAAATATATACACTCTTTGTAAGACTGTAACGGGATATTGTTGAGATATGCCAACGGCGAACATTTTGAACCATGTGCTTAACTGAAGGCAGTACTACATTTGTGTGATCAGTATTTAAATGTAAAACAAACACATAATAAATAGTATGCGTTTCTTTAAAGAGTGTAGACTAAACATTTTTTGGCGGATTCTGTAGGCCTATATTAAATAACATCATTCAACGGTGCTTTTGTAATCGAGGTTCTTTCTTTCTTTCTTTCTTTCTTTCTTTCTTTCTTTCTTTCTCTCTCTCTGTTCGTATATTGACGTTTGAAATGCCTTTCTGAGTGATGTTTTCTACTATTTTAATACTGACAATTTTTTTATCACTTTTAATTTTTTAGGCACTTAATCAAATATCTAACAAACCCATAACACTCGATGTTTTATCCATCATCATCATCATCATCATCATCATCATCATCACCGTCTTTAGAAATACCGGTAGTAGATTTTCGCAATCATGGTAACTGCGATAATGCTGTCAAAATAAGTAATTTTATGTTTAAAAAGAATGTTAAGTACATTACTAGGCCTATGGTTTTAATCCGCGCTAAAATGAAAAATTGAATATGAAATGAGAAATAGGCCTATATGCATGTCTGCGAATTAAGAGTGAAATTACATTTTTTAAATCTTTTTTTTTTTTTTTTGTGTTTTAGTAAAAAAAAGAACTGAGTCTAAAGACCCTGCCACATAATGGTTCTTACATTTTTTCTAATAGTTTGGCCACCCCTTCATGTTAGCTGTGATAGTATGCACAGCACAAGAATGTGGCCTATCTGATACCCTCTTTGTTGTTATCTATACCGTTATTTCGAGTTTTCAACTAATGTCTGGTACTGGTGGTAGATTACTGGCTGCCTATGAGATATCTTTAGATCCAGTGTTCACTAGCGTACAGTCTTAGACAAAAGAAAATGATCGGCTGCCATACGCTAAGTCCCTTTCGGAAGACTTCGGTTTATTCCGTGTAAGCTTGGGTTTACACGTGAAGGAATTTCTTATGCACGACTCCGCTCTGTTTTTCCTTTGTTTTGTTTGTTTGTTGCTTTTTCTGTCTGTTTATAGATCAAATGTTATGAATAATCTATAACGAAGGAGCAGAATAGGTGCAAAATAAACATCCTTGTCCACACCTGTGGAATAAAGGTCAGCGCGTCTGGCCGCGAAACCAGGTGGCTCGGGTTCGAATCCCGGTCGGGGCAAGTTACCTGGTTGAGGTTTTTTCCGGGGTTTTCCCTCAATCCAATACGAGCAAATGCTGGGTAACTTTCGATGCTGGACCCCGGACTCATTTCACCGGCATTATCACCTTCATTTCATTCAGACGCTAAATAACCTAGATGTTGATACACCGTCGTAAAAAAACCAATAAAATAAAAATAAACATCCTGTCCCTAGTCGTGTGAACCAGGCGCTACCCGAAGTGGATTTAGACAAATTCACGCTACAGGAGAGCGGTCATTTTTTGTGTCTAAGGCTGTACATCATGCATGTGGTAGCGTCTGATTGAGAATGAGTAACAAACAACATGGATCGGCATAAAATTACACCATATCTTTTGGCATGTATGTTAATGTTCATAATTTTATTTTAGTTTTATATGTTCTTTATTTAGTTATTATTTTAAGGAATTTTAACTTGAAAATCTAGAAACTACACCTGTTAACACATATCGTCGTTGTTCCGGCAATAACTCCTATGTGACGTATTTATAGATTTTCAGATTTTTGCTCTATTAAATAACTTAAATAGTGATACAGCAAATAATAAAATCTCCTATATGTAAATTACATTTATTTGTTTCGAAAATGTAAGAATTCACAGTCTCCTATGTACGGCTGCCATATGATGAATAAATGTGTTTTTTCTTCCTATTGAACAATTTTATATTTTGCACATAGGAGTTATTGCAGGAACAACGACGATATATGGCATTGAATTTCTACTACCAAACGTTCCATTGAAAATACTATATCCGAAAACACTACAAAATGCTAAATTAACATTAAAAGTGCTGTAAAATGCTAAATTTGATTTTCAAAGTGTTTAATTTTTCATTTCAAGTTGTTAAATCTACCATTTCTAATCATCATCACCACTTTCATCATAATAATTATCGACAAGTTAGACTCTTTTGATTCGTTGTGGTTCAGAATGTTCACAATTTTTTTCTGTATGAGTAATGTGAAAATTATTATTTTTCATTGTTTGGTACACTCTTTTAACACTTGTTTAATCACTGATTAACAATAATTTCTTTACTGTGTTAATATTATAAAAAATATCTGCCTGACTATTTTCGAAATGGTGTCCTCAATATCCGAAGCCTAGTCCTATTGTCCTATTATTTCCTAACATTAAATTAATTTCACAATTTATGCCCGAAAACCAATAACTAGTCCATAGTAACTTTCATACATGTTGTGTTCACTACAAACAAATAATTGGCCGAGTAAACAAGCTTCCACCAACAAACCGAAGTTTGTTGAACTGTGCGGTTATGATCTTGGTAAACTAAGTTTATAACTACGGTTATTAGCACAGTTGCGGGATGAAACCGCCGCACTTTAAGAGGCTGGATGGCTCCCTAATGTAAAGTCTGGTATTTCAAATGAACGCGACTTGGCTTTGATTCCATATTGCAGATTCCAGTGCGACTATTATCTGTTGTACAGTTAGTACATATCTAAGTATGAAACAACTCTTCTAATTACATTTCACTGTCCACACCTGTGGAGTAACGGTCAGCGCGTCTGGCCGCGAAACCAGGTGGCCCGGGTTCGAATCCCGGTCGGGGCAAGTTACCTGGTTGAGGTTTTTTCCAGGGTTTTCCCTCAACCCAATACGAGCAAATGTTGGGTAACTTTCGGACTCATTTCACCGGCATTATCACCTTCATTTCATTCAGACGCTAAATAACCTAGATGTTGATACAGCGTCGTAAAATAACCCAATAAAAAATACATTTCACTTTCACTAAGACTTATTGTACGATACGTTATGAAATGAAAACCATTCGATACGATCTATAAATGAATAGGCCTAGTACTTGAAAAGTATGATGGATATAGAAATATTAATGTGTAAGGATAATGAATGCAGTAAGTTTCCTCAGAAGAAGTTTTCATAGCATTCACACGTTAAGTTCCATTGTGTGGGGAGACGTCAACGCAATAATAACATGGCTACTTCCAACCTGTTTCAACAATGAGACCTTAATTTCATCATCTGTGTGGTATGGAATCGGACATGGTCCGTCTCTTCTCAGAATCGACCGACTCGTCCCGATGTAATTTTCGGTGCGTTAATGCAATAGTCCAACTCGTCCCCACCTAATTCTCGGCGCGTTAATCCAACTCGTCTCGGGTGTGTAAGAAGAGATGGAACCAGGTAAAGACTAAACATTCTCTCCCACTTTGTGCAGATTTGGGACTGCGCAACCATTTTGCAAGTTGATATGATTAAAAATTTTGCCTTTCATGAGTAAAATGATGACAATTTTATTAAAAAATGCTATCAAATAATGAAATTGCTTAAAATTAAATAAAATTCCCAAATATTCTTCAAATTTTGCTAATCTTTGACCATCCGGCGCGATTAGCAGCATATGGGAGACGAAATTTCCTTCGATCTCAGCTGGATCTAAATACTCAAGCCAAAACTTATTTTTGCATAGGGTAAACTAGGGTCTGTTGGACAGTCGGGCATGTTGGAGACTTTTTACTTTAACGTGTTACCTCGCCACTTGTGGGCACCACATTCTGCTAGAAGTCAAGTGTCGTGGCTACTTCCGCCATTGAATAGCCTTTTCAAAATCTATTACTACTGTGGTAGGCTCCAAAGACAAATTATGTTTACTACGAAAGTTTGTGAATGCCAGGAAGCACTTCTCGTAGGTGTTTTCCACTTTATTTCTTAGTAGAAAATACACTACCGGTACACTAAAAGAAAGTAGTATCCATGACCATGATTGATACATGCAATACAGAAACGCAGAATTGCTGTAACACTAACAACCACAATCGCCATCTTTCGCAGGGTTGCCAGTAGTCGGTGCATGAGAATTGGTTTACCCCGTGAACATTTCACTCAGTCATGTATACCAGTAGTCGATGAATGAGAACTGGAATTGGAAACATATTTAAGCCGAGGACGAGACGGGTTCCTGGATTAACGAAACATATTTCAGCCGGGAACGAGACGGGTTGTTTATTTACAGACCGGGAACGAGAGGCGCTTCGCCGATGGAGTCTGTCTCCTTTAGGGCTTTCTTTACGGATCCGAACAAATTGAAGTCACATTGCGAAACTAGGGGTGTAAACTGTGTTCCCCAGAGCCTTCTACTGTTAAGATTTAATTCAACTCCCGCTAATTATGTTTGGACGGATTTGGAATAACACAAGCCATGTAAGGCGCTTGACATCTACACACTTTCTGTGTAGAGAAGTAATCTGTTCTCTATTGCTTTGCACGAGGTGACAGTATCGCCAAATACCACGTGATGGTACTTAAAGGAGGACAATCTGCGTGAAGCAGGGCGAAACGTTTTCATTTGATC
Source organism: Periplaneta americana (assembly GCF_040183065.1). NCBI lineage: Eukaryota > Metazoa > Arthropoda > Insecta > Blattodea > Blattidae > Periplaneta > Periplaneta americana. The sequence goes on from NC_091118.1 coordinate 139,310,926, forward strand.
ATGCTTGGAATGTATATCACCGACATTGATGAAAGAAACGGTTAAAATTTAGCTTTCAGATTGCGCGCATATTGCGAGTTCAGTGTTCGAATTCTAGGTACAGCGTAGATAATCGTTTCCAATGTAATGTTTGGTGCTGTCTAACAATGGAGTCATCAAAATCATCAGGCCCAAACCGTTTATCAATCATGCCTATTAGAGGCGTAGAGGACAGTTCTGACACAAAATTTTAGCTGTAAATATGAACTTACAGTTCTGACACACAAATTACTACGAAACCAGCGTAAAACTTGCCATTTCTGTCAAGCTGACTGAACATACGTACAGTTACCCTGAAAAAGAATGAGACGAATCTTGGTCGTCGGAAGTTAAAGTTCTACAGCTCGGTTCACTCGATATCGACGTAACGATACATAACATGACGAATAGTACAAGAATTGTTACAAGGACCACAACAAGGACAAGGACCAGAATAAGGATCACGAAGAAGACTGCCATTTAAGGCCAGGATTTCACAACATAGCTCGAGTCACAAAATATCATTGCTTCACTGTACCGAATGGCAAATGCCTGCTAAGGGATCTACATTCTGGACTGCTGCTGTCACTGTCTTGTCTCGTTAGCTCATATAGTAGCGTGTCGGTTCCAATATATAACCGAAACGTCTCGTGTTCGATCCCGGGTAATACTTTTTTTTATTGAGGTGTAATTAATTTGTTCAGAGTTCCTCGACTGCCTAATTTGTCGAAAAATATGGAATAATTTATGCCAAATTTCTGGGTCTTACAAGTGGGTTGAACCTCGTCAAAAAAAAATCTTACTTGGAAGTTAAAAGTATTCTTCCTCAAACAAAAATCATAAGAAACAAAAAGAGACCTGTTAACTTAAAATCTTGTCCCCATGCCATCAGCTTCTATTACAGCTTTAAGTCGATCCGGCATGGATGTCACGAGATTATGGAATAAGTTCTGATCCCCGGCGAGAGCTTTCCAGGTGTCAACAACTTGATCCCACAATTCGTCTCGATTTCGAGGGCGTCGGTGGGCATAGGTGGCTATCCTTCTATTTTGCAATTCCGCCCATAAATTTTCGATGACATTCAAATCAGGTGACTTCGGAGGCCAATTAATGATTTCGATCTCGGATCTCCTTTGAAACCATCTTTGAATGCTTGCAGCATAGTGCACGAGATGGTTATCCTGCTGGAACAGCAATGTTCCTTCGGGAAAACGTTCTCGGGCGGAGGGAAGGAATATATTTCCCACAATGTCCTCATAAGTTCCCGCATTAAACCGGCCATCGATGCGTTCTATAACGCCAGGTCCATCGTAAGACATCCACCCCTAACACGATATGCTAAAGCGCCCCAATCTTTCACGTCGATGCACATAGCGCTGGTCATGTCGGAGACCATCCTCACGATAGACACGGACAGGACCTTCGTAATCACTCGAGATGGTTGTTTCGTCGGAGAAAATTACATTTCTCCAATCGAAATCCACTCGATTGGTAGCGAAGGCAAGATGGTCGACAGCTTGTGCTTCCCCCAATATTTCCATTTGCGCAGCCCTCCGGCTCCTAATACCGCGGTTCCTCAACCTGCTGATCACAGTCTGTGAAGAGCCGGGAAAGTTAGATGCTGCTCTTATTTCGTTAGCAGTCAGAAATGGGTCCTTTCGAACTGTCTCGAATAAGAGAGCATCCTCTTCCAATGAAGAAATCCGCGAACGCCCAGGAATAGGGCAATTTTCGACCTCCCCTAAATTTTGGTAACGATGAACCCACCTCGCGGCTGTACTTCCAGGAACACCAACCAAACGGCCAGCAGTTCTAGCCCCATATTCAGCCTCAACTAGAGCTATAACTCGCTGTCTCATGTCACGTCGGTTCGCCATTACGATGAGAAATGAGGGATGACGATAATACTTTAGTGTAGACAATGACTATTTAACGTGATGTATTATTGAAATAACAGGCATCTTGCATAGTAAGAGATAATAAATCAACCCTAAATTAAATAACTAAATAACAGGATATAACAGGAAGTCCAATTGTTGCGAAACTAATCAAATTAAATCTAATTACATTAAGTAAACAAACCCCAAGTTATGACACCACATTGCTACAGCTAAATTGTAGGTTATTAACATAAGCATTGAAAAAGTCCGTGGTTGTGCGTTGGACGACAAAACCATCATCGAAAGTTCGAATCTTGCGGAGGAATGTAACTTCTTGCTTTTTATAATGTAAAGCAGACTTCTAACTACAATCATTCATATTTCTTAGATTGTTTATTAATATTTATAGCCAACATTGAATTTGTAAAGAAAATACTTTAGAAATCTCATATGGAATTTGTGACCTGTAGTGACATAAACATAGATTATCTCTCGGAACTTTTCCGTAAAAGTAAATTAAATTCACTCCTTGAAACTGGAAACCTTAGTCGTAGACTCATTTTCCCACAGCATACAAGCTGAAGTAGCACAGCCATTGATAAATGTTTTGTACACAGAATTAGACTGAATTCCTATTCGACAGAACCAATAATCAATGGTTTGTCTGAACATGATAAACAAATCCTAAGTGTTTCCAATGTTACTGAACAATTTCAAAATATTAATTTAAAAACTAAGAAAGGATCGTAAATGCTGTATCTAGTGATTATTCACATTTATGTCTACAAAATGAATCTTGGAAAAACATATATGATACTGGTACTACTGATATTAAGAGTAAATGTATTGAATTTTTCACTTAATTTCATAATCACTTCAGTGGATGTTCACCATTCAATGTTGTGAAAAAATTCCAAAGTAAAAACATGTAGATAACGCAGGGACTTCAAAATCTCATGTATTAAAAAGAAGAATCTATATGTAATATGTTGCAATGTAATGATCCTCATGTTCTTAAATACTGCAAGAAGTACAGTGTAATTTATAAAAAATTATGAAAGAGGAAAATAGAATATATTTGAATAGAAAAGTACAAAATTCAGATAATACAATTAAACCTATTCGGAATATTATTAAATTTAAAATTGTAAATATCCTAAGAAAGAAAATATTTTTTTTATTAAAACCAATGATTATAAAGTAGAGGATCCCAAATCTATTGCAAATTCTTTTAACGTATTGTATTATATGGTACAGAAATATTATTGACAACTTAAACATTCAAGATTTTGCAAAAAATACTGCAATTGTTTACTTAACAGATACATTTAATAATTAGTATTAATATATGTAATTAGTCAATAACTGCAACAGTGCTTTTTCATTCAATCATAACATGAATAAAATTGAATGCACATTAAATTAAACACTATTGCAAACACGCAGATAAAATAGTTAAAATTAACTGAAGGGGTGAGAATGAAATAATCCAAAGCCATACTTTTAACAAAAATTGTTTTGTGCGAGTGCATTTCTTACATATATGGGAAAGCTATTAATAAAATTTTGTAATAATTACTCAACAAATGACTTAGCCTAAGGACTCTAAACCTTTGTAAAAGTTTGTCTATAATTACATATATTTTTTTAATTTCATTTTAATTGTTAGTTTTTAATATATATGCATTTACATTGTATATGTGTGTATAAATGTATTCATTAGATTAACGTTTATAATATTATAACTTGTAATTTTGTATTGTTTGCGGTCATTAACACTTAATCTCAGGACTTTGTAAATCTCTATTTCAACGTTACTTAGCTATTTCAACGTTATTTAGACAAAACAATCGTTGTGTAGACTAAGAATCGAACTCGCACACTTCTACACAACACGCAGAAGTCTTACCGTCTGAGCTATCGAAACGACATGAAAGCGTTCCTTTCTGTGCGGAGTGTCGATCTAGTCATGAAGGTCCATTGTCGATTGAACTACACGATTTATGTATATATTTATCTTTTATTTACGTAATGTTATCATATTTTTTGCAGTTTTTGAAGTGAATTTCGGAACGATGCTAGTAACAAACCAAATAGCCTGAATTTAAGTAACTCAATATTCGTTATCTTGTGTATCGGTGCTCTGGTCTCCGATCATGCGCAGTGTCTTACATCTGAGACTTAGGAATATTCAATCGTCTCATCCTTTTCCAGGGAAACTGTACATTACATGACTACTTAACCTACAAATTTATTTTGTTTGGCAACATGAAATGATTAGTACAAACTTCGAAAATCTAATACCAGTTTAAAATATATACTGCATATTTATTTACTAATAGAGTGTTTATATTAATATTATTAATTATTATTAATGACGTTCAAATTTCAAATAACACTCGCTAGTAACTTTCATTTCATGGAAATTGACAAATTCTTCAAAGGTTAACAATGCTGTCAATATAACTGTTAAAAATTAACTGCCAGTTGCAATATCTGTCAGTACCGGAATTCGAAATAAAGTTGGCTAAAGAAAATTCAACCTGATAATTAGAAAATCACCAGAATCAACTAGCATAACGGATATAGAGCAATGGTCGTCAGCACTCGCTGAAATGGGTAGAGTGCATGGAGAGTTAGGAACTCTGCTCCGTCGTGCACAAGGGATAAACAGCATACCCGCCAGCAGCTAGGGCAGTGTCTTGTCCGCGGGTAAGAGACGCTAGTCCGAGCGTGTAGTGTTTTGATGACCGCTGATATAGAGTAAGAAGAGATTTATGTTTAAGGAGGTTTTTGGTTTGTTCATTAATTTTTATTTTGTTAGTTATTTTTGTTATAGTTGGGGTTGCTTTTTTGACCTTATTAGAACTATATACAACAGTGAAGAATAAAGAAAAATGGACACAACTCACAACAGAAACATCCAAGAATTTACAGTACTTTGAATTTTCTGGCAACCCGGGATCACATAACTCTCACATACCTTGTTTCCACAAGAGATTCTTTTCATTCACTTGATTTCATGGACTAATTCTAATTCTAACTCCAATGTAAATCATTTTAATGTTTACATGTAAAGGATATTAAGTTCTTCTCGCAATATATTACTTCTGGAACTGAGTTTCAGCTTCTAAATATAATCCTACCCGCTTTTCAAACCAATTCATTGGTTATTATCTTACAATTATTATTTCTGTCAATACATAATTTAGGCCTATTCTAATACTCTATTACCTATGTATAGGAAAAATCGATAGGCTACAAATGCCATCCTATCATTTAGCCGCAACTATCTTTTGCAAATTTCCTTTTAACAGTAAAAGTTTATAGATCTGTGACTCACAGTAGTTGCTCAACATTAATGTATATTTAGGTTTATAAATAGGTCTACGATTTGTTACCTTTTAGAATACAACTTGAAATCCTGTGTAATATTTCACGTGAAGTGTTACGAATTTGATACTAGATATTCTCTTTAACTTCTTATCCTGGAACGAAGATTATTCCCTTTAAGTTTTGCCTATAAATTAAAATTCACTCGAATTCAAATCTAGGAACCTCGCAGGTCACAAACCACTTCTTATAATGTCATCACCAAAGATTTCACAAATTGCTGTCTTCGAACAGTTCGCGATGTGTGCGCGGAATAAATTATATTGGATTACTTTCAAGCTCCGTCAGCTCAGTAAAAGGGAATCAATATGAGGGTAACATAGGCTACCCCCCCCCTAATTTTACTGTCTGTTCAAAAAATATGCGTCCAACAGTTCTGAGAAATGTTGATCGTAAACGGCACTGCGATTTCTGAAACGTATAAAAATAAATCTAACATTTGGGCGAGATAAGAAACATTCTGTAACTCCCCCTGACATTTTCACGGAAGGGCTTTATAGACAGTAATGTAGCTCAGACGGTAGCAGAATGGAACGGTACCGTCGAACGTGGATTGTAATATCAATTGTGCAGAGTCCCTTTTTGGATTTCTCCCGAGGTTTTTTTATTATTATTTTTTCTATTATTCATTTCCCCCGCCCCCAACTGTAAGATAAATTTCAGATAATCCTAAAGAGATTTCTCGGGCTCATCTCACTAAATACCATTTTCTTACCACTAAAGTCTATTTGGTGTATATTGGCACATGATTTTTTTTTTTTATTTTTAGAAAGAGAAGGAATATTCACCCCCTCCTTGCTTGAATCGTTGCGACGTCTGTGGCTACAGTCCTAGCGCGCAGGCCTTCCGTCCAAGTGGTCAGGATTCGATCCCCGGTCAGCTCTGGATGGAATTTGTGGTGCACAGAAAAAGAATTTGCAGAGGGTTTTCTCATGGTACTCCCGTTTCCCTCTTTTATTCCACCAACATTTTTCATTTCCCTCTCATATCATCTATCATCTGCAACAATAAAAATAGAATCGGATGATGTTTGTGGGTTTTCATTGCTGATCTATATTCTAAGGGCTTTGGGCTCAGGACTCTGAATTCGGGATCGTCAGTAGATGATGGGACCTTGCCTACAGGGTCCAGGAAGGATGGCCCGCCTATCAGCGTCGGATTCACGAATACCACCCGGGTCATCCATCAAACTTAGGACCGATTTCACCAACATGTTACTAATCCATAAATAATTGCTATTTAACTTAAATACAGAAATTAAATCATATTTAATTCGTTTGCATTTCACCAAACTAATTTCCATTTAAATTAAAGTTCGTTAATTTAATTCCCAATTTTCAATCATGGCCTTCGGAATCATAGTAAAATTGCGATTTTGGATTTTGAATGCCATGTCCCTTGTTAATGTAAGTAGTGATCTTTATAGTGTTACATTACGACTGTAAAATGGCATCATAAACAGAGGTGATCACAGAACATATTAAAATCATCGAGAACATAAAGACGGATGGGCAGAATTTGTGAAAAAAGACGAAAGGTTGGAAATAAGTAGAAATAACTTTCAATGCAAGAAACCTCATCCCAGTGTCTTCAGCAATATTGAAGACAGAACGGGATATTATGAAAGTAGATACAAGGAAATATGCAACAAGCAAAATAGACTTCATGGATTTATGCTATTCCAATGCCTTCAAATGTAATATTGGGCTTATATGATAAATTTATTATTCGTATTACTTTAGTTTCCGTATTTTATGTAACCGAAGATTGATTAAACGTTTCTTCAATAAATGTAGGCTATAATTTAAATAATATTATGAAGTACGGTACTTAACTATCAGTTGGAAATTCTATATCACCTTCTGTACTATTCAAAATGTACAATGCTGATATTTTGCTTAGCCTCAACCGCATGTGCAAATCTTTTTCGTCCATTGTATTAAAATAATCTTCTCTTTCGGAAATTATCCTAGTCCGTCTTGGTAAGAAATTGTGATTGTCAATTAATATCAAGTCAATCATTCTCCTCGCCATGATGAAAATTATTATCGTTAATACAGGATTAATTATTTAAGTGACCAAATATTGACCAATTAAATTAAACGTAGTTTAATGAGAGCTTAAAGCCCAATTTGTGTTGGTGAAATACACTGTCTCATTAAGTATCAAATAAAAAGACTTTAAGTAACAATTAAAATTAAATGTGGTTGGTGAAATCGGCCCTTAGACAATTATTGTATATAGAGCTTGCAATGAGTGAAAATGCAATGATCCATCCCAGATCCAGCCATGTGAAATCAATCAATATCGGGGAGCTTAGCTGGAATACGTGAAGCTTTGTCGTAACCTTTAACAAAATGATGTGTTGAGATAAATAGTTTTTCATTGTCCACACACCTCAATCTAGGTTATAGATAAATGACGTTCCTAATGCTAGGCTTACACGGCGACAGTTTAGAGCGAGAGAAGATCTAAAGTATCTGGAGAGCTCTCTAAATGAGTGTTTACACGGTGACAGAATATAGCTTCTCTAAACCCATTAGCGAGCTCTCATGAGATTTATATAACTCTAAACTCTAATGTTACTCTCCGGACCGTTTACATGGTGCAGACAGTTTGGAGTGAGAGAAAGTGTTACGAGCATATAGAAAAGAACAGGCTGGTCAGTGCGTTTACAACTATGGCAGAAACACAACGTTTTTCGGCCGCTGTAGTGTGCAGTTCTTCTGAATTGAAGAAGGCAGAGGAGAAATAGATCTACGTGGGAAAAACCTGGTTATCTCGCCGGAACACGCATGGAGCTTACACATCGGACCTATAATTGGCAAAAAAGACACAACTATGAGGATTATCATTAGTATAAAGGAAAGGCTGTTGGTCACATTACGCTTCCTAGCAACAGGTTTATACTCTAAGCACATTATTTTATTGTTCTTAACAGAATAAATTATGAATAATATTAATAATAATAATAATAATAAGTAATAATAATAATAAATAAACATATGAAAATGGTAGACTACATTGCTCATGTAAAATGTATTAAGTTTCTTTCATTATGTTCGAAAAGGTATGGTGTATGAATTGAATAACAGGAAGGTAGTGCCTGAGTTTATAATATGTAATATCTTTTCATATCAAAAATGACAACCATTTATTTTAATATAATTGGTACATAAAAGTTTTTAACTTACGTCTATTGACCATAAAATATTGTACGAAGCATTTAATACGGAACGATGAGTCCTTCAAATGCCCCAAATTTCAATGTCAATAAGTGTTCTGCTACGAATATCTAGAACCGAACAGCGCTCTGAGCGGCGGAATTGCGTCTCTACATTTACACGGCGAGAGTTTAGAGAATAGAGGGCTAGAGATTATAGCTGATTATAGCTCGTGCGGAACCTGGTGAACATTGGAGGGAGAGAACAGTATTGTGGTATGAGATCGACTACCGAACGATGTTATGTGACGAGATGCAAGCGAGACTGAACAAGCGTTACCCCCTCCACTCTTAACCGCCCGTAGAACTGGTTTCTCCATCAAGGTCAAGCTTCACCAGGTTCCGTTCGAGCCAAAGAGTTTGCAATATATAACTAGAGACACCAACGGCGCTAGTTTCGCGTACAAAATTGAACCGCTGTTCGGCCGCCATTAAAGGGAGTTGATGCTTCGCCGGGAGTGGAAGCAGTTCATGATTATTGAGGAGTACGAATAGATATAAGTACACTAGAAGGGAAATAATAAGAAAATGGTGAAATACTTCGCCGCGAATAATTGTTCGAACATAGCTACTATTGTAAGATGCTCAGGAAAGCATGCATATATTAATATTTGGAAGAATGTTCCAAATGCACTTCCTCCTTTGAATGTGTTTACAGAATGTCGGAATATTTCTTGGATAAAGTTTTTCCAGAAACACATTAATCAGGTATGTATGTAAGGGTTAGGTGCCATCATATTACAGTGGATTATAATAGCAGAGTGCATAACAAAATCCTCAGACTATATCTGTCTAAAACTGTTTTGTTTCACAATGAATTAATCATGTAATTTCCGTATTTTCCAGTATGTACTTCTAGTTTTTGGTTGTATTATGTAAATGCAAAGAAATTAGTGAAAATATAGCTGATGGCCTAGCTAGGCCTATTATTACCACTACTACTAGGTCTACTATGACCACTACTACTAGGCCTACTATTACCACTACTACTAGGTCTTATTACCACTACTACTAACTAGGTCTCACTACTACTAGGCCTACTAATACCACCAAAACTAGGCCTACTATTACCACTACTACTAGGCCTATTATTACCACTACTAGGCCTACTATTACCACAAAAACTAGGCCTACTATTACCACTATTACTGTTACCACTACCACTAGGCCTACTAATACTACCAAAACTAGGCCTCCTATTACCATTAGTACTAGTCCTATTACCATTACTATTAGGCCTATTACCACTACTACTAGGCCTACTATTACCACTATTACTAGCCCTTTTATTACACTACTACTAGGCCTACTATTACCACTACTACTAGGCCTACTAATACTACCAAAACTAGGCCTCGTATTACCATTACTACTAGGCCTATTACCACTACTACTAGGCCTATTATTAGCCCTACTACTAGGTCTATTATTACCACTACTACTAGGCCTACTATTACCACTACTACTAGGCCTACTATTACCACTAGTACTAGGCCTACTAATACTACCAAAATTAGGCCTCGTATTACCATTACTACTAGGCCTATTACCACTACCGCTAGGCCTATTATTAACCCTACTACTAGGTCTATTATTACCACTACTACTAGGCCTATTATTACCCCTACTACTAGGTCTATTATTACCACTACTACTAGGTCTATTACCACTAATACTAGGCCTATTATTACCCCTACTACTAGGCCTATTATTACCCCTACTACTAGGTCTATTATTACCACTACTACTAGGCCTACTATTACCACTACTACTAGGCCTACTATTACCACTACTACTAGGCCTACTATTACCACTACTACTAGGCCTACTATTACCACTACTACTAGGCCTACTAATACTACCAAAACTAGGCCTCGTATTACCATTACTACTAGGCCTATTACCACTACTACTAAGCCTATTATTACCCTACTACTAGGTCTATTATTACCCCTAATACTAGGCCTACTATTACCACTACTACTACGCCTACTATTACCACTACTCCTAGGCCTACTATTACCGCTACTAATTGTATTAAAAAGTCTGTACTGACCTCTAACTTGGTGGTCATCAACTACACAATGAATAAATTGTTTTATGATAAAATTTATTCTCATTATATTTTAAATCAGTTTCCAGAATTTTTATGATTCATATTTCACCACTAAATATTTTCTAAGCCCCATATACCTTCCTCTTCCTTTGCATGAAAGGACTGAAATATAGATCATTTTAAATATTATAGTAAATATCCATTATTATGTCCTTAAAACTATACTAGTAATACTGAAAATTAATGTTGACATTGCCATTATTCAATATTTCACATACTTATTCCGAGTGTATATGGGTGATTCAATTTATTTTTTTTAGAATATCGTCAAAGATGAATCACTATAATACTTTAATAAATATAGCGCTCCTCTGCCATTCATGTTTATTTCATCACGACTTATCCTTTGTAAAAGATTTAAAAAAGTGTCTATCATTCATGTTTATTTCATCACGACTTATCCTTTGTAAAAGATTTAAAAAAAGTGTCTATCACCAGGCTACAACAATGTATTGTGTTCTGTTTTCGAATTTCGCGCCGCAAACACTCCCTTTAATGACGGATGCTAGCCGGTTCAATTTGTGACATTTTTCTTGCCTGCCACTCACGGGTATGTGTCTCTAGTAAGTATTACAAACTCTTTGGTTCGAGCTATATCACCGTGTAAACGGTTTTGAGAGTAGGTATCTCGTTGACTCTAATTAGATATTAGAGAGACTAAATAGAGCGGCCTTGAAAACTGCTCTCGCCGTGTAAACACCCTGGACAAAGACTCGCATATGCTCTCAACTCTCATTATAGCTACTCTAAATTATTCAACTCAGTTGAACTTTTTCATAAACTCTCGCGACAGAAGCAGTATAAATGACGGCCAAAAACAATGGAGTGTCGAAGACACGAAGATTGATTGAAGCATATGAATTGGAAAGTTGTTTGTGGAATGTGTTTAAAAAGAATTACAAGAATAAGAACCTTGAGAAATAAGGCATTGTCAAAATTAGCTGAGACTGTTGAGGCGTCTGAATTTGGCTTTTAGTTTTGTTAATTTATTGTAATTTGGCCGTAAATTTAGCAAGGTCCATTGTTTAGTTGTTAATTATTTTGTGGGTTTTATTCTTGCTTATCTATTTGCTGGAGGAGGTACAGCGAAAGCTCCATAACCTCCAGTAAGTGCGAACTGTAATAATAATAATAATAATAATAATAATAATAATAATAATAATAATAATAATAATAATAATATTATTATTATTATTATTATTATTATCATTATCACTATTTTATTATTATCATTATTATGTTTTATTATCACTATTGTTTTATTATAATAATAATAATAATATTATTATTATTATTATTATCATTATCACTATTTTATTATTATCATTATTATGTTTTATTATCACTATTGTTTTATTATTATTATTATTATTATTATTATTATTATTATTATTATTACTACTGTGCAATTATCACAATTCACTTGATGTGGAATATTTTCTATATTCCTTTAATACTATTGATAATGCATCATATTAATAATAATAACGCTCACCTAGTACATTACAAACAAATCACATAACTGGTACAGTGTGGTCTGTACCGGTATCTGTTAACAAGAATATAGTTATAATTTAACAAAACGAAATAAGCACAACTGTTACACTGTATTAGTAGAACCATTATAAACACAATATAATGAAAGAAGATGAACAATGTTATGTAAAAAATTATTGTTTTTTTTTTCTTTGAACACTCGGCCTCTTTTGAGGAGCTTAAACGCAATCAGTCATTTTCATCGCAAATTCTGCACACTTTTTTTTTAACATTGGAGGTAAATTGGACTTTGGCCCTTGTAGCAAGAATATTTTTCTTCTTCTTTTTCTTCTTCTTAAGAACCACTTCTTCAACTGCATCCGTTGCCTTTCTTTCATCAGGAAGCCTGAAAATTGTCTTCATACAGGGTTCCTACAAAAGACCTTTCTGGTTTCGAACACATGTAATTTACGTGCTATGAATCTGAGGTGCATGAAAATAGTACCAATGGAAAGAGAAACACCAAACGTTTAGTTTCTTGACATAAAGATGTTCAATGTGTCCACCTCTTAGTAACACGGCACACATCAAACCCATAGTCAAGTTCCACGTAGGTACGCGAATTTTCCGATCTTCAGATTCTGAGGTTATGTCTGTTCACCTTACCAGAAAGTTGAAAAGTGACGTCGTCAGAAAACACCACGGAACGAATAAATTCATCATCGTTTTCAATTAAAGTCTACATACTTGTGCAAAAATTTCTTCGTAGCACTTTGTCCTCTGGTATTAGGGCTTGCAGCAACTGTAGTAGGTATGGATGGAGTCGCAACCGCTTGCGAAGAATCGTGCCTTTAAATCTGTGTACCATTTACGGATTTTAGGCCCACTGGGTGGATCTGCACCAAACTTTGTTCGGTAATGCTTTTGCACATTTATAACCGACTGGTTCACATGAAAATTAAGCTCTTCTGTCGTCTATAGTAGCCATTTAGCCTCAACAATGAACAGATTTGTTTATATGCACTATTATAAGACGTGTTATCAAGCAGGGAAACAATGTTAACACAACTAAACTTTTTGAGTTTCTCTTACCATTGGTACTATTTTCATGCATCTCTGATTCATAGAATGTAAATTACATGTCTGCCGATTTGAACTATAATTTGCACATTTTTTTTATCAAGACTATCAACTCCGTCCTTCGTGCAATTATAGTATTCTATACGAATAAATAAATAATGACTCATCCAACAATATTAGTAACGCAAGTGCTATGCGCGGTCATATTACAGAACTGCTGACACACTGCTCAGAATTAGATGGGTGATGATGTCATAAAAACGCACTGACGAGCCCATTCTTCTCTAAATGCTCTCTCTCAACACTTTCTCTCACTCTAAACTTTCTGCACCATGTAAACGGTCCGGAGAGTAACTTAGAGTTTAGAATTATATAAATCTCATGAGAGCTCGCTAATGGGTTTAGAGAAGCTATATTCTGTCACTGTGTAAACACTCCGTTAGAGAGCTCTCATGATTCTTCAGAACTTCGCTCTGAACTGTCACCGTGCAAACGTAGCATGATTATTACTTTAGGCGTGTATTTCAAGAGTTATGCGCCAGCTTGTATAATCTCGTACGCAACAGTCGCGAGAGTTAATGAAAAAGTTCAACTTAGCTGACTAATTTAGAGTAGCTATAATGAGAGCTGACAGTATATGCGAGTTCTCTGTTCAGGGTGTTTACACGGCGAGAGCAGTTTTCAAGGCCGCTCTATTTAGACTCTCTATTTAGATATTAGAGTCAACGAGATACCTGCTCTCACAACCGTTTACACGGTGATACTCAGCTATAATCTCTAGCTCTCTTCTCTAAACTGTCGCCGTGTAAACGTAGCATAACGCTGGCCATGTCATCAGTCGTAGCTTTTAAATATAGAAATACATTTACCCCACGCGACGAGGATTTGAACGTATCAGTTCTCTTTCGTATTGTATTAAAATTTAAACATATCCAAATTTGTGAACATTATTGTTTTAAAAAATGAAATTAAAAAGGATGGCTTTCAATTAAAATAGTTATTATTTATGTCTACATCACCTACAGTAGATCTCGCAGGTCACAACATTTACAAACAAAATCTTAATAAATGTAGTCGATCTATACTCCGTGTCAGACCAGCGATTACTGCAGGCTTTATGGGAATAACAAACCCTCACACAATAGCCACAGCCAAACAATCAGTAATAGTAATTGTCCAGGGGTTTGGGGGAAGGGAAGTACTGCAGAGCGTACTGGCTCCTTGTGTATACTATCCATTATAAAAATATGTTTTCTTTTACATTACGCACACAATTTAACTAATTGAATTAAAGAATAAAATTAGTGTAACACCACAAATCAGGAAGAGGAGTGACTTCTAAATCTTCATCCTCGCTGTCACTTTCTTCAGATGATTCGCGAAGATTGATGATTACAACGTTGTGGATTAAATCCAGGTGCCCATCCGTTTCCCACATGCGCTGTTCCACATCTTGTACATGCCGCACGTAGGCTAATTAGTCCATCGCTGTTGCGTTACTTCTTTGATTCCTGATTCCAGCAGCTCTCGCACTTTGTTTGACTTGACTCCACACCTCTTCAATTGGAGGTACGGTAGGATTCGCAATACTTCATGTCCATGTGCTCTAGCCATTTCATCTATTACGCACTTGGGTTCATATCGAGGCCGCACAGACTCCACCATCTCAGTAGCTCTGTCTTCACCAACAGGAATTGCTTTAGAGACGAGCCACGACCTAATTTCTGCTTTATTGTTCCTTTTTACGGGAATTTTTTCATCCTTTCTCGAATGTACACACATATTATCTAACACAATAACACTATTCGCAAGAAGATTTGAAAGCAATTTGTCCGCAAAATATTTCTCATACATAGCACTAGTCATTTCATCATGGTAGCCGCCATCTTTCTTTCCGTGATATACTAATGGAGCTCCAGGACTAAAACCATTCACATTACCAGCATGGACTAATATTACACGTCCACCTTTGCCTGAGGGCATCTTATTACCAGTCGTCAGACCTTTTCTGGCTTGTGAAGCAGAGGCAACTGTAGTGTCCACCCAAGACTTTGAAGTCGTACACCCTGCATTTATCCAGGTCTCATCTGTGTAAATAATGTTCGTATTGTTTGTTGCGAATTCTAATAGCTCTCAAGTACCTATGCCTTCAGACAATTATGTCGTATTTATCAATTAGCATGGAGTTCTTCTTCATTCTAGTAAACTCGAATCCCATATCCTTTAGTATTCTTCGAAACATTGAAATTGATACGTTAGGGATGTCTGTGTCTTTATCAAAGGCTGCTTTCACATTTTTATATTGGCAGTGTGTTTTTCCTGTAAAATGAATGCATAAGACACCTTATTGCAGTCTGAGTCATATTTCTGCATTCTCGTCTTTTGAATGCCTGGGCTTTTTTCACGGGTGTTGAAAGTTTCCCCTTCAATTTAAACTCCTTTCTTATTGTTAGCACTAGTTTGTAAGAAAATGTTTGTGATTAATGCCGCATGTTTAGGAGCTTCAGTTACATTGAATAAAAAGACAGTACGACAGTACAAATTACACGTTTAACACCATAGTTCTTTCATCGAAACTTAATATTCTTTTCCGGGTGCGCAAATTTTTTAAGCATTCTGGCGACTTCTCCATTGTTTCAGTACGACAAGAAAGAGCAAACTAATTGAAGGCACTACACTGACTTATTCTTACACAGCTATTTGAAGATGAAGTAAACTAAACTAAACTAAACTAAACTAAAAACTATTTGTATACAAAAAAACACGCAATATTTACACAAACTACAACATCGGATAGATTGACAATCGACACTTTCAAACAGGATAGTAATACGTTTGCACGAGCCCAGCGACAAGCGGTAACTGTCAATCAAGACGGGGTGATGGTTTAAAGCTTTTAATTCTATACCTGCTGAGTTCCAATATACAAAGGTCCTTTAAATATTTCTTCCAAGAGCTATTGTTAAATGAGCGAAATAGTTTCCTATTCCAAATGCACAGTAACTTGCTGGTCTGACACGGAGTGTAAATGTAGGCATAACTCAAACTGAAAGTCTTTCTTTTGTTCTATTTGGTTTGCGGACTCGTGTTTGAGATTTTTTTATGTCGTCTTCAATCAAGTCATGCATTTCTTTAAACTATATTTTTGTATTGGAAAATAATATATTGAAACCATTATCTGCTTCTAATTCCTTCATAAGAGTTTTAAATTCGCCAGCTATCTCCCTTCTTCTGTTTGTTACGTGAACCTGTATCTTTGTTGTCATCTATTCTTCTTTATTAATAAAAGACGAACATAAAATCATACCAAGTTTGTACCTACGGAAAGAGAAGAAAATCTTCACTTTTCTTGGGGGAATCGAACTTTATCGGTATCATACACAAAAGTTCGTATCAGTAATTATCTAAAATTTATTTCCATCTCTATCAGCAATGTCAATAAATTCAACAATCCAAGCAATAATCTCACGAGACTATTTCAAGCTTTTTCTCAGAGTAGCGGATATTATTTACTTATTTCGCCTTTATTAATTGTGTTATAATGCTGTTGTACAATCCTATGGACTTCGACCTCAGCAATAATTAAATTACTTTACTGTGTTTGATGAAATTATGATGAATGAATAATAGAAGTAGTATGATACAGATTATTCTTCCTTTCAAAATTAATTTCGGAATTCATATGCTACGACATGGTTGAATAGATCTTAATAAAATTATTAACGATTCTTGTAACTTTGCGAGGAAGCTTCCAGTTCGTAATAACGTGTGCGAATCTTGCATATGAATCAGAGGTAGAGGAAAGATTCGCTACCTTGCCTTCTGCTGGTAACCATTCATACCTGTAAGTTACGATCGAAGTTCTTCCTACGTAGCTTGGCGTTACCTTTTCTTCAAGCAGACCTATTGGTCTACCATTTGCAAGCCGATCGGAAAGATGAAACGTTGCAGTTTGTAGAACTTCTACATTATTATATTAGTTTTATTGTGGCTTTGAAAGATTAGACGCATGGGAACTTGATTCTAAATCAATTTCTTAATGGTATTACCACAGTCTAGTATATACAGTCACGAAGCTTGAATTGTGAGGGTACTAGGAACACTAGGAACAATAGACTGTGCAGGTACTATTTCGCATTGTCTGTGATGAGGCGATAGTAGCGATCCTAGTGGTTAGCAACTATCTATGGATGCATAGTTACTACGTATTGAGCTTCGTGACTGTATAAACTAGACTGTGGTATTACTATAACTTTTCGAAGTTGGATAACATATACTCCTCAGTTCTTTCATTGAAACTAGTAGTTTCTTATCGTCATTACCAGGGGAATTTTAGAGTGATCGGCGTAGCTTAGACGGAAGACGTGTTTGCTACTGATAGCGTGCTGCACTTGGGAGTGGATTTGATTCCTGCTTGAGCTGATCATCTGTTATGGTTTTGACTTATAACTAAATATTTTTCCTCACTGGGTATGAGGAATTACTTGGGAATAGAGAGTCACATAAAAATACAAACCTTCCCTTGCTCCCTTATGTTCCTCTTCTTCTCCTTGATCTCCTTGTGTTCACTTGTTCTCATTGTGTTTACCTTATTCTCCTTGTCCCCGCTTTGTTCTCTTTGTCTTCTCTTTGTTCCCCTTGTGTTTCTCTTGTTCTTCTTGTATTCTCATTGTACATCGTGTCTTTTCCTTGTTCTCCTAGTCTTCCCCTTGTTCTCCTAGTCTTCTCCTTGTTCTCCTAGTCACCTCTTATTCTCCTTCTCTTCTTTATATTCTCCTTGTCTTCCTGTTGTTCTCTTTGTTTTTTCTTTGCTGTCATTGTATTTCTATTTTTCTTCTTATTTTCCCTTTGTCCTCCTAATGCTTCTCTTGTTTTCGTGTTCCTTTGTGCTCCTTGTGTCCCCTTGTTATCCTTGTGTTTCCCGTTTTCTCTGTATTTTCCCTTGATCTCCGTGCCTTCACTTTGTTCTTATATTCCTTCTGTTCTCCTCGGCTTTACTTTCCCCTCATTGTCTTTCCTTTTCTCTCCTTGTCTTTCACTTTTTCTCCTTGCCCTCTCCTTGTTCTCCCTTTATCCTTGTAATCATCTTATCCTCCTTAAGTTCTTCTTGTTCCATATCTCGTACCCACATTTAGTTCTAAATAAATATATTCACAGAAAAATCTATGCACCTGTCTCCAAGTATACTGCGTGTTCAGTTCAAAGTGTGTCATGGCTCGCCGTATACCGTCATGTGGCTAGCCGATGAGCCTAGAGAATTCAATCTTCCTACACTTCCGTAGAGGCGTATTACCTATGTGCCAGAGAAGTGAAGAGTACGTACCGATACGTACGGTAACGCCGGTAGTGGCAGGAATGTGAACTGTTTGTAAACACGTACTGAGGTGAGTTTTTTTCTTACTGTCGGGATATGGCGAGAGGGTTAAGACGATTACTTACGTATTTGTTGACATTATGATAACAAATACCCTGCGTATGACATGCCCGCGCAAAACACACTTCGCAAGAGGTTATGGTAGCACACAGACCGTACAGACCGCCATCTGTTGCTACGACGTTCAAGTTATACCGTACAGGTTCTCAAGTTCAGATTGAACGCCTTGAGTAATAGGCAACTTCTCTGACATAAAATCTGAAACTTGCTTCAAATCGCTGACTCACAACAGTGACGTCATGGCACACTTTGAAATGAACAGCCAGTAGAGCTCTTCATTTCATTAAGAACGGTTGACTGAGAGTCATTGATATTCGGTCGGTCGGTCGCTCTGGCTGTCGCGTGTCTTTACTCCAGAGAAGCATCACGATCGACCATCGCATCGGTCGGAAGGGTATCATAGACTGAGAACTGTCTTCGATCGATGTGTTTACAGTATGCGCTATGGATATGTTAAACTGCCTGATGCCCTATCACCTGATCAGTGAACCTAGAAGTTGTACAGTCTATCAGATTGAATAAAAAAATAATAAAAAAGTTTAAATCACAATAAAATAATAAATCGATAAAATAAAATACAATTTTAACAAACAACGATATCTACAAGGATATACATAAATATAAAGCATAAACTTCACTAAAAATATAAAATATGTTCGTGTTTATCCTCTAGTCCAACGGAATAGTTAACTTACAATATCTTGTAACAGTGTTGTATTTGCAATGTCACAGGACAAAAAGAAATACATTAAAGAAATCGAGGAGGAAATTCTAGATAAGAATGAACAGAAATGATTACTTTTCAAACCAAATGGCGATTTTTGCATCGATTCTTTTAATTTTTGAAGAACTTCAGCACGAACTTTGTTTTCTCCATCCTTGACATTTCGTGATATGGACGTTGAATAGTAAAATAATAGAATTTGCATCCACCTTACCATAAGTAGCTCAAACGTCAATCATTGTCTGCGATTACGCATCTATAATATACATTATTGTTATAATGTGAAGCAAAGTGAACATGTAGATTTGGTTCATTTTTATTAAATACTGTGCCTGAAATAAGAAGATTATATTTGTTTTTGAAGACCTTTGTGACGTATCACAAAATCTATGTTCTTTTTATGCAGTCACATATTTAATAAACTACATTATAGGAAGAAAAGTAAAGAAAGTATACTTGCAAATTCTAAATGAGGCAGTAGAGCAAGCGAACAGCTTCAAATACTTGAGGTATACTATAAGCAGTAACATGAGCTGCTGCCAAGAAGTCAAGAGAAGACTAGCAATGACAAAGGAAGCTTTTAATAGAAAAAAAGAGCTCTTCTGCGGACCTCTTTAGAAAGAATTCAGAAGAGACTAGTGAAGTACTTTGTATGGAGTGTGGCATTGTATAGAGCAGAAAATGGACATACGACGAAGTGATGAGAAGCAAATAGAAGCATTTGAAAAGTGGATATAGAGAAGAATGGAACGTCTGAAGTGGACAGAGAAAATAAGAAATGAAGGCGTGTTGGAAAGAGTGGGTGAAGAAAGAATGCTGCTCAAACTGATCAGGAAGAGAAAAAGGAATTGGTTGGATCACTGGCTGAAAAGAAACTGCCTACTGAAGGATGCACTGGAAGGAATGGTGAACAGGAGAGGAGTTCTGGGTGGATATTAAATCATAGACGACATTAAGATATATGGATCCTATGAGGACACGAAAAGGACGGCAGAAAATAGGAAAGATTGGAGAAAGCTGGGTTTGTATGGAAAGACTTGCCCTTGGGCAGAACACTATGAATGAATGAAACACTTTCATTACATGATTCATTAATAATAAATCTAACCAAAATTTTTCTGGTAATTTTTGCTTTTCCAAAAATAATTGGTGTTAACATGTATAATTAACCATCCTGAGACAAAAAATAACTTTTTTGAAATTTTTGTTTTTATGTCTGTCAGTCTGTCTGTATGGATGTTTATTATCTTTTCATGCGATAATGGCTGAACCGATTTCTATGAAAATTGGAATAGAAATTAAGTTTGTTCTAACTTAGATCTTAGACTACATAGCATTCAAAATACTGAAGAGAGAGGAAGGGAGTACATATTACTATATGTCAAAATGTTATCCATGGCCGGGAAAATGCGCTATGTTAAAAGTACAAATTGCGTGCCCGAAATGCTAGCTTATTTATTGCCATATTTCTCATCAAATTTTAACTCTTTTCCACTGCTTTCGTTGTTCTTTCCACAGCTCTTTTCAGGGGAATACCTAGACCACTCTTTTTTTCTTCTTTACGAACTTGACTGGATCGCACAATTGGTTCCAAATTAACGTACTTTTGACTGGGGGATCGTTACATATAAAATAGGCCTATTTTGATTATCTTATCTAAACTCCCTCCACAGTGTTTTATTTAAACGATTTTTTTAAATTCTTAAAAGAAAATAATTGTTAAAAATTAAATATCAGCACATAAAATTATTTGTAACATTTTGTTGTCTCCTTACCTTGGCAAGATCGTCAGAGAAGAGGGCCCAGAGAAAGAATGCGATGTAAGTTCATGCTCAGAGTTATTCATACATGTCTAGGATAGGTACTGCATCTTTCCAGGTTGTGTACATGCTCTCTTTCTTCCCCTCTACTCGTCATTCCACCCTTAACGCCCTCGGATACCAGCGGTATTTCTATTTGTCCCGAGTAATAACTTCGAGAACACTTGTACTTACAATGTAACTACTTCTCGAAGTTTTGTTGTAAACAGGTACGGTTAAAAATGTGTGAAATTTGTCAACAAAATCTTTATCTAAAAATTGAAAACATTTTCAACTATTTATAAATATGTTGAATTTGTCAGTAAAATACAGATATAAACAATTATATTAAAATCTTCGTTTAATGTTGGGAAGGAACATCCAACACACGTACTTTAATATTCAGAACGACGAATTGTTTCGGTACTATAATTTCTTATTTGTTGTTCAACATGCTACTCTTCCTCTTTTTTGTATTGTAACTTTTATTACAAATCAATAATGTCATTTTATCGTTTCAACAATAATTACTTTCTATAATTGAGCGTAAACACTTCCGTCAACAATGGGATTTCCACTCCACACAGTAACACAGTATTCGTTGTTGCAGTCCACAGACGACAATGACAATTTACTGAATTATTGAGAACAACAATGAACTGTTTATCTTAACTAATGTTCACAAAGCACTATTTACAAAACAGAACTGTCAGTTCTCAGTTCACAGTTCGTTTGCCTTGGCTAGTTCTTCTAGCTCAGTCATTCAAGTTCACAGTATCTCGAACCCAAGACCTTCAGAGACAGTCCACTGAATTTCGAATTCAAGTCCCCCAACTGCGGTCCTCTGCACTCGAACTCAGGGCTTCGGATGATCACACAGCTGCGGACACACTCAAGTCGAACTTCGGTCTCGAAGCTGGCGTCACTGCTACACAAGACTGGCTGGCTTGCTGTCCAGCGACTACTACAACACTGCTCAAGTTCACTCGCGTGTCGTATTTTATAACCAAACATAGTTACGAGAAAGTACGATGCTAGAAATTTCCACGGATGTCCAGAAGATGACGCCTATCCAGACTTCTCTGGATTTCTCCCCTCATTCACCAGCTGCTTACTTCCCCCTCTCTCCCGCGGCCCAGCATGCCGCCGTATCTCCTCACCTCTCCGCGCCGCGCGCCGCCCCCAGTGCTCCGTGGAGCCCGTGTCGACACCCGCGCGACTCTTGCGGAATGCGTGTTCTTGTCTCAATGTGGCTGTCACAGTATTGTTGGTCTTTCGTTGCTTCGTATCTTTATGTAAGTGCTACGTTGAATTTCGTTTAGAACCTTAATTATGTGAAAAATGTTCGGATGAGGAGGCAGCGAAATCTACTCGAACCTGATGTAAGAGGTTGAAGACAACGGGAATCAACACGACGTCCTTCATGCAGTTTTAGGAACTAACCCGGATGCAGTCTTGAAGAAATGTCGAAATGTTGGGTCACAGGAAGATGATTGAACGCACACTAATTAACTCCTATTTAACTGTCTCCCACGTTAGAAATGCAATGCTGCAATGTTTCAAGACCGTTGAAATTTCAGGAAAGCAGGCTTAATAAAGTTAGTAACCATAGGCCCACAAAATTCAAGAGACTAAGTTGCTGTAAATAGAGGCTATTCCCTCTAACTGAAGTTCAGATTAATAAAAAATGCAATACAAACAGTGATATTGCAATATGTTTACCGTTCACCGCTGTGGAGTAACTTTTAAAAAGTCTGACCGTGAAACGAGCGGGTCCGGGTTCAAATCCTGGTTGGGACAAGTTATCTGGTTGAGGTTTTTTTCAGGGGTTTTCTCTTAACCTATTAAGACCAAATCCTGGGTAACCTTCGTCGCTGGACTAAGGACTGATTTCGCCAGCATTATCACCTTCACATCATTCAGACGCTATAAAGCGTCGTAAAATAACCCACTAAAAGAGAAAAGAAATATGCTTACCGCATGAACAAGGAAGGATTTATATTACTTGTGAAGATCTAGTATAATTTTGTACTCCCTGTAGGCTGACAGTGAAGACGAAACAGGCCAAAGAATTCAATCTTTCAAAAAAACATAATCCATTATTACTATTTAGCTTATGTACATCGTAGTTAAAGCTGTATTAACTAATGCTAAAGATATTATGTCCGTATCTGATGTTCGAGTCTCACTGTTCTACAAACGTCTTCTCCCAATCTCTAAAAATCTTGAAATCCAAATTGCACAGTAAATCCTGTTTAAATTGAACAATGTAACGATGTGACTTCTTGTTATTTCAGAGAAAATTGAACACTGAAGTAACTGCAAATAAGGTTGGGTTTGCGAGTTTCGGAGCGAGACTCTGTTATAGGAACGCAGCTAATTTTATACCAGACGAAAGTGACGAGGAAAGTCTCCTTCTTTAGTAAGAGCATCGAAAGAAAACATTCTGGAAGTTCTCGGCAGACTAGAACTCCCCCCTGTCGTTTACACACAAAACATTACTGAGAGAAGGACTAAAATTCTAAATTAGGTCGGTGCTGAGTGGAAGTGTCGGTAGTTCAATGGCACTGCTACTAATTTTACTCTCATATAACCTCCTTCCTCGCAAACCCTCCTTCACTCTTCATCGCTCTCCCTCTTTCTCTTCCCTAAAGAGTATCCGTCTAATTTAGCAGAGCGCTAGTCTTGCATTTTCTACTGTGTACAGGCAGCCCCGACTTTCTGAACCGTCAACATCGGCAGTAAATTTGTTAGCTATACCACGTACATGGTGATACCACAGTCTAGTATATACAGTCACGAAGCTCAATACGTAATAAATATGCATCCATAGTTAGTTGCTAAAAACTATGATCGCTAATATCGCCTCATTACAGACCATGCGAAATATTACCGGCATAATCTATTGTTTCTAGCACCCTCACAACTCAAGCTTCGTGACTGTATATACTAGACTGTGGTGATACTATGTTCTTATCTACCACACTGCTGTACAGACGTCATAAAAGCAAATCTACCTGGACAAGTCATTTTATCACTTTAAAGAAAGCGACCTCGGATTCATATCCTCAAATTCTACATTCCCATTAAATGCCGTATTATCTTGAATTATTGTTCATCACATGCTTCAGTAGTGATTAGGTAACCATAAACATCCGAGGGCTGCATTTCTGCTGTCAGGCAGAGATAAAAAACAATCATGTTTTGTAATAATTGTTATAATGAAGTCTGCCCGTGAGTGTGAAACTCGGATATATGTACTTTATTTGACAGTCCTGAAAGTAATGTCACTGCAGAAATATGATAAAAAGCGTTTTTGTATTTAGTATCAAATTTTTTATTGCATAATGAGTAAAGATAGAAAATTACCCACAGAGACTACAATATGCATAGAGAGTTCGTTGTACGCACGAGAAACATATCCCTATTAAATTGCTGCCATACACAACACATTTCAGTTGTAACCTGGCCATGCCTCAGGCTTCACGTCATTCATGACCTAATGATACTCTAAGCACAACTAACCTAATATCCTCATGTTGTGGTAAAAATTCCTACCTTTAATAATGAGCAATGAAAGATATTTCTGACAATTATAATATTTCACAAGACTTAAAAAAATATACCACTAGTTTTACAAATAAGTAGAGGACGGAAGTTTGGCAAAATGGCTTTTTTTTTAATTGGTTGCAGATATTAAGCTTTAGTTACAGGAAAAACTGCTTCCATGTCTTTCTCTGTATTTTATGAGTTTTTATTTTCCCCTTTTTTTTTTGCCTATTTTAACAAATTTACTTTATTCTAAGACGTAATGACCAGTTTTGCCTTTTCTATATTATAAAATCGTATTTACAAAATACTTCAATAAGGCATAATTAAAATGTCCCATGTAACAAAATTATTTTTCGTTGAAAAAGGTGACAGAGTTTTTTGATAAAAATAGACGTATTACTCTGCGAACTTAGGCCTAGATAACTAGGCCTATTAACATTTTAGTTCACATTATTGCATTTACATAGTTATTGTTCATTCAACCACATCACGTGTTAACTTCAGTCACATAAAAGTGGAGGTAAGTTACAGCCTTATTCTTTGAATCTGAATCAATTCTACCGTTGTCCTTGTAAACATTTTTATACAGCTCCAGAAACGAAATTTGGGCCACCTGAATTTTCAAGCATTGAACATGCGCAGTATGTTATAACTATAACCAGGATGTTTAGGCATTTATAACAGTTGAAACAGACAAGCAAAAAAGGAAAATAAAGGCGCAATAATGTTTGAAAAAGACATAATACATTTAAGCAAAAAATTTAAATTATATCAACATAACTCACATATTTACTTCGTCGGTGACAAATATTGACTTATAAAAGAATTTTTTCGTGATTAACTGTCTTTCACAAACCTTACATAACAAAACTGTTTCATCGGTTGAAAACACATGGGCACCAAATTAACTAATGTAGCATGAATTTTGCTTGTCAATGATTTACTGAATTTAGGTATTCTAGCTAACCGATCTTATACCTTGTCATTCGACAATAACTGACTGTTCCTCACTAAAATTTATTGCCTATACAATAATAAAAACTTGTAGCACAAAATTGTAAAATATTTTAAATATTTATTTTAATATATAAAATATTTAAAATATCTAGATTTGAAAATATGAAAGCGAACAATTGGAAAAGCTACGTGACAACTTCTATTTGAAATTAAAAAAACTGATTGTTGGTATCGTGAAGACATGACAATATTATAGGCTATTTGTGACTGTGGATTGTTGATCAATATTCATATTACACCAATAGTACTATTAAAGCACGATTATTAGCAGATTAAGTACCGTAACAAATTACTTTTATTTACTATTGTTAGTAAAGTTAGTCATTGCTTTAAAATGACAAATAAAACATTTATTAGTAACAAACACCTTAAAAAGGCAAAATAGGCAAGACAAAAATGGCCCTATCACTTTGATTTACTCCAAATCACATTTATATCTATGCAAATAATGATTTACTTCCACCCGGTAAAAGAAGCATTTTGCCAAACATCCGGGCTCTAGTTACTCGTACAACTGGAACCTGGAAAATTGAGGTGGCCCAAATTTTATTTCTGGGTCTGCACAGAAGCTAGTATAGTAGGTCTCGCTCTTGTCAGATTTATGGTTGCCTACTTGAGTAGTCTTTAACATGCCTCCTCCTGTTCTTTCAATATTCTCCTGAGTCCTAAAATTTTTATTTTTTTTTTATTTTTAAAGTTCAATATAATTCTACACTTCAAAAAAAAAAAAAGTCACTGACATGAGGAGAAATGCTGAAAAATTCTGCAGGTTACATTTAGGACACGAATGCAGGTACATTATTATGTACTTCGAGTATCTGCACATATGAGATCTCTCACTACTGACCTGTCACCTCGCGCCACAGTCCAGCTCCTAACGCACATGATGTCGTTCAAATTCGTTATCAGAGATCGGAGCGCAACCCTGTATATTTTACTTTTCAGTAAGCATTACAACAGTGAACCATTTTCAGGTCTGGGGTGAGAAAGAATCACTGTTGAAGTAGCACAATAGGTCTATACAGGGTGGAAGTGAAATAACTTTGCAGATTGAAAGGGACGATAGCGTACATGTAAATGACCAGAAAACCTATATTACGTTATTTAAACAATTGCACGGTTATTTAAACAATTGAATATGAAGTTTCAACAGTCCAGCAACATAATCGCTAATACACTGTACTCGTGATACAGATGTAAGAGGCCAACGAACTCTGTGAGCCTCCATACGTAAGCTGCTTTCTGTCAAGACGTTTCCACTCGCTCTCCTCGTGCAATGGCGTGAATTTAGGGGTTTTTTAAAATTAAATTTACACGAAATCTGTGCACGCTATTGAAATAAGCCACAGGAATAAATCATTATTTATTTAATTTTTTATCGATATGGACAAAAATCATGGTACTACACGTAATGGTTACCGAATAAGAGATCGTTAAACGTTTCGGGGGAAAAAAAATTCTGAAAAATAAACTGTGAACCTTCCACCAATATGACATTACAGTATAGTTTTTGTTACACATAACATGAACTATTCGCTCTGAAAATCTGCTAAGTTATTTCACTTCCACCTTGTGTGATGGCCTAAAAGTGCACAGATTTTTTCTCATCTTCCAACCTGTGTAATTCAGTCCAATCTAATATATTCATCGTAATTATCACCAGTTTTACAATATCTACACATTATCATGGTATCATCTCTGATACCATTCTTAACACCACTGAAATGTCCACAACCTTCATAAGTGTTATATTAATCACGATCACCTCTATGTTTTACAACAGGACTGCAATTCTCACATCAATAATATCAGTTATATAGTCTACCACCTTTATAATTGTCATATCCATAGGTAGGAAGTTCGTACCAAAACAGTAGATTTCAGGTGATTACAGATTAAATGTCACACGAGCCTCGCCCTGCTCCCGCTCGCTACAGACGACACACAGTATGTTGACATAAACAACGCATAGTGGCATTCTGTGGAGCTGTGTAGAGTCATGAATAGTATGAAGAATATTGTTAATTTATATTAATAATTTAGGTTCTGAACAAAGTGAGCTATTCTGTATTATTGTATTATTTACATAATGTTAATATTATGCATAATTTCAAAAAAGTAAACTCATCTGTTATTAAATAATTATTAAACAGGAGTGTGTAACATGTTTATTTTTTTCCGGATTAATTCTTCGTTAAATGTTGGCGTATCGTGCTACTATTCATTCGGTTGCGTTGCAGTTCAAGTTCAATATCGTAATTTCGATACAAACTTCCTAGCTGTCATTACAATAGAAATGAAGAATTTTCTTGAAAATAATTATGGGTGTAATATTAGTCTATGTTCCACATACTAGATACACTATTAGATTCACAAAGTAGTTGCACCTTATGATAGTAAGAATACTGTATCATATTTCAGATCTTTCCCAGTAACATCTTGTGACGTATAACGAATATTTTCAGAGTACAGTTTTTTTTCTGAACCTAAAAGGAGTATTTCTTTTGATAAAATGAATAATATGCTCATTGTTATTTGTTATAATGAGGCTAGAATTATAATTGTATACTTTGTATATTATTTTTATATGTTTGGGTGAATTATTTTAGATTGGGAGTAACTAAGTTTATAATTACAAATTATTTCTTTATTATTCGTTTATTATTTTCTTGTTCTAAGGTTGTGAACGAATGGAAGACACGTTTGGTTACCACCCGGTTGTACATGTTTGTCGTTCTGGTTCACTGACATATTTTGAGAGATGCGCTGTTACTTTTCATTCGGTAGAGATATAGTCTAAGCTCACACAACTTGACAGTTTTGGTACCAACTTCCTAGCTCTGGTCATGTCATTGTCATTACTGCAACATTATCCAATATGCTTCCAAACGTTTATCTACTACGTACACTGCTCTTGAAAGGAATAAAAAAATGCAAGTCGCTGTTAGACTGTAGCTAAGTTGTTTAGTCAGAAACGAGAAACAGAGCACTGTAAACTAATGAAGTAGTAAGAAAATTGCATTCACCTCGCACGTTGCAGAATTACTTGTTACTTTGCGTATACATCAGCATGCTGTTGTATGTATATTTTGTGGAGAAGAATGCATTTGCATAAATGCATCATTAATACAGTGTAAAACATTGATATTTTACTAAATACACATATAAGTGATATTTTTAATTATAGCTATTTCTGTTAAATTATACTGACAACAATGCACTCTTAAGAAAATTATTAATTAAATTGTCCGCCACTATGGAACAATGGATAGTGCGTGCACTTCCATACCAATCGGTCCGTGGTTCGATTCCCAATATCGGCAGAGATTTATTTCCGTTCCAAGGGATTGAATGTTTGTCTCTAGTTTACTACTGTGATGTATCTGCAGTGATCCTACATCGTGCTGACCATATGGTCAATGAGACAGTGTAGTATTGGTAAAATACATAGTCTAGTCTACCTCTCATAGGAGTGTAAATCGGTAGAATAGGAGGTTAAATAATAATAATATTTTATTTTCGCTGGCAGAGTTAAGGCCATAAGGCCTTCTCTTCCACTCAACCAGCCTTAATCAATACAATACATATTTAAATTACAAATATTTACACTAACTTAAAAGGTTCTCCAGCTATATTCTTCAGTTAAGTTTTAAAGTTTTAGGGTGCTATGCATAGACATTTCGCTAGCCCGCGCTACGAACGTGCTAAACTAGCCCCGGCTATCGACTGGTTACTTGTACAGGATGCATATTATATCATATTGCTAACACTGGTTTATGAATACGAAAAACGTTAGTTCGCTGATCATCCACCGGAAGCCCGCGCTAAGAATGTCTATGAATATGGCCCTTAAAGACTAGTAGACTACATATTTATTTAAATTTAGATAAACCTATGGGGTAAAGCAGTAACTTAATTTATGGGCTAATTTATTTCAATCAATTATAATTAATTTAAGATTTGAGTTAGCTAGTAAAATGATGAAAGTTAATTTAATATAAGCTTACTAGGACTATGTTACAGAGAGAAAAAAAATATATATATATAAATCTAAAATATATTTCTATAATGAGAATATTAATGTAATTGCCATTAGAGGTTTCGTAAATCTATTTACAGAAATTAATGATAATAATAAGAATGGACAGATGTTAGTTTCATTATAGCTAACAAATATTAATCAGCAATTAATCTGTTGAGTAAGAATTTATGTAATTTTGACCTAAATGAAGTTATTGTCCAACAACCCCTTACATCACTCGGAAGCGAGTTCCAATTTCTAGCAACTGAAACTGTATAAGATGGAGAATATAAAGATGTCTTGTGGTAGGGTATAATGAGTAAATTGTTATAATGAGATTTTGTACTTAGCTGATGATATGCAGATAAATTTTGAAAACGAGAAGCCAAATAGATTGGGGTAGCGATGCGCAGAATTTGAAATAAGAGAACAAGAGAATGCAGGGCTCGTCGATCGCTTAGCCTTAGTCAAGACAGAGTTTGGAAAGACGGGGAAACATGATCATACTTACGAATATTACAAATATAACGGACGCACGCATTATGCACACGTTGTAGCCTGCTACTCAAATTTGGATTTAGATTACTTAATATAATATCGCAGTAGTCAAAGTGTGGCATCACGAGTGTTTGTACAAGGATTAATTTTAATTTATCGGGAAGAAAGTGCTTCAGTCGCTTTAATGAGTGAATAATAGAAAATATTTTTTTTTCAAAGTGTGATTCACTTGTTCATTCCATTCCAGGTGACAATCCATATAAATACCAAGGTTCTTCACAGTCGAGCTGTATGGAATAGTAGTATTATTTACAATTATCGGTGGCAAATTTTGTTTGTCACACTTTGATCTTTGATGTTCTATTAAGATTGCCTGCGATTTACCTGCATTTAAATTAAGTCCGTGCGTTTTCAACCACATGGATATTGAATTCAAGTCATCATTAACTTTAGTTATAGCGTCATTTATGTAGTTAGATCGGGTATGCAGATAAATATGTATGTCGTCAGCATAAATATGGTGTCGGCAGTATGTTAGATTAGAATAAATATCATTAATATAAATAGACAATAATAAAGGTCCTAGGACAGAGCCTTGTGGTACGCCAGTCTTCGTGGTACGCCAAGTGGAATAACGATTATTAATAGACACGCACTGTTGGCGTTCACGAAGATAGGAGTCCATCCACGCTAAGGCATTATCAGAAAAATGCAGTGCTCTTAATTTTGCAATTAGTAAGTCAACGTCTACAGTGTCGAAGGCTTTGGAGTAGTCTAAAAGTGTTAATAATGTGATCTGTCCTTTGTCTAAAGCTTCACGTGTATCCTCAGTCACTTTAAGCAGTGCAGTCGATGTGCTGTGTCCCGTTCTGAAGCCTGATTGGTAAGGGTCAAGAATATTGTGAGTATTGAGGTAATGTGGTAAAGAGTGAGATGGATGGTTATTTTAATAATTAAGAAATATGTGTACTTAAGTATGTTACAATTTTGTCAGAAATACCTAAATTGGACCGAGGAGACGGCCTCCAGATATGGAGGGTAGCTGTGAATGTATTGAATAAGCAGTCGCGGACAGCCGATGAGGGGTAGTTCTCCAGCTTGGGGGTTGAGCGAAGGGCTAACAACCCATCACAGTAAAAAAAGGATTGTTACGAAACCTTCAAATAAGCCTCGGAATGGGACTGATCCTCTGGCACGACCACAGCAAAGGAATGGGAGGCCGGAGGGAAAAAGAACCTTTGGTGAGGCCGAGACGTAGATGGGAAGATAGTATTATAATGGATTTGAGGTAGGTGGGATATGATGATAGAGACTGGATTAATCTTGCTCAGGATAGGGACCAATGGCGGGCTTATGTGAGGGCGGCAATGAACCTCCGGGTTCCTTAAATGCCAGTAAGTAAGTAAGTAAGTAAGTAAGTAAGTCCAGAATTATCAAAATATTTAAAAAGTACTAGTCGCAGTCACATACATTAAATGCTTGTATCTAGCTGAGATTCATACTGAAAATTCTTTCCACATTAATTGTCATGGATTTTCCTTCTTCTTTCACCCGCACAGATTCTAGTTTTTATACGCAGTACTAGGGATTACACAACGTATTTGTGTAGGCAGGCTGTGGAAATTTGTTACATGGGAGAGAAGAGTAAGTCTATTACAGTCTCTGAAAGAAATGTGATGAAAACAAATATATATATGCTGTTAGGGGTTTGGCTGCACAAATTTCATATAATGACAGTTAATTGTATGGCGAATTAAAAATTATATAGGGTATAAACTTTTGGCTATATTCAACTGTTAATGCGAAAATGCAATGTTTATGAATCTAACCGTCGCGCGATCCGGCAACAGCGTTCGTTCGTGGCCTTATTTACAGATAGTACCTACCACTGGGACGCTGTACTGATGTCAAACACTACGAAGTAGGGGTGCAGTGTCTGTTTAGAATTGAGTTGAAGAACGGAACAAGTGACATTGTAAACGCAACAGAGTTGTTGTACTCATTTCAGAACAAAGAAACAATATTACAGATGTACTAAGATCGTGCGCGTTTCGTGTTAAATGCAATTACATGTCTATCAGATGTAGAGATACTTTATGAATTTAAGCATTAAACTGAAACTTACAAGTTTACACTAGATTTTGAAACTGTCCAAAGTTGGAATGTATGAAGGATTCACGTCTTTTTAACCAATTCTCGCTCACCACTCTCGTCAGGAGTTCTTCATTCTGCCGAATCTCTTTCACTGCAGCAAATACACGTGTCCGAAGAAGTTGAAGATCAGTGATTTCCTCACGATACACTAACTCCTTCATATGACCTCATAAATAAAAATCTAACGGGTTAAGGTCGGGCGATCTTGCCTGTCAGTTTATTGGTCCAAATCGACCTATCCACCGGTGACGAAACTTACGGCTCAAAATGAACACTTATGTGAGAAGGCGCCCCGTCGTGTAAGAAGCACATGTCACGTCTCTTTTGAAGAGGCACATCATCCAAGAGATCAGGCAAGAAGTTTCTCAAGAAGCTCCTGTACTGGGCTCCCGTCAACCGTGGAGGTAATATGAATGGTCCTTTTAATTTGTTTCCTATAATTCCAGCCCAGGCATTAAGCGAGAATTTAGGTTGAAAGTGGTGTTGTTTCATAGATTGCTGATTTTCGTCAGCTCAAGTATAATTGTTATGGAAATTAACAACCTTCACGTGTAAAACATGACTCATCAGCAAGCCTAGGGAGTTCAGCAATTTAAACACAGGTTAATGATACACACTGTATATATTGCTGGTTGTGTTTGTAAAGAAACTTCCTTCGTCTAGTCCCTAAAGACTGTCCATTCGACTTCATACTGGTGATCGGTTGTCTGATAGTTGATAGCTAGCATTCCAAGAGTACAGGCGAGTACAAGCCTACTGTGCACAATTACTATGCCGAAAATTTCACTCAGAAAAGAAGATAAATTAAAGAATCTTGTGGAAGTATACGAAAGTAAGTACTTTTGTGCAGATAACATTAATATCAATGTAACGTTTGCCACACTGTAATAATGGGCGAGAGTTCCAAATACATAGGACAGCATATCTAAACTCAGAGACATGAAACTCATTTACAATTATTCATGCCTAACGAGAAGGAAGCAAGCGCGCCTTCTGTTTCAAATTCTGATTGACACAATGATTTTCCGGAATTTGTGTGAAATGATGGTGAGCTCCAACATTCCTTTTAACACGTTTGAAACCCCCCACTTCAAGAATTTTATAGAGAAGTATACGGGTAGAATTGCCCCATCTGAAACACCTCTACGTAAAGGATATTTAATGTCATGTTACGAAAATGTTCTGCATAGCATTCGAGAAGAAATATCTGATAACATTTGGGTTTCTGTAGATGAAACCAGTGACAGCATGCATAGGAGTGTAGCAAATTAATGTTTCTGTTGGAATACTCAATCCAGAAAGCCCGGGGAAAAGGTTTTTATTAACTTCAGATACTCGAAAGAGTGAACCACAAAACCATTTCAAGTTTTTTTTTTAATCAATGTCTCTTTTATGGCCCGACGGAATCAAATGTGGAAATGTTCTACTCCTCGTTACCGATGGCGCGCCTTATATGATAAAATCAGCTAAGGAAATTCAACAGCTGTATCATAAACTGACCCATGTGACTTGTTTGGCTCGTTGCTTGCATAGAGTTGCAGGAAAAATTCGATCGTGTTTCAGTCATGTGGTTCGTATTATTTCTTATATGAAGAAAATATTTTTGAAATCACCCTCTAGAAGAAGAACATTTAAAGAAGTGGCGCCAAAAATTTCTTTACCGCCTAAGCCTGCTGTAATTAGATGGGGAACTTGGTTGGACGCTGTCATTTACTACGGGAAATACTACAATGGCATAGTTAATATTAAATGTAGGCCTACTCGATGACGAAGACGGCACTGCAATCAAAGAAGCCAATTGCCTCGTCTCGAACGAGCTATTAGAAGTTGATTGCAAATAATTTCAAGACCTTTCCAAAACCATTACCCTACTACAATAAGAAATATGGAAATGATTGAGGCCATCAGACTCGTTGAGGGATTATCTACTACAAACAATCAAAGTGAAGGTGAAAAAAGTGTGTCGGTGCAACTAAAGTTTAAAAACATTCTCAAGAAAAACTTTGGATTTTCCAAACTTTGTAAAATTCGAAAGAAAACAACAAATCCAATAAACAAAGCTTTGAACAATATTGACCGTGATTGTGATAGTGAGTGTTGCATAGTTTAAGTTTGCCCCCACCACATCATGTGACGTTGAAAGAACCTTTTCTCAGATAAAAAATTGTTTGTTAGAAAATAGAAGAAGCTTTTCATTTGATAATTTAAGAATGTATGTTGTGGTTCATTACAACAAATCATATGATTCGTGTTTGTAAACAAAACAGTATCAGGAATAACTAATTCCTAACATATGAATGTGTAAGATTTGTTTTTGCAATTAATGTTTTATTCCTTCACTATTTTTCGGTTAACTTTGTCGAACGTAACGTAATCCTTTTATTATTACGCTAAAGTTTGGGCGAGAAGTTATTTTTGTCGTAGTCTGTACTGGAACACCCATGTACGTATCGTATGCTCACTATGTGTAAAGAGCGTAGGGTTCAATAAACCTCCTTTCTTACTTAACCTGTACGCATTGTTTACCTGCTGAAGTCTCGGACTTTGCTCATCAGTAACTAATACCTGTAACGTAAACTGAGGATTAAGTTCGCACTGTTGCAATAACCACTAACAAAACGCAACACTTAATTGATAATCGTTTAAGCCAGTGGTCTTCAGCACTCGCTGAAATGTGCAAAGTGTAAGCGGTGCCGTCCCGTGTGCACCGTCGTGCAGCAGGAAGAGGTAGAGAGCATACCCGCTAGCATTTACGAGTGCACCATGGTGCACTACGTTTTCCGCGGGTAAGATACGCTAGCTCCAGGGCGCTCTGTGCTGACGACCCCTGGTTTAAGCCAAGGTACTGGACACGTTGGAAATGGTATGGACGAAGCAACTTCTCTCTCAAGATCCTATGAACTGTCCAATTTGACACTTCAAACCGAAGTGCAATACCTCGCGTTCTTGCATTCTGATCCTCAGCTTCTTCTGTATCCAAAACTTCAACTTCTGTTTTAATGTTGTAGTTAAACATAAATTTGAAAGCTATAAATCAGATATAAATGCAGACGGTTTTATTAACAGAGAGGAGTGTTGTCCGGGGGGGAAGAGATTGCGCTATTTACTAAACATTCAATCGACTTCGCCACTTGGTACTTGTATAAATGGTGTTTATAAAAACTTATTATGGTAAATTTGTATTGCAAAAAATTAAGACTAACGTAGATTCGAACCTAATGCTATCACCTACGCTACAATGGCGTATTACATAGCTATCTCGTTCATCTTCGCTTCGACAAATTTTGTATCCCATTTCGATAGATTTAGTATTCATCAATTTATTGCTATTTAACTCTTCAGAGGCCCTGATGCAGCTAGAATCAACCTCTCGTTTTATTTTATAACATATTTTAGAGCAAAATACAACACATTTACATGGTTCAATTGTGTCATCTTATGAACTGCAGCTTCACGGATATGAGCATGTGCAATGTTCTGTTTCTGGAACTTAGACATTTGTCGCTGGCCCATTCTTTTTAAACCTTATTGTACACCTCAAAAACGCCAGTAAAATGGAGAATGGGAACTGGATGGAAATAAGTATTTCTGTCTTGGGACCGTAATGTTCGACTAACGTTTGACGTTTGTACCTTAATTAAGCAGGAAACGAAACCGAGTCATTTTATTTCCTGTGATTGTAATGTAAACTCTTAGGAGGGAAAAGGTCGATACACTTAATTACAATTCAAACACTCGTGTAAGCTCCATCTATGAATGAGAATTTTTCATTAATAGTCTAACTGGTGAGCAGTGCTGAATAGATTGTAAAGAAACAAACGTAAGTAAGAATATAGTAGCAAGAAGGCCGACCATCGTCGGTAAAGTGGGACTAAGAGCATGAACATTTCCTATTTTGCAGTGCTATTTGCAAAGTTTGTAATACTAAGTCAAAATAATAAAGATAATTAATGTAAGACGAATCAGACACAAATTATTTAGTAATCAACATCGAAACAAAGATGAGTGATCACATTTTTTTGCATTATACGAGTAGTAAGAACTGTTGATACAGTTTCTTTTTAATTTTTTTAAATATAAGAACAAAACATAATACGGATAAATAATAAAATCATGACTGGCAAAGGGGAACTGAGGGCATTAAAGTGTTATATTTTACTGTGCTATTTCGAAATATGTAATACTAAGACAAAATATAATCATCAAAATAAAGATGAATCAGAGAACCTTATGCCCTGTAGCTGTTAGGCTTCCGTACTGAAGTCCTCCATGTTGTCAGGACAGCTGCCACCTCTCTCATTGTTCAAAGTGAGTTTCATACGAAATTCAAAATAGCGGCGTGAAGGGTAAACTCGACTGTTTAAGCATATATTCGTTCAGGTGTTACAGTTTTATTAATAGCTTTTTGTCTGAGTTGTAAATATGCCACTGAGGTTCATTTTATTATTTGTAGATTATTAGCTCGCAGTTATTTAAGCTTCTAAAAGTGCTTTTCGAGGTCGATAGCTAGCTAAATTGCCTTTCTGCACTCGAAAGCGGTAGATTTGACCCATTTAATCAAAAGACGAGGAGATCGCAACCGAAATGCAGAACGCCTGAGAGGAAGACCAGCAGAGTGGTATCGCGACGGCATACAGGCTCTACCATCTACACATAAGTATGGCGTTCGGTGTTTAGAAAATAGGCTACCAGTAGACATCTTTTCAGCTGACATCCACCTTCTTTGTAAATTAACTGAAATAAGTAATTTACGTATTTTATACCGTATAGAAAATAACAGATGTATATTGTATAAAAATTAGATACATGTTCTTGGTATATATCACATGGTAGTGCTGTTATATCATCTGGAGTTTAGTTCGTCTACGTCAGGGATGAGACGATATCAACTCTCAATCACGGTAGAAGAGCTCGATCTTGATCTCGCATCCACTAAATAGCGCCCCAACGTAGACACAGGGATGTACATGCACATGCAGCGAGTAAAGGTAGTAATTATTGTAATAACTTGGGTTACTTGATTTCTGGCTATGTAATAATTATTTAATAGTCTATATATGTACATATGCAAAGAAAATCACAAAGGAGAGAAGAGAACAAACAGAGAAAGAGAAGAAGTTAATTGTTTGTAAACCATTTTCATGTTAAAAGCAGCTGTTTATTCTGTAAATACTTCACTTCATTGTTTAGGAGGAATTAATAGGATCTACCTACTTAATGTGTGTGATCTCTAATTACTTTTGAGCATTTGTTTAAAAAATAATGAGAATAATGGTTGAAATAAAGAATATACTGATTGTGTGGTTGTGAAAATGTAGTCCATACTCTAGTCATGTTTATGTAATGAGATTTCTTAGAGTGATTTGTAAGATGCGCATAACGCGGAAAAATAAATTTATTAAATTATGCTATTGAAGAGCCATCGAAATTTTTGGAGGCAATCATTTAAAAGGACAGGAATGATTTTTAAACTTCCACAATTTTCATCCAAAATTTGTGAAATGTAAACTACATAAAGAGATCTACAATACTATCATCTGTACAAAATTTGGTGCCATTAGGTGTAATAGTTTTGAAATTATATTTTTAAAAATATATATTTATATTGACGTCACTAAAAAGACACTTTGCCTCAAAATTTTCAAACTTTTTAGTTCATATTTGCTCAAAATCTCGAAAATAATTTGGCAACAAAAATTAATTAGGTTTTATAGTTCAGTTTAAATAGAGAGGCAAATAAATGTTCAAACTTTATGAATTTATAGCATATTAAATTTAATCTAAGTGCAATATGAATATTCCCCGAAGGAACTTAATAGCAATATTTCATACAAATGCTAATTCAGTTTTATTTATCAACATTTAATTGACCTCTGTGAGAAGTTTCAGACCAATATGATAATAACTGATGTTCAAGGAGCTTTTTTTAATTCAATAAACTGCTTGAAATTTTAAAGTCGTGAAAACAGCATTAAAACATTTCTCTCAGTTCACGCACCGTATGTTTGACCACACTTCAGTATATGGTTAGATCATATAATTACGATCATAAAAAAGTGAAACATGGATTTTCTTAAATTTTCAGCATTATTTCACCATAATGTCCCCTTAATTGATAGTTGCACCTTTGTTGTCTTGTCTAAAATCAATTTCTCTCTTATCCATAATAATGTCTATACAGTATCTGTGTTTGTGTTGTGTTTCGTACTGACGTTTGACATTTTTTTACAAGATAATATATATATATATATGTATATATATGTATGTATATATATATATATATATATATATATATTACTTATTAAACACTGTCTTTTAATGCCATGTTCATTGCATAAAAAGTTAACCTTCTACTTATCATTAAAATCTTTATTGTAATCTCGCTTCCGATCTGACATGGTCTGCAACGTTGTATGTGCTGTACACCGTTTCTTACTGCTGTATTAGCATTGTGCCTCAGACAGAGGCGCCGCGCCTATAGAGAGAGCTTAAAAAAGCTTGCGCTCGGAACTACTAGTAAGCATCGCATCCCTGGTCTACGTAGTAGCAGTATTTTATTCAGCGACTCTTTGCATAACGGAGCTTATTCAAAATCAAAATTCAGTGTGGTAGAGAAACGGTAGCCAAAGTTTGAAAAACAGAAACAGACTCTTTCGCGCTCAGTAAATGTACTACACAGAATCCAAAGCCAGAAGAAGAACTGCAGTGGCCTAGTTCGTGTTGGTTTTTTTTTTATTTTATTGGGTTATTTTACGACGCTGTATCAACATCTAGGTCCTAGTTCGTGTTATATAAGTAATATAAGTAAATGATTTATCTTTATTAAGAAATTCAAAACACCCACTCGAAAGGAAGACGTTAGGTACTTACACAAAAAAGAAAATATTCTGTCTCTAACATACTGTACCTACGTTTCTTGAGTGGAAAGTAATTTACATTCCAACGGCTCGTACTTCATAGAAATATTCCTGGCATAATGTAGGCTAAGTCAGTCTCGTCGAATAAATCTAATTATATAACGTAATTCTATTTTAACCTAAGTAGTCAAATCTCGTGTAACGATTGATTTATAAAATTATATCAGGCAACAACGTCAAGTCGAAGGACGGAAGCTCACGAGAAAATTCTGGTATAACACAAACCAGTCTAATTATATAAACAAAATTATGTATTCTAACTTTTTTATAACCTAAACTAGTTTAAAGTCGTATAGCGACTGATTTATGAAATTATGAGACTTACGAGAAAATTCTGTTACAAAACAAACATGTCTAATTATAGAATATTATGTATTATAACTTTTTATAACCTAAACTAGTTTAAAATTGTATAACGACCGAATTATGAAAGTGTGCAACTTACGAGATAACTTCGTTATAACACAAACTAGTCTAATTAAAGAAACTCAATTATGTGTTCTAACTTTGTTATAACCTAAACCAGTTTAAAGTCGTGTGACGACCGATTTATGGCATTGTGCGACTTACGAGATAATTCTGTTATAACACAAACCAGGGTAATTAAAGAAAATTATGTATTTTTTATAATCTCTACTAATTTAAAGTCGTATAAAATCTGGTTTATGGAATTGTGCTATTTACGACAGAATTCTGTTTTAAAACAAACCAGTTTGATTGAGTCGCCTAAAATCAAACTGCACTTTCTCCAAATTATGAAATATGGGATTAATATATTATGTTTCTGTTCAGAATTTTGCGGGGAATGTGAAAAACTGCTCGTTTGGAGTGAAACTGGAAATTATATGTTTAACTTCAGTAGTAAAATCACCGTGTGGAGTCTAACTGCACTGGGTTTCGTCTTTTCTGACAATCAAAATTTTGAATAAAGTGCAGTTTGATTCTATGCGACTCAATTAAAGAAATTCAACTACCGGTAAGTAAACTAATTTTGTTACAATCTATACTAACTAGTTTATTCTCGTATAACGACTGATTCATGGATTTGTTTCAGGTAAAATCGTCAAATGAATGGATTGCAGCTTAACAAAAAATTATTATTGCATGTAATATTACTTTCAACTTATTGATTATGATAGATATTTTAAGTTTCACGGTATGAAAACATGTGTTATGGACGGATATTCTTTTCTATTTTTCAGACTGCAACCAGAGAAGTAAGACATGGATTTGAATATAAGTTAAATAAACAAAAGTCCAAACTTCAGTACATCCATTTGATCACAATATGTGGATAATTGCGGTTTCGTTCTTTGTCGTTTGCATTGCTGCCGTAACTTATGTCACATTGAGGAATAATCGTAAGATTTATTTGATATCTACGTTACCTGGACCACCTCTATTTTCCGCTCTAAAAGTCGCTTTCATCATTGGATTCTGTGACTACACTCAAGGTTTTAAAGTCTTTAAAGGCTTATTTGATACCTACGGATCCATCGTGAGTGGGTGGTATGGACCGATACCACTGATACTACTCAAAGATCCTCAACGTATTGAAAAGTTATGTAAACAAGATAAAGTCTGGAAGAGATTTCCAGACATAGTAGGTAAACAAATTTTGGAACCAATATTCAAGAGCGGAATATTAGCAATTGAGGGCGAAGAATGGAAAAGACGCAGACGTATTTTCAACAGTGCATTCCACCATGGTACTAAGAACACAACAACATTCTGGAGAATTTGTAAATAACTTCGATAAAAACAGCAATATCCTGGCGAATAGAATAAGAGAGTTTGCGAATGGTAGTTTTCAAGCACTACACGTTCTTTTTATTCAGTGTACAATTGACATTGTTGTTGAAAATGTATTAGGATATACACTGGATACTCAAATGAAGAATGATACTGCATTGGTAGAAAGCTATGGAGGTATTTACAAGAAAATCATATAAAATGTGGCTGCTCATTGAAACAATATTCAACATGTCAGAAGCAAGTCGGAAACAAGCATTTATTGTCTCCTACCTTCACGGTATGGCTAACAAAGCAATTGACTACTTTTTGAGTCGGTATGAAACAATGATACAGAATGGAGAAGATATCGAAGAATACGTGAAGACAAAGGGAAGCTTGATCGACAGCCTATTAAATTCTTCAGAACTAAGTAGAAACGATGTCATTGGAGAAATAAATTCCGTTATAGGTGCAGGACGGGGAGACCATTTCAACTGCGTTTTGTTTTACGTTGGCACTACTTTGTGAAAATCAAGATATCCAAGAAATAGTTATGAAAGAACAAATAAAAATATTTAATAAAGATATGCACGCTCCAGTTGCAAATGAACATCTGAGTCAAATGACATATCTCGAACAGGTAATTCCATATAGAATGTAAGCATCTTGTATGTGCATGCATTTATCTATTATTCGCAGCAAATTTATTGCATGCTAATTTAAATTATCTTTCAAGCCCTATATTCTCCAATAATATTATTAGTAAATAGGCGTTGTTAGCATAACTTAATTTGTCCATATATTACGAGGAAACACTGGAAGGAAGACATTGTAATTGAAATGAAATCCACCTTAGAAGGAGGTCATAAAATAACATTTAATTTTGAAAGATTTATGAACAAGTCTAATAACTAAAAAGTTTTACCAGCACTTACAATTACAAAAACAACAGTAACAATTCAATAACCATCATTTTTTTTAGATTTTAGGTGGACAAACTAATGATGAATCACGATAATCTAGTCTTTCTGAGCCATTCTTTTTTTGCTATGCATAAAATTTGAGAGTCATATTCTCAACTAGCCATACCTGTGTGCTGCGCTGCACTTGTTACAATTAAATATCTTTGACTTAAGTCTATTATATTTTAAAATACAACTTTGTCATTACTTAGCGAAAAATTATCGTATTGTAAGTTGTAAATATTTTGCTCGTGAAATGTTTCCAAAATTGCAATTAAAACTATGAATGTAACGGTTATAATCGTGCAATAGATTCTGAAGTTGTTCAATCAATTCTTCTTTTAACCTTTGTACTAATATTAGACCTAACAGACAATTGGCCAGAGACTGAAACAAAATATATTTGTAAGAACTGAGAGCTGGAAGAGGTCTTCCAATTAAATGATAAGTCTGTCTTAAAACTTTAAATGTTGGCATAAAATTGTCTTGTGTACTTCTTTTGCACCAAAATGGTGCAACTTGGAACAAGGTGCTGTACTATCATACTATATTATTTTAAAAGTGTATTGGTAACGAATGCACTATTATAAGTAAGTATTTTTATTGGTTGTGTTGGCTCTTGAATCCCAGCAGCGCAACATAATGTTTGGCTCATTAGCCTATTGTTTCCATTGTATTTATTGTATGTTTTAGTCTTCTTATCTAATTTGAATAACATTCGAATGAGTATAATCAATATTTATATCTTGAAGAAATGCTAATATTGTACCATTACTGCGTACTGATTCTCGACTGCGCTCTCTAGTTCTAGTAATACACTGTAGTTGTGCGCTAATCCTCTGGGAACGTTCAGCACAGTTTTCTCTTTCTCGACCGTTGCAAGTTCTAACCCAGGTATCGGCAAGTCGTTCAAAGTGCTCGATGCTGGTTTCTCTTCGTCGAGTCCGGAGCCAGGATGCTGTCTGCCATGATTCTCTCATCGGGCAGTGTCATCTACATAATATTATGAACCTACAAAATTGCACACATTATTTATTACTTCCCAACGTGCACTACAAAATAAGATGAAACTTAAAATTCTTCCAAACCACTAAAGGGAAAAAGAACTTAAATAATTAAAATAACCTGAAAAGTATAACAAATCACACCAGAGACACAATGTAATCAATAAGTTTATACACTTATGGTCTTAATAATAAAAACTCTATATACAGACGTTTAACTGTCTTATACTTATACAATGAGTAGCTCGTTTACAAGTCGTGTGTAAATTCCTTACTAATAATCACTACATACGTCGTGTATAACAGTATAATTGTTACACAGCTACGTCATAGTTTCGTCATTACTTCGTTACGAAAGGTAATAGAATATCTGAGGTTCTCTACTGCATCCGGTAGAGCGCTCTAGTGTGGCGTGTTAAATATCGATAGTACAACTGACTCTAATCGATTACCACACTACAATTTGGTCAAAGAGTACAAGCTACAGCAATATTATTCTAATAATTCTATGATCTTTGGTTTGTTCTTCTG
Organism: Periplaneta americana; assembly: GCF_040183065.1. Taxonomy (NCBI): domain Eukaryota; kingdom Metazoa; phylum Arthropoda; class Insecta; order Blattodea; family Blattidae; genus Periplaneta; species Periplaneta americana. Next base: position 139,354,459 of record NC_091118.1, read on the forward strand.
TGGTTACAAGGTAACCATCATCATAAAATGACAGTCGATACGAACAGCTGTTAGAAGGGCTGCCATTTTTTCCCTATATACAACGCTTAAACAAGGAGTTTCGTGTATATAACTACTGCAAAGCAATTCCCATTGTATAGTTACAGCCTGTTTATACGTCCATAGCTTATTCACGGTTTATTAGTAACGTTTTCTGTCTCAACTCTGCATAAGTCTCGTATAAAAACTATACACGGTTTATTAGTAAGACTGTTAATAGGTAAGAGTTGTGAATAGTGCACAATATTGGATAATTAGTAAAGCAACAATTTAAGCGTGATTTGTATTTAGCTTGTGGACCCTCATCCCAAACCCCGACATCCACCCTTCTGAGCGCTACTCCTTATTTACTCTGTCATTTAGGTCTAATGTTATAAATAAAAACAATTACCAATAGGTAACTCAGTCACAACAACCTCATAAAAATGCCAGATGATATAATAGCGTAATTACATAATTAAATAATTAAAATACAATCATCTTGTCCATGGATCACCCTTTTTTGGTATAAAGGAAAGCTTTTAACATGTTTCTGATTTTAAATTATATTTCAATAATTAAAATATTACTTTGGTCAAGGGAGCATACAATTGGTGCAAGGATAATTCTTTTCACGTGTTTCTTAATTGCTACTTATAAAAATAATTGAAATACTGTAATTTGGTTCAGATACCATCCGTTTTTGGTGCAAGAATAATTCATTTAACAGGTTTCTAAATTATTAATCTTGAATACATTCTTTAATAAATCACCCCAAATCTATGTCAATAGAGTATGGATTGTGTACAATGATTATTTTTTGTGTTTTTTCTTTAATTTAATTTTACCGGCAGACGCCGTTTTACCAAAAGTATTTTCTTTATTTTCATTTTCTCTGTTTTTCTTCTTCTTAAACTAATACGAACACAGCATCCATGCCGAAGGCGAGACTCGAACTCACAATCCAAGCGGTAGAGGCATTCCATGCTTCTACCGCTTGCGCCAATCAAACTGGCTGTGTTGGTCTCATTGTGCATCATTGTTTATGAAAATAAAAGCAAACGAAAATTAAGATTGTACATAAGTATTATTTTAAGAAACATAGCGAATAAATATTGGAAAATGCTAATCATAGGAAATCCATTTTGTGCACTTTGCACTTTGTAAAATGACTACGATAACTTAGATAATGAAAATGAAAACCTCTAGTGAGCTCCAGTGTAAAATACTCATTTTTACTCCTTTTGTATTTTATTTTTCATCCAGCAAAAATATTCGTCTTTTACAGAAACATTCTTAAAAATACAGTTATGTTTGATAGACCCCTCCCCCCCCCAAAAAAAAATGAAACTGTGATATCCTCCTACACCACACACGAGACTGATAAGTGAGTTTGATTGCATTGCTTTATTACATGATCAAATGAAAAAGAGAGATGGAATAATTTGACAAATATACACGCCGCACATGTTAAATATTTCGTAAAGTACGCATGTCTATTACTTAGCTATATTTTTGAGTGAGCTACGGTAATGTATACTTTTACTTTATTTTTTAATCTAAAAATTGTAACAATGACCTTAATTACATAAAATGAATTAATTAATCAATCAAAATCACTTCATTACAATATATTGAATTATTTTAGATTATCTTTATATAATTATTTGCCTGTATATTATGCCACTTACCGAAAAAGAAAATAACAGGAGTTCGAAATAACAGAATTGAGAATATCTTTCTTAAATAATTCTGGGACTGATTAGAAAAATTGTAAGATATTAGTCTGGTTAAAACCTTAATTCTGTCCATAATTTTATAACATCAAAATAACAGTAAATAACATAATATTACAAATTAAAGAGTCATGCATTTTTGGTGAAATCAAATGAGTAATATGGCTTTGTTATGAAATATCATTTTTATTAATTTTGTATGAAATATTCACTTAAGATGCCATATTAATAGCTGTATGGTGAAAGAATTATCCAGATCGGTCAAGTATCTTTTCAGATTACTTCATACAAACACACAACACACTCTCTTTATATATTAATATTGATAAAAATTGTATATACATAAAATAGAATACAATGATATCCATAAAAGTAATGTTAATTGAATATTTTCCATTTATTGTGCAAGGCCGTCTTAAATAAACGTAGAGTCATTTGTTTTCACTTCATTGTACTAATCTGATTGAGGCAGCACTGATATAAAACGGATTGTTGTTTTAGTACTCATATATCTCGAATATTGGTCTTATCGAAATTTTGTGTAGAATAAAACTTGTCGGAAACATTTTTACAACTTTTGGAATATAATATTTTTCTTATAATCAATAATAACCGAGATATTTCGATTTATTGACTTGAGACCTCCTTATAACCACCCTTTAAAGAAAGTATTTTAAATGTCATAAATTCTAAATGGGACCCAACTTAATTTATGTACCAATTTTCATAGAAATCAGTTCACCCGTTATCGCGTCAAAAGATAACAAACATCCAGACAAAAAAAAAAAAAGATTTTTGGTCTCAGGTTAGTTAATTATACAAGTTAACATCAATTATTGAAAAAAAGCTGAAATTATCAGAAAAAATGTGGTTACAGTTTCATTATTAGTATACCTACAGTAAATTCCAAATTTTTCAGAACTGTAAACCGTAAATTTTGAATATTTCAAACTGAAGTGTCAATTTTAGTGTAGATAGTTGTTTGTTTGGTATAGTGTTGGTTAATTATTTGAAAGAATTGTGATTAATTTAAAATTATTATCCATTGGTACGAGTGCCTGAAAGAAACTCAGTTCAACTTGCTGATTCTCCTAGAAATGAATCCGGTTATTCGGTTTGGAACTTTGCACAAATAAACACGATTTGCATACAATAGTTCATTGGATGAGTAGCGATGTAAATACTAAACATTGTGGAAATGATATAGGTTCTGCAAACATTTCCCTGGCACCTAGTAAAAAACAAAAAAGCTCAAGAAAACCGTATTTATGCAGCTACCTTAAAAAAAATAAAATATTGAAAACTCTTCCTGCTAAGCAGGTTGACTTGACTCATCATGGAAGTAAAAATGTTACCATTTTAAATGCTACAAACAAAATAATTCTTCATTACCTAATCTCAATGCAACTTTTTCTAATATGCAAATCAATAAGCGCCTTTAGATAAGCTTAAATAGAGAAATGGCACAGAACATGACGTGTTACGCCAACATTCCCTCTCAAAACACATTGCAACCTTTAGCTACGGAAGACAGTTTGGAGAAATTTTCTACTGCTTCTACCCTTAAAAAGAAAAAAAAATATCCACCTATCTCAGGGATGCAGAACTGGGGAAGAGAGTGGTGGAAGCGTGGGGAAAGAGTTCGTTCCCCGTCCAAAATTCCCGGCCTTCAATTACGTATCTCTGATGTCGCGTATTTCCTCTCCCCCTACGATATCCAATGACGTGTGGGGGTAAAAGGTAGGGATGAGTCACGTGTTCCGGGTTGTGACGTGTGCCACAGTTGTAGCACATTTTTGCATTCATGACCTATCTGTTTAAGGAACATTCAAAACTATCAACTCGTACTGCAAACAATACATAATCATGTACTATCAGAATTCTATACAAAGTTGAAATTGTTCAATCATAAAATTATAAGCACAACATCCCATAATTTTAGATCACTTACTATTTACTTTGATTCAATTCGTGAGCAATATCATAAATTAATTATAAAAATTCCACTTAAAGAAATTTTCTGCTGTTTTTCGAAATGTGCCATACTCTGTCAGTGATCAATAGATAAAAGTCGCAATTGAAGAACTTAACTATCCAGTTCATAAAGTAACGAGACTTCTAGGAAAAAAACAAATAGCTACGCCACTTTGAGCAATTGAACTAGACAACACGACTGAGGTAAATCAGCTCTAAATCTCATTCGCCTACTGCACATGTACGCAAAGTTAAAATGGAAATCAAACGCCAATCCATAGGGATTCCTCAGTGTAAGAGGTGTCAAAATTTTGGTCATACAAAAAATTACTGTCAATTCGAACCACACTGTGTACAATGTCTAGAGGTTCATAATTTCTCTCAATTCTCTAATCCTAAACCAATACCTCCTAAGTGCGGTAACTGTCAACAATAACAACAAAATCCAGCTAATTAAAAAGTCTGTGGACACTATTTACAATTAAAGGAAAAATTCTCACTTGGTTTTCAGTTAATACAAAGACAGCGGACTGATATTCGTAACCATTCCTTCAACGCAAAGTAGATTCTCAACATCAAGTAATTTAGTCAATATTTCAACCATCTGTTTCAAGATTCCAAGCCATTTCTCAATCTAGCACATATGCAAATGTAGCGAAGGGATTCTTTGATCAGAGTCACCGCCGCCCTATCAGTCAACATGATCCACAGCCTTCTTCTTCTTCACTCTTAACTAATCTACTGTCTAAGGCAGGGCTGGGTATCGTGAGCGGAACCAATCTCTAAACGGGGATGCTTAATATTCATCCGCATCTGAATCAACGCTGGGCGGTGTTCGACGGGGAAGAAAGGGGATGAAGAGAAAACATATGGCTCCCCGTGAGAAAGTAGAATCCGCTCTTGCTGCCCAGCCCTGGTCTAAGGTTATCCCGCACATTTTCACTCTTTTGACTCGATTCTTGTCAAAAGTTATAGTTTACATTATCTCTTCTCTATCATCTTATTTCTATAACGGCAGTAAATAATCAAATTTCTATTCATCAGTTCATTGTATTCAATTGTAATATTGGGGATATTACCACAGTCTAGTGTATACAGTCATGTATACAGAAATTGTTCTACAATGCTAAAATTGAAATATACCATCTATACTTATCTAGTAAGTATAGATGGTATATTTCAATTTTAACATTGTATCACAACCTGCTTATCGGATAAATCATACAACATGAAAATGAAAAGAAATTGTTCTGGTAATGTTAGCATTTCCAAACATATATAATTAACTCACATTTCACAGCAACGATTTATTAATTGAATTACAGGAGCCTTTACAACCAACCTCGTTATGTTGCTGTGTATGGAATATAATATGATTTAAGAATGGTCTGTATAGCAGTTTGCTGGTAGACAAATAAATAAATAGATAATATATAAATAAATAAAAAGATAAAAAGATAAATAAATAAAATATGTTAAGTGAAGTGGTGTACACATTGAAAATGGGTCACAGTCTGCCATCTATCCACAATATGCGCAACCCGAATCACGCAAGTGAAGTGGGTAGGCATTAGATACACACATTTTGAAAATAGAAGGTTATCAGAATGTAATACTGTCTTTCTTTCCCAATTTTCTATCTATGTTTCATAATTAAGACTATATTAAACAGCAGAGATGGCTGCATGGACTAGAGTACCGGCCTATGAGGAACATGGCCAGGGGTCTTAGGCGGACAAGGTCTCATTTCATGTTTCTCTCGGGGTATGCATTAATTTGAAGCAAGTTGTAACGTAAAGACCTCAATTTCGAAAAAAAAAATATTTTAAACAAAAGTTACCAGATTTGCCAAGGAGAACAAAAATACAGATAAAAATCAAAATATGTACAATCAGAATATCAGAGCTCCGATCTCGTGCTCCATGAGTGGAGACCGACGGAATGCCGTTCATGACGCTGTCTGAAAGGCGGAAGTCCCTCCTGAGGCTTATTGGTCAAGTTCAGAGGAACTAATTTCTAACGCTTATGTGGGTTATATATGTATACTTATGCGGGAAAGAAGGGGACTAAATAGGATATTTATGAGAGATGAATCAGGCAGGAGAGTTAACCATGAGAGCATAATGTCATTGTGGTCGTTTGTGAACGGTTTTTGAGATATTTGCGTAAATTAAAATGAAAGAGAGCAGATGGCAACATTACAATACGTGCCAGTAGCAGTTAAATCGCAAAATTATGTACATAACTGCACGGAAAGTCCAGTAACCTCACGCTCCACAGACAGAGTATTCCGAATCTCACCGGACCGGTGGACATCAATGACGTCACGCTGCAGCGGAATAGGAACACAACTTATGGAAAGTTCAATGGCTATCATGGTGGCTGTATAAGTTGTTATTGTGCTACGCTAGCAAGATTTTGCTAAATTTCCATACTGTCATCTCGCTCAAAGAAAAGAGAGCAGAAACAATTTATTTCTTGAACCAGTAGTAATATCTGGTCCGTTGACATGTTCGTTCATAAGCCAGTAACATAGCAGAATACAGCAGAACACACCGCCATGACACATCAGTGCACCATGTTATTCATCTACTAATTCCCGCCCTATACAAGAATCAATCAGATTCACTGATGGCGGCTGATGCAACCGGTGCGACACCGGTGGAGCATCAGTGACGTCATCGCTGAAATTCGGAACACCGTGATGCCATCAGATTGCTCAGCGCTGAGATTCGGAATACGCTCAGAGTGGCATTTGTGACTGATTCATGTTTCAAAAGGATCCAGTTTAGTCTCCTTTCACGCTGTGTAAACAGAGTGGAGTTCTGCTTCGTGGTTGGGCGCAGTATTATTTAATATGCCTACATTTGCGATCGCTTTGAACAGGTTCCTTTAACCTGTATTATTATATTATTTAACCATTTATTTTTTCCAGGTAATCAAAGAATCTCTGCGTCTCTATCCAACTCTTCCACATATATATATATATATATATATATATATATATATATATATATATATATATATATAAGAATACAGTGGATGAAGTCGACCTCGGAAATGGAGAAATAATTCCCGAAGGAAGCCTCGTGGTTATCAGCGCTTACGTTATCCATCGCGACAAGGATTACTTTCCCAATCCTGATAAATTTGATCCTGATAGATTTACACCTGAGAACTCTGTGGGCAGACATGTGTACTCATACATACCCTTCGGATTAGGTCGCAGAATGAGCACTGGGTATAAATTCGCTATGATGGAGATGAAGACCATTCTGTCTACTGTCATCATAAGATATCACTTCATAGCAGTAGAAGGTGGTATGGAGAGAATCAACGAAAGCTTGCAATTAGGAATTGTAATGAAACCAAAATGTGGTTTCAAATTTAAATTTGTACCCAGAAAATGATATAGTATTGAATTGGAAATGTGTTAGTACTTAATATTTTGCATTGTGGTGTAAAATATTGGTCTAATATAAAGAAAACATTAGGTATTGTTGTATATTTCACACAATGGGAATATAAAATAAAAACCTTTCCAGAATGATGTTTAATTGTGATGACAAACTTGGCGAAGATTGCTTCTGAATATATTTCATTTTAATTTCTTTTGTAACGATACTGTATAGCAATCATCGGCAAATTTGTACTCACGATGACACCACTAGACGCAAGCCGCAATACATATGAGGTAATATAAATCGAGGAGTCCGTTCGGACCCGAGTGGCGGGCTCTCAACATGAGCATCTAATGATTTATTGGACAAATTATATTCTATTTCACCTTAATTTTTACTGTACCATAACAACCTGGGAAATACATCACAATTTGCCAGTCTTAGTACAACTCGTAAATTTTCGTCTCTTAGACACGATCTTTGTTAAGATTTTACAAGTTTTCATTCAGAAAACAATTGTTCGGAAATACACTGAATATAGAGTCAAACGTAGCAACTATGCAGGGTAGCGGCAGGCGACCTAAGATAGAACTATAGATATTTTTCTATGAAGGGCGTTTTAAATAAATATAAACTGATCTGGTGTGTTATAAAATGGCAACATTTTATGTTCTGAATTATTTCCAGCTCTCTTAAATAAGACGTTATTCTGCCTAGTAGACTTCTTTAGTCATATTTCGAGACTCGTCTGTTACTACAGCTACATGTTGCTTTATGTTCAGATTCATTTATTCTATTATTTTCTTCATGCTTAGAGTAACTATTCTCCTGCTCTATTTCCTTTATGTGCATGACGTCACGCAAATAGTCTTATACCACAGTCTAGTATGTACAGTCGCGAAGCTCAATACGTAGTAAATATACAAACATTAGATAGTTGCTCACCACTAGGATCGCTAATATTGCCTCATTACAGGCAATGCAAAATAGTACCGTCACAATCTATTGTTTCTAGCACCCTCAAAACTCAAGCTTCGTGACTGTATATAGTAGACTGTGCTTATACAGAGAGATCCTTCGTAATTCCGCGGGTGAACATTATCAGTTTTACTGTATCGATATCAATATTTCCACCTGAAGGGAGAGAATAGACCAGAGATTGATGCATCTTTGATTTTATTTCTCGTTCATCTTGTGTTTCAATATTCCTTATCCTCCTTTGCTTTGTCCGTGTGGATAATTTCACACTTTAAAAAACATCAGATTGTTCGGGACAAATTAATGTTAGCAACCTTATCCAGACTGTTTTAATAAACTCTTCATCATTATAGCACTTCAATGATTTTGCGATTTCCAAAGCAATAACATAAAGTGCATGGAGTTCCCTTTGATTCATATCTCGTTTCATGATATTTCAGTACTAGAACTATTATTTGGATTTCGTTTTTTTATATTTTTTAATTACTTCGTCCCGTCCAGCTCTAGGGAAAGCAAATTATTTTCATCCTTATTTTCTACTGTATACATTTCCGCTTACAATTACATTGTATATGTTTATGCTTAACTATGATTTCGTGATAATCATTATGACATATATCGTAATGTCGCTCGATGTTTGATTTACAACACACATACTTTTGTGGTTTGACGCATATAATAATTCAAATAATGGACTTAAATTAATAAAACAATGGTTTGACATAAATTATCTTTCTATCAACGAAAATAAAACCATGATTATTACTTCCTCATTATCTGAAAAATGTAACAAACCTCCTACATCTATATTAAGTATTAAATTACATAATTCTGATTGTTGTCTTATACATTGTAAATGTATGATTTATTAAGGAGTGCTCTGAAGTTAAGTATTTAGGCATAATTTTCGACAATCACTTACAATGGAACCAACAAATTAATTACCTTTGTAATAAATTACGTAGAATAATACATTATTTTGTTTTATTGAGGAATTACTTGTCAATAAGTTTATTACCACAATATACTTAACTTTATTTCAATCGGTAATTATGTATGGAATTATAGGATGGGATATATTGTTTAAATCCAATTTCAATCCACTTTATTTATTACAGAAGAAAATAATTAAAATATGTCTTCATAAACCTATTGATTTTCCATCTCAAAAATTATTTTTAGAATTTAATGTTCTTAACATAAGACAAATTTATTGTATTGTATTAATAAAATTCATACATAAAAATCCAAATAACTTTGAATTGTATTATCATAGTTATGAAACAAAAGGCTTGAATTCTTTAAGATTGTTTGAACCAAAATGCAACACTGCTACAGTATTTATTCTTAGTAGTAATTTAGGCCGAAGAATATATAACAAATTTATGTTTAAATATCCTACTCTTATGAATACCAATAGTTCTAGTATTAAATTAAAAAAGTTATGTCAGGATTTTATAAAAATTGAAAAAGTTGTAAATTTAAATTTATATATTCCTATTGTGTAGTATTATATATTTATTAATTTCAATTCAGGAATCTGCCCCTGAGCACGAGTTCTACTCTTTCATGGGTGACCTAAAGTTTTTTCTGTATACTCGTATATTGTATTTTATGTTACAATTATTAGCAAAATAAATAACATAAATAAATAAATATTATGTTAACCCTAGCAATAAGATCCACAGGTTTAGTTTTTCAGTATTAACTCATTAAGTATTTCGAATCAAATTAAAAAAAATAGTGTCAGTTGGACCGTAAACTGACAAATTGTGAAATATTTTAAAATTATTTTCATAAAAAATAATAAACTGCAAACTTGTTATGGGCCTTGGAGGGCCCCCCCCCCCCCCGTTGGTAAAAGATACGGTCGGAAAATTCAAGTTTCCTTTTAAATTACATTTCATTTTCAATTATTGTTTGAACATTTGAAATAGATATTTATCTTCAAAAATGGTATTAACAGTTGTCGGGTTTTATTACAATTTCCTGCTTGTTACGAGAACTTGTCTTTCTCATTTTTTCTGTTGATAGACATAGCCAGATATGTCGGTGTGTGCAATTCGTGAAACCTCCCTGGAGAAGATAGTCAATGATGTCTTAGACCAGCGATCATTAGCACAGTGCAGCCTCGGGCTAGCATCTTTTACCCGTGGATATTCCGATGCACTCCTTACCTATTACCCATTTCAGTGAATGCTGACGACCACTATCTTAGATGAATCAGATACAGAAACAAGTGAAGTTGAGGTCAACATCGAAGAAGTTGGATTGTTTGATTCTGAAGTTGAAAATGAGGATAAACACAATGTGTCAGTTAGTGGAGAAATCTATAGTACATCAAAATCTAGACGTGTATATGTTACACAACCTCCAGCACGATCCTCACGCCAACTGTGCAGAATATTTGAATAATTTTAAGGGACAAATTGCTTCGGAGGCGAGTATGGAACCCGAGACCTTTGGCTAAGCGCACCAATGCTCTACCGATTGAGCTACCCAGGAATTCTACCAGAAAAGGACTTAATTCTTCCCTTTAAATCCATATACCTCAAAGTTGGCTGACAAACCGTCCTGGGTAGCTAGTTGGTAGAGCGTTGGTGCGCTTAGCAAAAGCTCCCGGGTTCGATACCCGGCCCTGGAATCATTTTTCCCTTGAAATTATTCAACTCAGCTTCACATAAATCTATACCTGAAAGCTAGATTTGAATTGTGCAGAATATTGTATGTGAAAAAAAATGGGACTTCGTAGACAGGGGAAAGTAAATTCTATGACGGAAACAGTAGGCCTACAGTTGTTCCCTACACCACATATCATGAATCTGATAAAAGTCTACTTCAATGAGACACAGCACACAATTGTTTCGCTACATTGGTTTGTTGTTGGTAATGTCACAAACCACGACACGGCTGTACCAATACAAGATCTGTGGTCTTTCCTGCAAGGTCGACAAATCTATTACGGAGCAATGAGTCGATCTCGGTTATTTGAACTAACAAGAATTCTTAGATTTAACGACAAGAACACAAGAGAATTACGCTGCCAGAATGACAAGTTTGCACCACTGAGGTAATTATTTCAAAACCTCAATGAGCTTTTTCCCCAACTATTACATTTCTAAATAGTTGAGAGGCCGGAGACAAAAAGACTTTCGAGGAGGCCGAGACGTACATGGGAAGATAATATTAAAATGGATTTGAGAGAGGTGGGTTATGATGGTAGAGACTGGATTAATCTTGCTTAGGATAGGGACCAAAGGCGGGCTTATGTGAGGGCTGCAATGAACTTCCAGGCTCCTTAAAAGCCAGTAAGTAAGTAATGTATATGAAATGTAAGTATGTGAAACAATGACTCACTTTACTAACAATAGTAAATAAAAGTAATTTATTTCGGTGCTTAATCTGCTAATAATCGTGCTGAAATAATATCTAATCTTCCTCAACTTGGCGAGGTTGCAAAAGACAAAGAATGTTAAACAGTAACATTTAAGGTGTGACATTAAAAATGTTTTACAAAAATTTGTTTACAATAAACTGAAATTTACAGTAGATAATGTTTAACAGTAATGAAAATTTGCAGTGAAATAAAAGAAAATATAGATAAAAAATAAAATTGAATGAGAAAATTCGACTGTAGTTTGATTTGACGTGCAAGTGTCGCCGTAAAATCTGCAGAGAATCCTTCAAAGCTATCATAGAGATTTCCTTAATTGTTGTTGTTTGGACACCAAATTTATGACAGAATGACAATAATTATTGTTTTGTTGTTGATATAATATGAATAATGATCGACAATCCACAGTTACAAAATTATAATGTCATGCCTTCATGATACCAACAATCGGCTTTATAATTTTAAATATTTAGCCCGTTCCCATGGAAGTTTTAACATAGCATTCTGAATAATTGTTTGCTTTCATATTTTCAAATCTTACTGTTACAATTTTGTGCTACACGTGTTTATTATTGTAGGAGAAAGAAATTTGAGTGAGGAATAGTGAGTTATTGTCTGGTGACAGAAGGTTAGGATAGGTTAACTAGAATTACTAAATTCAGTAAACCATTGAAAAGTAAACTTCACGCTAACGTTAGTGAATTTGGTGCCCATGTGTTTTCAACCGATGGAACAGTTTTGTTATATAAGGTTTGTGAAAAGACAGTTAATCACGAAGAAAAAGTATTTTATAAGTCAACATGTATCAACTAGGAAGTAATTGTGATTTATGTTGATATAATTTAAATTTATTGCTAAATTATATTATGCCTTTTTAAAATTTATAATGCCTTTTTCAAAATTTGTTGTGCCTTTTTTACGTTTTGTTGTCTTGTTTGCCTGCCTATTTCAGCAGTTATAAATGCCTAAACATCTGGACTCTACAGTTATTAGATATAACTAATCTATATACAAACATACCGATCGATGAAATTTTAAACATAATCATCTGGAAATTAAATGAACTACAACTGGATCCCTCCTTAATAAAACAAGTTATCAACACACTAACTGTTTCTTTAAAACAAAACTACTTCAAGTTCAACAATAAAATTTTTCAACAACGAAAAGTTTATTAGCGGAAATATTTTTACAACATCTAGAACAAACATACATAGCTGATCTTTCCAACAAACTCAACATTTCCACTTACGTAAAACACGTTGACAACACTCTCATCTTGTATGAAAGCGAGACGTCTAACGATGCACGAATTACTCATGAGTTCAACAAAATCCACCTAAATATACAGTTCTCACATGAATCAGGTATTAATGTTCAATTAATTTTATGGATATAAAGATTACAGTTAAACAACCCCGAATAACATTTGACATTTTTCGGAAACCCACCTCGACTAATCACACAATACATAATACATCTATACATCCCTCTTCACACAAGATGAGCAAATTCAAATACTTAATAGATAAAATGATCACAACTCCTCTAGATAAAAACAAATATGAGAAAGAAAATAACAATTACATTCTAAACCTTGCATTAGATAATGGCTTCAACAAACAGATCATTAAAACTCTTATTGCTAAAACAAAATCCACTCTATCCAAGAAGAAATTTACTACATTAACCTCTGAGAATACACCTTCTAAAAAACCTCGATTTGGAATGACCTACTTTGGCAAAATCTCAAACAAATTAAATATTCTTTTCAAACAACATAACATACATATTGCCTCCCTTAGAAGTAATAAACTAAATAATATAATGATTATCAAATAAATAATAATGCCACCTTCTCAAACGGAGGTATTTATATGCTTAATTGTAAAAACTGCCAAAAGAAGTACATTGGTCTAACACGTAGGAATTTCAGAACTAGATTCAGTGAACTTGTATTTGATTTTAAGTGCAATAGAAAGAGGTCTAAATTTGCAACACATTTAATTGAAGATGGTCATGAACTTCATAATACAAAATATACACTACAAATAGTTAAAACCTTAAACAATACAAACACAGTAAGTACTGCTGAAGAATGTTTTATCGCGAAGGCCTACAATCATGAAACCCAACTTTTAAACGAACAAATTATTTATATAACAACACACTATACAATTTATATAAACAAATTATAATGCAAAATATCAAGTACCACTTTTACTATTCAACATTACATATTTTCCTGGGTGCAAATTTAAATTTGAAACCACTTAGTGGTTTCATTACAATTCCTAACTGCAAGCTTTCGTTGATTCCCTCCATACCACCTTCTACTGCTATAAAGTGATATCTTCTGATGATTGCAGACAGAATGGTCTTCATCTCCATCATAGCGAATTTATGTCCTACGCACATTCTGCGACCTAATCCGAAGGGTATGTATGAATAAAGATGTCTGCCCACAGAGTTCTCAGGTGTAAACCTATCAGGATCAAATTTATCAGGATTGGGAAAGTAGTCCTTGTCGCGATGGATAACGTAAGTGCTGATAACCACGAAGCTTCCTTCCGGAATTATTTCTCCATTTCCGAGGTCGACTTCATCCACTGTATTCTTATATATATTTGGAAGAGTCGGATAGAGTCTCAGGGTTTCTTTCACTACCTGAAAAAATAAATGAAGAAACAATATAATAATACAGGTGTAGGAACTTCTTCAAAGGAGCCGCAAGTACAGACATATTAAATATCACTGCGCCCAAATCACGAAGCTGATACCCACTCTGCTTACACAGCATGAAACAGGACTAAGTTGGGTCCTTTTGAAAAATGAATCACGATAGTGAGTTAAACATAAAAGTCTAATATCTTATGGTCTTATTTGAACGGGGTTTGAGAAAAGTAGCATTTTTAGTTGGTTTTTCGAATGCGTATTCCAGAAAAAGGGGAGACGTTGGAGAGGTGATGTTGGGTGATTTAGTAGGGAAAATAGCAACAAATGTGTACCTTATTGGTTTGTTGGGTAAACATTGATAGTTTGGCCGTAGTTTCATTGAAGATCTGTAACAAAATATGTGAGAGGAAGACGTGGTAAGCGTTCAGTCAGTGATGGCAGGAGAAATCGGAAGGAGAATCGGATCGAGAAGAAGGAACTGCCTAGTCACTAATGCCCCTTTGCAGGGCACTAGGTTGCTGGATCTTCCTTGCGGGATTATACAGACTTAGACAGAAAAATTCCCGATTTCCTACAGCGTAAATTTGTCTAAATCCAATTCGGGCAGCGCCCGGTTCACACTACTAGGAAAAGGGATATTTTTGCATCCCATTTAGCCTTGAATATATCTTTGTTATGGATTATTTGTAACATTTGATCAATAAGCATACAGAAAAAAAAGACCGGAATCGTGCATAAGAAATTCATTAACGTGCAAACCTATGCTCTCACGGTATGAACCGAAGTCTTTTGAAAGGTACTTAGCGTATGGCAGCCGGTCATTTGTTTTGCTTAAGACTACAAAATTTTGCGTCTGAAAAGCTACTGTTACGTATTGCAATGTTGCCATCTGCCCGCTTTTATTAATTTGTACGAATATCCCGAAAACCGTTCACAAACGATCACAGTGACATTAGGTTCTTATGATTAACTCCCCTGCCTGATTCATCTTTCAAAAGGACTCTATTCAGTTCCCTTTCCTCCCGTTTATGTACAGGGTGAAGTGAAATAACCCTGCAGATTTGCAGAACCAATGGGTCATATTGAATATAAAAAAGGTCTAATGCCATATCGATGGGAAGTTTATAGTTTTAGAAAAAAGAACAAAAAATGTTTTTGCAGAAAAAATTAACGTCGTCATTGTGGATAGTCATTATGCATAGGATCTTCATTGCTGTCAATGCTAATAGTTTGTAGTAGTTCGATAGAATGGACGGTTTTCGTGTAAATTAAATAAAAATATTGCAAATTTGTTACCTGACTATCAACACTAGGCGTGACAATACTTATCAGCTGTTCTAAACTTTCTTTCGATAAGGGTAGGGGATAATTACTGACAGTCAAAATAGTCTTGTGCCAATATTACTTGAATATTCAGCGGAAGTGAGTGTTTGAATCTTTCGATCCTAAGTGAAATTTGTTTTGCCATTCAACTTAGTGTAGAGCAAAAATGCCGAGAATTTCTAATTCGGAATATCTGGACATGATTTTAATTTTTTGAAAGACGAAATGCAATTCGCGTGACGTTCAACGCTTGTATGCAAAAAAGATTTCCGGTAAGACAGTACCTCTGTGCAGAGTTTTTCATCGCTGTCTGCTAGCTGGTCCGTGACACGGGCAGCGTTATTCCAACGTTTCACAATCGGAGTCGACAACAACCGGAACAAATTGTTGATAGGAAAAAGGAGATTTTAAATTTGGTCGAGAAAAACCCGGCCAGAATCAGGCTCTTGATTTTGCAATACGTAACCTTTTGTTTATATCTCACGTCGTTTGAGTTCAATACCTTCGTGTGGAATTTTGTGCATTGAGACGTTGCCAGAGAGTTTAAATTACGATGCAACTGTTTAATTCACCATATACTGAGTCTCAAAGCGTAAATCGATTTTTTGTTTATTTTCATGCAATCTGTCCTACCTTTCAATGTGCAGGGTTATATCGCTTTCACGATAAATGTGTATATAATTTCTGACGCTGATGTGGGTCACACGCACGTAAGCACACACATACACACAGATTATATACATATATGACCTACTTAAGCGGTATAAATTAGTTTCTCTGAACTAGGTAAATAAATGCTAATTTTTGCAAATTTCATTAAAGGAGGGGCCTTTCGCCTTTCAGATAGCGTCATGAACGGCTTGCCGTTGGTCTCCACTCATGGGATTCGAAATGGCAGTTCTGATAATTTGATTTGAATTATAGACATTTTTCTCGGTATTTTTGTTCTCCTTAACAAATCGGACAACTTTTGTTTAAATTATTATTTTATAAATTGAGGTATTGACTCTATCAATACCAACGGGGGAGGGAGGCGCCAAATGCCCACAGGTTCAGTTTTTCATTATTAACTTATAAGTATTTCGAAAAAAAATTAAAAAAATGTTAGTTGGACCGTAAACTGAAAAACTGTGAAATATTTGTAAAAGTATTATTTATGAAAATAAGTTTAAAAATTACAAACTTGTTATGGGCCTTGAAGGGTATAAGAAAGGTGCGGAAAATTTAAGTTTTTCTAAAATTAGATTTTATTTTCCATTGTTGTTTGAACTTTTGAAGTAGATAATAACACTTTAACAATTGTATTAACGGCTGTCGGGTCGTTATTACAATTTCCTGCTTGTTATGAGAACTTGTCTTTCTCATATTTTCTCTTCATAGACAAAGTCACTGGCATTGTTATGGATAGCGATCTAAATTGGAAAACTCAAGTAACACACACTTGCAATAATATATTTTCTCTACTTCTTTCCTTGTTTCATATGAAAAATTTTCTACCACTTAGTCTAAAAAAGAATCTTACTCAGACGCCTGTAATGCCCCACTTTGATTATTGCAATTCCTTGCTAGCTAATGTAAGTTCACTCTTAGCTGAGGGACTACAACGTGTTCATAATGTGTGCATGCGATTCATCTGCAATACTCGTAAATTTTACCATATAACGCCTTCCCTCCAGTTACTTTCATCGGTGCGTCTGAAGGAACGAAGAACAATACATTCACCGTCTCTTCTATTTAGAATCATGCATATTTTTACTCCAAATTATCTGCTATCTCGCCTTCAATTTCTGAAAACTCTTCGAAACCGGCATCAAGCACGTCTTTCTACCCCTCTTCACAGGACGTCTTTAAGGCCTCCCCACATCGACGCCAAATATTCGCA
Organism: Periplaneta americana; assembly: GCF_040183065.1. Classification (NCBI taxonomy): domain Eukaryota; kingdom Metazoa; phylum Arthropoda; class Insecta; order Blattodea; family Blattidae; genus Periplaneta; species Periplaneta americana. The sequence continues at coordinate 139,371,841 of NC_091118.1, forward strand.
CCGGTGGCGAATGTTTCGCTTCGAAAACTTGCCACTGCCTCAGTGTACATTACGGTATATGAGTGTGCCCACACCGACGCGAAAGTATCGCCGGACGTCTGCGAATCTGCAGCGTTCAAATTTAGATTCGCCGCCTGCGCGGTTTTTTTCGCTGCCGCAGCGAATTTTTTTATAGTGTTCTGTGAGAGATTGTAAGGAAACTTCCACTTTTATACGATTTATTCTAGAGGATTACAAGTAAGTAAGGGAAAAGGGCAATATGAGAAGCAATCCAATTGGAATTTAATGAAAGTGGTAAGTTATTCACATCTTTAACATATCTTGAGAGAAAAATTCTAGCCTACATACGGCCTGTCTATAAGGAATGAAATCATATTCGCATCTTTGTTGACTTTTATCAGTCCTTCATAATATTATAGCATTGCTTAGAACAGAAATATATTTCTAGAGGAACTACCTATATGAACTTTGCATCATTTAACATCTTACTAAGGTTTAATAGTTCAAAGTTAATACTTTTCTTAGTTTAGGGAAGGTTTCATTCTTAATAGCAAACATATAAGCCTATATTTAGGCCTAATAGCAATTTTTTGTCAAAATTAATCTCATTCATATTTTATTCCTATGAAATATTCTAGGAACTTTTGTATTAGCTAGTACAGAAGAGTTGTTTCAATAAACATAAATAGGCCTATTAATTGTTTTCATTAAACCTTACGGATTCGCGCTGTATCTCCTAACATTAGTACTCGCGTTTGGTAATGTTTTGGACTTAAGTTAATATATTTATTTAATTATGCGATATTTGTCTACATAATGTTAAAATATCCGACTTGCAATTATTTTTTAAATATTAAATACAATATTATAAGATTGTTGTTTAGTCAGTTTTCCGAAGAAAAGTCTGAAACTCACAAATTATACCAAGAAGGCACCACTTATGAGGCAACTAAGCCAGGAGATAATGGAGTAGGGTGGCCAGCTCCTTTCCCCCTCCATTTCATACATCGCCGAAAAAATTAGCAAAAATCTACACCTAGCAGATACTGCTTCACAGTTACACTGACACATAACCAGGATAATTTTATTAATTATACGCAAATATCACTACTTGTGGGACAAACCTTTCCCAGATTTTAGACTTGGCATCATCTCTTGTCTTCCTCCTCTTGAAGGACGTATTATAACAGAATCAAAGAAAAGTTAGAAAAGACGAGAGGAATAGTCTCTCTTCTGTTTTCGAGATTGTGTTACGCACTTAACGCACGTGTATTGTAAACTATTTTTGCACGATCATATATATTTATAACTGCAAATACTGTATGAATTTTATGATACTTTCTGCGTTGAAAGCGCATTTTAGTGAACGTAGCCATTATACATTCAAGAGAGTATTAGTTTGCTAAAAAAATTAATAAAAGTCAGTTTGTATCTAATGATGAAAAAAAAATTAAAAATATGTTATTGAGGGGGTTAAGACGTATTATATTACATTATAATAGAAAAGCGGACAATTAAAATATAATAATTGTTTCCAAATGTGAATGTATTGATTTCACGAAACTAAAATGATTTATATCGTGTTAGGAGTTTGTTGAACGTACTCGCATTAATTCTCAGAAAATTTGCCAAATGACCGAGAATCTTCCATTGTCATCTGTCTGAGCAGGAATAAAAAATATATTACCAATGAAGTATCTTTTATTTCATTTCACTATTTTCAAGTATTTATATGTGCTGGGATGGTAATTCATGTTATGAGGGATTCTCTGAATATTCGTTTCATAGGTAATTTATCTTTTCAGATATCTTTAACTTCTTGTTTCTGATGAATTTTTGTATTTTTCTACGTGGACCTCACTTTCTCACTCACGCTTCTTCCTTTTTTTCTATGTGTTCTCTCCTCCAGAGCTCTAAGTTCTTTGACAACGTTTGCAACCGCAAGCACAACATCTAAGGCTAAATACTAGGTATCATCGTTCGCCATTTTGATTATTTTCTTTTAATAATTTAATTAAATGTATTCTAATATTTCAGTTACATTTATTTTAATATAGTAAGTACATTTATTTTAATATTGTAATTACATTTATTTTTAATTGCATTATTTATATTTAATTACATTTTTTTAGTATTTATTTATTATTACATTTCAAAACACATACGAGTAATTAAAACAATTTAAGCGATGGAAGTATTTTGGAAGCGGATTTGAAATCAGAGCAAAGATTTCTGTATTAGCAGACAAGAGGTTGTCTTGAGTTGTTCGCCAAGTAAAAAATACTCTTTTCTTTAACTCGCCGTAACTTGAAAACCAGTAAAGATTTTGAATAGCGGCAACTTTTAAAAGTAATTTCCATTCTTTCTCAACATTTCATTCGCTTTGACCCCCCATCTAACGTGAAAAATAAAAAAGTTTACCGCTAACCACTTCTGAAGGTCTAAATGTCTGTTTTGAACAGATCACTTCCAAATTAGTATCTTTTTTCCCCCCGCGTTTTAAAAACAATTCTGATTTCAAAATTTGTTCCATGCTTTCCTCAGTGCCATTAATTTACTAGCACAGAAGCTATGATATGATATTCCTCTGCATACGCGAAATTTGGTCTCCGTCAGCGCTGCGAATATTTCGCCTCGGTGTGGGGTAACATGCGAATTTCGTTGCCGCGGTATACGCGAAATATTCGTCGCCGCCACGCTTGCGAATATTTCGCGTTGGTGTGGGGAGGCCTTTATACTCATCCTCCTACACTGTAGAAATACTCACCTCTGGAATTCGTTACCTATGACGTCAGGAACTGCCGGATTTTATCACTAGAGCTAGGAAGTTGGTACCAAAACTCTTTTGTGAGCTTGAACTATACCGTATCTCTAAAAGTAATAGAGCGTCTCTCGGTGTCAGTGAAGCAAAACGACTAACATGTACAGTCGGGTAGTAACCAAACATGTGCTCCAATCGTCACAGACTTAGAAGAAGAAGAAAATAATATAAAAAACAATAATTTGTAATTATAAAGTTCGTAACTTCCAATCTAAATTAATTTACTCATACATATAAAAATAACATACAATGTATAGAATTATGATTCTAGCCTCATTACAACAAATAACAAAGACAATTTTCATTTTAATCAAAATAAATATTCTTTTAGATTCAGAAAAAATAACAATATTTGTACTCTGAAAATATTCGTTGAAAATATTCGTTCTACGTCACTAGACGTTACTGGAGAAAATCTGAAATAAGATACAGAATTTATTACTATCATCATCATGTGAACACCTACATTGTAAATCTAATAGTGTATCTCGTATATGACACATAATATTAAATCCATAATTGTTTTCAAACAAAAATTCCTTTCTATTGTAACGGCAGCTAGGAAGTTCGTATCATGATTCCGATGTTGAACTTGGACTGTAGGCCTAATGCAAATTAATGCATAGCGGTACGAGATGACAACATCAATGAAAAATAATCGGGAAAATAATAAACGTGTTACACACCCCTGTTTGCATAATTTTTTAATAAGAGTGTAGTTTATTTTTTGGAATCATTCATTATATTCACATTACGTAAATAACATAATATTAACAGAATATCTCACTTTGTTCAGAGCCTAAAATATTAATATAGGCCTAATTAACAATATTCTTCAAACTATTCACGACTGTATACACTCGAACGATACGATGCGTTATTTGTGAACACACTATATATCAGGTGTGAGACGATATTAGCTCCCAATCACGGTAGAAGAGCTCCACCTTAATCACGAGCGCAAAGCGCATCCATTACATAGCGTCGTAACGTAGACACAGGGATGTACATGCATATACAGCACATCGAATAAAGGCAGCAATTATTACAATGGCTTGCATTACTAAATTTCTGGCTATGTAATAGAACTAATTATTCAGTTATTGAATATACATGTACATACAGTATATAAAAAAATCGCAAAGGAAAGGGATTTTAAGAACAAAAAGAGAAATAGGAAAAGTTAATTGTTTGTAAGGAACTCTAACCGACACCGATCCAATTTTTCCCTCTATATCCACAGACCTCAAAGTGGGCTGACAACAGTCAAGCAACCAACTTCGAGTGCACACTAACTCCGTGTGACTTAAATTGTGGTTTTCTGTTAACGAACAGTGATCGGTGTCGGTTAGAGTTCCCGAGTAGCTCAGTGGTAGAGCGTTGGTACGTTAAACCAAAGGTCCCGGGTTCGATACCCGGCTCCGGAACAATTTTTCCCTCTAAATTATTCAAATCAGCTTTACAGGGAGTTATACCTGAAAATCTTGATTTGCATACACGTCACTGTTCGTTAACAGAAAACCACAATTTAAGTCACACGGAGTTAGTGTGCACTCGAAGTTGGTTGCTTGACTGTTGTCAGCCCACTTTGAGGTCTGTGGATATAGAGGGAAAAATTGGATCGGTGTCGGTAAGAGTTCCCGAGTAGCTCAGTGGTAGAGCGTTGGTACGTTAAACCAAAGGTCCCGGGTTCGATACCCGGCTCCGGAACAATTTTTCCCTCGAAATTATTCAAATCAGCTTTACAGGGAGTTATACCTGAAAATCTTGATTTGCAACCATTTTCTTGTTAAAAGCAATTATTTATATACTTCAATTCATTGGTTAGGAGAAATTAATTGGGTCTACTTGCTCGACGTGTGTGATCTAAGTACTTTTGAGCATTTATTATAAAAATAATAAGGACAATATTGATTGAAATGGAGTATATTGATTGTGTGATTGTGAAAATGTAGTCGTTACTCTCCAGTCGTGATTATGTAATGAGTTTCCTTGGAGTGATTTGTGAGATGCACGAAAAAAAAAACAAACTGATTAAATTATGCTATTGAAGAGCCATCGTAATTTTCGGGGTCAATCATTTAGGGGAATACGTTCGATGGCTTGGTTCCAAACGTGGCTATCTCCAAAATCATAAATTTTCAGTATTCACAATTAAACTTTGAAGCTAAATATCAAATTAGAGTTTTTATTTGGTTACTTATTTATTTGACTATAAAATTTTGACATTAATAATTTAAATAATGTATTACCAACAAATATTTTGCACTATCAGTTAACATAAATGTTGATGATTTAAAAAAAAATAATAAGATAGCCACGTAGCCTATGGAATTGTCAATATATGAAAGAATAAATAAAGAAATAAACTAGTACATAATGAACCATACTTCATTCATTTCAGATAAACACAAATAAATGTCAGCTACAGTAAACATATTCAATTTTATCAATGCTTGTTATCCTAAGCTGATTGATTATTTAAAAACTTTAATTCTGACAAAAATAATTGTACTAGTTCTGAACAAAAGTAAAAAAAATGGTAGAATATAATAGTGTATTTTATCACACACTGAGTTCTCTTTACAAACAAATAGAGGCAGATATTATTTTCAAATACTTGGTAAACTATAGTCTTACTCATTTAAAGAAAATCTTCATCTTCGTCATCATTGATATCTGGCACCACTGTTTCATCATTTTCAAGAGCAGAATCACTTAATAAATTCTGAAATAAATCTTGACAGTCATTAGCAACGTTACCTGAATTGCAAATTTCTCGTAAATGCTTCATCTTCAATGCAGAAATTGTCCTCTTCTCAATATTCAATGGTTTAAGACCTTCCTCCATGGTATTTATTGTAAACCGTCGATCTCTCCTTGGTAAGACATTGATACTGCGGAAATCCTCTTCAGAACTGGTCTTAATTTTCATTACAAATGGCTCTGCCTTTTCGTATCTTAATTGTACTAGTTGTACTGAATAAAAGTAAAAAAAAAAGTGTAGAATATAATAGTATATTTTTTCACACGTTGATTTCTCTTTACAAACAAATAGAGGCAGATATTATTGTCAAATACTTGGTAAACTGTAGTCTTACTCATTTAAAAAAAATATTCATCCTTGTCATCATTAATATCTGGCACCACTGTTTTATCATTTACAAGAGCTGAATCACTTAATAAATTCTGAAAGAAATCTTGACAGTCATTAGCAACGTCACCTGAATTGCAAATTTCTTGTAAATGCTTCAACTTCAATCTAGAATTTGTCCTCTTCTCAATGTGCAATGGTTTCAGACATTTCTCCATTGTATTCATTGTAAACCGTATTTATTTTGCTGCCCTCATCAGATGTATTTCTATTCATAATGTTGCTAATGCTTTCCAGTAAACAAACTTGATATCTTTACTTTGATAAACTTGATACTTCGGTTCTATACGATTGGTGTTCTAGCGATCGTCATCCATTCATATGGCAAGTAAACTGGTACATTTTTTGACGCAGTTTCATTCTGGCATGCATCGAATCGCACTCCATCTGACTATGGAGAGACACAAGAAACTTTTGGTCAATAGTTTCTTTTAGTAACACCATTACAGCATGAATGAATACTGCAGCTACATACTGGTTCTTATTTTGTCCTTCACATGTGTCACTTAAGAGCCTTACACTCTTCACTGCTTCTGAAATACTTTTCAAGGTGATGAAAGATACATGAAACAATTTCACAAGGCCCTCGTCCACCTTCTATTTCATTCCACATGTAACATTTTCCACTCCCATCTCCAATATTAAATATAGTAAAATTATATATATTTAACTTTGTTTTGTAGAAGAGGATGGGTTCGTTGGATTTGTGGAGACATACAGAACTTGTTGTAAGTCAAAATTACAAGACTGTATTGTATCAGTATTTAGCTTAGCTTCATTTTTGTCAAGTTCTTTTTCTTCTGTTGCTCTGTCCTTTAGTGCTGTGTGTCTGTTATATTCATCTTGCATTAGTATTAGCTTTTGTTCCGCATTAGATGATTCATAGGTTGTATATTTAGAACATTGATCTTTACGTAGTATATGGAAGGAAAGGTTAAAATAAGTTTTGATAACATGATGGTAAAACTGTTCTTGACAGGTTATAAACCAGTATCCTTACATTCAATTTTGTATAGTCCGTACATCTTTGCAATATTCAATTTTGGACTCAAGTATTTCTTTTTTAATCGTTCCTGCAATAGTGGGATGACATTGCAGGAAATTTGTTGGCGTGGTCTTTTACTAAAGATACCAACTCCTGAGATATTTTTGTAGATCCATACCCACTCCGTTTGTCCATTTGTGTTGTCCTGCTTTGAATAGCAAAATGTAGTACGCCCTTCTTAATAGCCAGAGTATTGAGAAATGTCTTCTTGCATATTTCTTTTCCCGAGGTATCAACATTAAAAAAGAATTTCAATGTTTTAGACCGTTTAGAATTTTCTACACATGTTTTTCTTTTACATTCAATCACCACTACAAGACTGTTAAAAATCACGTTGCCTATTAAAATTGCCAAATTTCCAATAATTAGTGAAAATTTCGCTTCTTTGCGCTTGGATGATACGTATTTTTCATTTTAGCCTACAATCATAAGGCTCAGCCATTGATTAACCTGGAATATGTTGACTCTTCGAAGTCTATAAAATTATAGGAGAGTCAATTGTAATACAATTACTTCTAATTATAAAAATATAATAAAAGAAAATTCATAACAGCAAATAATGAACACGTGTGCAATAATTAATTTCAAATTAAAATAACAATAAGTTACCAGCTGAAAGTTGTATTACCATATCACGCTGCATTGCAAATCCACATCCTGCGATGTTTTCGTAGCAGTGGTTGTACTTATCTCTGGATTTATTACAAAACGGCTATTGTCTTCACTTGAATGAGGCTGTGTATATGTACATTTCCTTAGATGAACAAGTAGCAGTAATATGGGGATCATATTTTTTTAAATGTAATAATTCTAGCATTATTTTACTTCTCAAAACCATCTTCAATACAATAATTATTGTATCACTAGTTATGCAGAAAACTCGCACTAGTAACTAGCATGCTGTTGTTCACAACAGTAACCGAGCTATGCTTACATAAAGGAGTGAGAAAATTATTTTTGTTAGAGTAATATGGTTTCTAATTTTAGCCATTAATTACGACAAACAAATATAGGTTAAAAAGTTTTATTGTCATTGTTAAGATACTTAGTAAGTTACTGAAATTCAGATATTTTTTTAACATAACGAATGAACGACTGTAAATCTAGTTTTCATTCACGAGTAAGATTCGTAATAAAATTACCTGTTGCATTTATTATTATTCTACATATCTATCTGCAGAATTCACTAACTTTGTGCAATAAACAAGCCATTCCACAAGTAGCTATGTGATATAGCTATATATGGAGAACATAAAAGTAAAGAAAACTCTATTCCAATTATGGCTATCTGTTTTGAGACACATTTGGAACTGACATTCAATCTTAAGTTTCACATAGCTACATTTATACACCATGATTTGAGGCGCTATTTTTGAACTTAACGGAGAGACAATTTTAGAGCTTATAGATAATCAGGTTCTGAGTCAGAATATGCAGAAAACTCAAAATCGAAAATTTTGCAGATGGCCACATTTGGAACCAAGCCATCGGTATGATTTTTAAAACTTCCACAATTTTCTGCCAAAAATTTGTGAAATTTAAATTATATAAACAGATCTACAATACTATATAATCTGTACACAATTTGGTGCCATTAAGTCTAATGGATTTGAAATTATATATTTTTATATATTTTATATTTACACCACTAAAAAGGCTCCTTGCGTCAAATTTTCAAAATTTTTAGTACATATTTGCTAAAATCTTGAAAATAGTTATGGGAATAAAAATTAATTAACTCTGGAGATCAGTCTAAATAGAGAGAGAGACACAATAAATTTTTCAACTTTATGAATTTGCCATTACAGCATATTTAATCTAAGTGCAATATGAATATTGCCCGAAGAAACTTAATATTAATGTTTCATACAAATGCTAGTTAAATTTTATTTGTCAACATTTTATTGATCTTTGTTAGAAGTTTCAGACCAATATGACACTAAATATTGTGCAAGAAGCTTTTCATTCAGTAAACTGCTTAACATTTTAAAGTCGAGAAAAACAGCATTAAAAAAAAACAAAACAAAAAAAATCTTCTCAACTTCCGCACCGCATGTGTGGCCATATATGATTATATGGTTAAATCATTTAAAACAGTCTCAAATATAATTACGATTATAAAAACAGAAAAACGTGGATTTTCTTCATTTTTCAGCATTATTTCTTATCTGAAATCAATTTCTACCTTCTCCAGAATAATGTCTATATCTGTGTTGTGTTGTGTTGTGTTTCGTACTGACGTTTCGCATTTTTTTACAAATTATATAGTGTATATTTTTTACTTATTAAACACTGCACTTCACCACCATGTTCATTACATAAAATATTAACCTTCTACTTATCATTAAAATCTGTATTGCAATCTCGCTTGCGATCTGTCATGGTCTGCAACGTTGCATGTGCTGTACACCCTTGTGCCTCAGGTAGAAAAGCTCCGCGCTTATGGAGAGAAGTTATTTTTAAAGCACGCGCTCAGAATTAATAGTAAGCATCGCATCTCTGCTGTATATCTATAGCGGGTGGCAGCAGGGCGAGGCGCGGGTAATATCTATACTTCTCCCTGCACTCAACCGAAATCTGCTGCTTGGTACGAATTTCCTAGTTCTGTTTATCACAATTCAAAATTAAATTGGAAGACATTGCCTTATTTAATGTTTTTTAGGTATTGCTAGAAGTGTTTGTGTTTTTTACTGTAGATTAAAATTTCAAATTTCTTGTTTATGTTCATTAATTAGTTAAGATATAATTAATTATGATACTTAATCACTCATCTGAAGTTTGTGTGACTTCAACCTATGTATATTTTTGTGTGGCTTTACTTTGTTTATAGTGTAATTTTTTATTTTTATTTCTATTATAATATTTGATTTTCTGATGGTGTGGGAGAGAGGACCTGATGGCCTTAACTATACCAAAATAAATACATAAATATATAAATAAATAAATAAATAAATAAATAAATAAATAAATAAATAAATAAATAAATAAATAAATAAATAAATAAAATAAATAAATAAGTGAAAGAGTGAATGAGTAAATGAGTAAATAAATAAATCAATCAATCAATACGTTAATTAATAGCCAGATAGCTAGATATGTCGGCATGTGTATTCGTGAAACCTTCACGGAGACAGTAGTCAATGATGTTTTAGACCATACCTGCACAAACAGCGCTCAACGAGCGCGCGCGCTCCTTCGGAGTGGGAGAGCCGTGTTTACCGCTCGCCGAAACGTAGAGGAAGATACGTCAGAATGACATAGACTTGCTTTAGGCAGAGGAGAGGGAAACGACCACTCAGTTATCTAGTGGAGTACAGTGTGTAGGCCTATTCTCAGTAACTGTTTCACGTTGCTTATCTACTGCTACAGTACAGTATGGAGGAATCTAAAAGACGGAACATAACATTTAACGATTTACAGCTCGAACTTATTGATCTTCAATGTGACCTAAGGGCTAAACATCGTTTGAATAATACTACTAGCCTGGTTGAGCTTTACAAGACTAAACATTAGCAATAATATCCATGACTACAGAGGCTGTCTGTGAAAATGATTGCTATGTATGGCTCAACATTTATATTTGTGAGCAACTGTTTTCTATAATCACTTTAATAAAGGCAGACAATGAACGTCTGTAACTAATGTTTCATTACGATCAGTAGGCTACTCTTCCTTTCAGCTGCCAACAGCATAAAACCTCGTTTTGATGTACTGATAAATAGAAAAATAACAAAATGATATTGTACACTTAAGTAGCTATAGAATTTCTATTATTTCTGTAAAATAAATATTTTTGTATTAATTAATAATTGTCCAAGATAGTTTTGCAAACACTGAACGGGAATTCATTTCATAAACACTCGTAATAGTACTTCCTTTTGTTATATTTTGTACGAGATCACCTCTTCTTCCAATCCACCCTTATAGAGAGCGCAGCTAATATCTGCATTCCGCTCATGAGCTGTGAGCCGGCTCGGAGAGCGCAAACCTTGTGCAGGCCTGTTTTAGAGGAATCAGATACAGAAACAAGTGAAGTTCAGGACAACTTTAAGAAGTTGGATTGTCCGATTCTGACAATGTGTCAGTTAGTGGAGAAGTATATAACTTACATCAAAATCTGAACTTCTATATGTTACACAACGTTCAACACGATCCTCACGACAACCTGTGCAGAATTTTGTACGTGAGAAAATGGAACTTCGTAGACAGAGGAAAGTAAATTCTGTGACGGAAGCAGTACAGCTGTTCCTTACACCACAAAAGATAAACCTGATAAAAGTCCACTCCAATGAAGAAGGTTCTCGTCTAGGTATAGCACACACTGATGAAGACTTCCTAGAGTGTTTTGTTGTTGATAATGGGCGCAATCAATCACACGGCTGCACCAATCCAAGATCTGTGGTCTTTCCTGCAAGTTCGACAAATCTATTATGGATAAATGACTCGAATTCGGTTCTTTGAACTAACAAGAATTCTTAGGTCTGACGACAAGAACATAAGATAATTATACCACCAGAATGACAAGTTTGCACCACTGAGGGAATTATTTCAAAGCCTAATGAGCTCTTTCCCAAGCGTTACATTCTTAGTCCTCATAATTTTATTATAATACTAGCCGTACCCGTGCGCTCCGCTGCACCTGTTAGAAATAAATATAAACTAATTACATAGTTAAAATTGGACATTTGATCCAGGGAACATTCGTGTTTGATAGAAGGATAAATCGTTTAATATGTTACTTAATTTAAATTGTATTCAAATAATTAAAATGCGATCATTTTCGTCCAGAGAGCAATCATTTGCTGCAATGACAATTCCTTTAACATGTTTCGTAATTGTTATTACATGCAACCATAGTTTAATGAAGATTGACATATCATTTAGTTTTAAGGTGTATACTTTATACTGCTTGCTATATGTTTCAGAAGTTACTGTAATAACATTGTAGAATTATGTCCATCTAGAGAAACTACACTTTCCAATGGTGAAATAATAATTAAACAATTAATTAGCGTCCGATATTACTTCATACAAACAGAGAAACATTCTCTGTAGGCTATGTTTAATAGCTTTCGATTGTTGTTGTCCAAGGCCCCTTATAGACGAAGTCATTTGTTTTTATTTCAGTACAGCACCTTAGATGGCGTTGTTATTGTAATTTTAATACTCATTTCTCTCATTAAATATCAGTCCTACCAAATTTTATATAGAATAAAACTTATCAGGTATTATTTTTAAATAAACTTTGTTATGTAATATTTTTCATGAAAATCAATAATAAGCGAGATATTTCGATTTATTTAATTCAGGCCTCCTTTTAACCCCCTTTTTAAATAAAGTATTTTGAATGCCATATAGCCTAAAATCTACGTTACAACGAACTTAATTTATATTCCATTTTTCATATAAATCGGTTCAGCCATTATCGCGTGAAAAGGTAACAAACATCCAGACAGACAGACAGATAGACAGACAGACATATAAACAAAAATAAAAAAAAGCGATTTTCGATTTCCGGATGGTTAATTGTACATGTTAACACCAATTATTTTTGGAAAATCGAAAATTACGTGCCAGAAAAATTTTGGCTGCAGATTTATTATTAATATAGATGAATACAGAGTCTTGTATGTAATGTTTCTTGAATTATAACAAATAAATAACATTAAAGTCTTAATTAATAGATATAAAAACAAAATAGCACAATTTGAAAAAAAAATTAAATACATATTTTATTTGTGGGCCTGAGAGCACCCCGTCCCGTTGGTATTGCACGTTACAGATTATAGGTTGGTATTGTTAGGGTTAAGCAGTTATAACTTATTTGATGTATACCCCGAGAGAAACCCTAAATACGACCTTGTCCACTTATGACCCCGGGCCATGTGCGTGACAGTCAGGTACTCTAGTCCATAAAGCCATCTCTGGGTTTGTGACGAATGATTTTTTTGTCACTCTGTTTTCCTTCCTATTTCTTATTTAGTCATTTTTCTTTCCCGTTGATTCCTTGTGGTTTTCTTTTTATTCGATTTAATTTCTGTTTTTTTTTTTCTCATGGATGGCGGGGTTTTGGTTTTGATGTTCTCCGCTAGGTTGCGTTTAGGTATTCTCGATTATTCTCGATTATGTATATTTAGAGACACTGCGTTTCAGGCTTTGATTTGTGATTGGTTGGTTTGAAAGCTAACGTACTTTGGTGTTTTCTTGTTTGGTTCGGGCCCCCTTGGAAAGTGGTCTCGCCTCGAACGCCATGGAGTGAACATCGTAAGAGTTGAGAGAGCATGTGCACTCTCCCTGAGTGTGGACTTCGTGAATTTCGTCGCAGAGGAGTCTCGCCTCGAACGCCATGGAGTGAACATCGTAAGAGTTAAGAGTGCAAGGCACTCTACCTGCGCGCGACTTCCACTTTACCTTATATAGGCAATTTCAGCGTTGTGCAATATACTTGTTATATTATTTCTCATTACGTATTTGTACATGTTATTATTTATTTTCTTAATTGTTTCTGTCATTAAAATTTATGTTAATTATTAACTTTGTCTCATTTATTCAATAACACAATTCGAGAGTTTACGCAGAAGGTCCATGGTAGCCGAGAAAAAGAAACGTTGAACTGAAATTGAAAAGAGGGCGCACGTTGCAGGTTTAATACAGTCTTAATTATTACACTTTGTGAAAAAGAGATAGAAACTTTGGAAACAAAGTCAGCATTACAATCTGATAACGTCCCGTTTTCAAACTCACCGAATATTTTTTAAATTTATTTATAAGTCGACTAGAAAACTGCTATAGGCCCTACAAACCATTGTTAACTTGTGTCATATCTCATATACAGGAGCATGATGAGGATGGATGTAAAGGCTCCTCTAATTAAATTTATTTTAAAATAATTAATTAAAAGTAATTTATGTGAAATCTGAGTAATGTATATCTGGTAAAAATATGATATTGAAGTTTCTGTGTTGTCATTGAAATTGATGAAGAATCATTTGTGTATTTGAGAAAGATGTCATCAGTGTAGTCGGCTGACAAGATCTTGCTCCAATGTTACATGTCACAGTTCCAGGAACGCCAAAGAGTATGTTGGAGGAAGATATTGACATTGAATGAATGTATTGTTGCATTGGAATAATTCCCAAGTTTTGATACAACTGCTGAATTCTCACAAACCAAAGGGAATTTGTTGCTCTTCGAAGGGACTTCTTTTGAAAATCTTATAGGCGATGCATGTGAGTCTTATTTTGTCCCCCGTACTTGCGCTGCATAAGTTAAAAGAGGTCGAACAAGCAGCATTGAACAATTCAATCCAATTTGTGAACGTTTAATAAACCAAAGGTATCATTTTCGAATTTTAGAAGAGGCAAGCCTAACAATGCGAGTTACAGTATATGGGCATTCCATATAAGTTTCGTATGTACAGATATTTTACAGCTTCTTGATTAGAGAGCCATATAACTTGTTCATTTAGAAGAACCTAAGGAGGAGGATGATGAATAGGTCTTAATGAGAAAATTTTGGCTTCTGTCTTGGTAATGCTAAGTAGTAATCTCCAGTCAGAGAACTAGTTAGATAGCGCATGTGAGGATGTTTGAAGAGTACTAATTGTAGTATTCAGGTTGCTGTGAGAATACATAAAAACGATCTCTATCATCAGCATACATAGTGTTACGTATGACGATCGTATTTGTATGGAATATCATATGTAGAGAGATTGAAGAGAAATGGTGACAGTATAGATTCTTGTGGTACTGGAGGTTAAATTTTCGACGAAACTTTCATTTAATTCCATCTAAACGTGAGAACTGACGCTCAGATAAAAAAAAAAAAAACTTTTTCATAATATGTGGGAGATAGTCAGGAAAACAAAATCTATATAATTTTAGTATTAAACCATCATACCAAACAGTATAAAATACTTGCACAATTTCCAGATACACGGCGGCAGTATAATTTTTTCTCTCGAAGCCTTTGTAATGCATTCAATGACTCTTTGCAATTGATATATGGTAGAATGTTTTGGCCGAGAGCCAAACTGAAAATCTTATGTAATCTTGTTTAGGAAAGTAAATTTGCAAATGCCTTGATGAATAACTTTCCCAAAGAAACAACGATTTCAGCAAGCTTCCAAGTTCTAGAAAAATACTCAGTTAAGAGGGCAACAATGAAAATCACGTCAAATACAGCACAGCTTTTCTGGTAAGCTTATGTTGGGTATAAGACCATAACCTAGGAATTATTTTTATATAGTAGTCTTTGAATAAAGTGAGACAGTTCTTGTGGAGTAGTATAGAACATTTTGTCTGGCACATTAGGTTTATTAATATTTTCAGTAATTTCTATTTCAATTTCAGACGTAGTCTTTTCCTTTAAACTCTTGTTTGGGGTGAATACTTGATGATAATGAGATGCAAGAAAATTACATTTCTATTCTGTGTCTGTGGCTATTTGAGAATCAACACGATGTGTCGAGATGGCTGTTGACTCGCGCAGGGTACGCTTTGTAGCGTACCAAAGAGTAGGCCATATTATCGTCTTCAGATAGAGATAACAAGGAAGACTGATATGACTGTAGACGATGTTGTTCTAGATTTGTCTTCACTAGTCGTATGCGATAATTCAGCTTTTCCGCTCTTATAGTTGCCTCTCTTTTTGCCATTGTCTAGGAATTCGATGTTTTCCATTAATTAATTGTAGTATGGATGATGGTAAGTTGTAGCGTATCAACGGCAGCTTGGGGGACAGTGCAGAATATTTTACACCTGAATATATTGTGTCCGTAAAATTTTAAATATCATAGTCAACATCTTTTACTGTTAGTGGATGATATGCTGTGATTAATATCGTGTCTAGGGTCAATTAACATGTTATTTGTCCGAGTCAACAAAACCATTAATAAGACGCTGCACAAGAGATGTTATTGTAACTTTTATACAAAATAAGAATGTAGTTTTATTATTTCAACAATAATCACTTTTTATAATTGAATGTAAATACTCCCGTCAACAATGGGATTTCCACTCCACACAGTAACACAGTATTCGTTATTGCATTCCACAGACGACAATGACAATTTACTTGGATTATTGAGAACAACAATGAACTGTTAATCTTAACTAATGTTCACAGACTAATGTTTACAAATCAGAACTGTCAGTTCTCAGTTCACAGTTCGTTTGCTTTGGCTAGTTCTTCTAGCTCAGTCACTCGAGTTCACAGTATCTCGAACCCCAGACCTTCAGGAAAAGTCCACTAAACTTCGAACTCAGGTCCCCCAACTGCGGTCCACTGCACTCGAACTCAGGACTTCAGACGCTCACACAGCTGCGGACACACTCAAGTCGAACTCCGGTCTCGAAGCTGGCTTCACTGCTACACAAGACTGCCTGGCTTGCTGTCCACCGACTATAACAACAACTGATCAAGTTCACTCGCGTGTCGTATTTTATAACCAAACCATAGTTACGAGAAAGTACGATGCTTAAAATTTCTACTTCTACAGACTTCTGTTCTCGCCCCTTCTTCCTGGACGATTCTGTTCGGGAGGGTTCGTCCTCCCCTTCACCTCGCACAGCGAAGCACCCGAAGCTTTGCCTCGCGCCGCAGTGCACCACCCCTTCCCCTCTCGGCTGCAGACGTTCCCCTTACGTCCGCCACACCGAAGCGACCAACGTTTCGTCTCCCGCGCTCCCTGTCGGACACGCGTTCGAATCCCGAGGCAGCTGTCACATTATATTAGGAGACAAGTGGAAAGTAATCATCACAGGGCAATGATATGAATCAAGTGTTGTTAATAAGTTGCTAAATGAATATTCTTTTGGATTCCAACATCCAGGACATCTGGGAGCTTAGCTGGATTATATGGATAGTATGTTGGTTCAGTCGGTTCGAGAATGTGCAGACCAAAGTTGTTAGTACAGTCGTAAAAACGATGACCATTTGGATTCATTATCCTGCAGCCCCATGATGTGTGGTTTGAGTTTAGATAACCTACAAGAAGTGTTAAACCGACCGAGGGAAATAAAAGAGCAAGTTATGTACTTAGTACTGAGTAAATATTTTTGGAGCATATAAGCACAAAATGTTTATGACTTTGACATAAAATACATTTTCATTCCGACTATTTCTATATCAGACTTATAAGGAAGAAGTACGTAATGATGTATAATATTACGTTAATTAAAATAACAACACCACCAGATGCATCTGTAGCATTCCTATCATTTCTATATATTTCACATCCTGGAACAGTGAAGACTTTGTTTAGAAGAATGTGAGTTTCTGTGATACAAGATATCGCAGTATCATGTGCTGACAAAAAGATAATCAAAGAAAATAGTTTCATTCTAATACCATCAGTATTAGAATTGATTATAGTGAGCTGATGGATAGAAACTTGATTATTTACTGCCATTCTGAAAGTATGGTCATAGAGACGACATAATGCAATATATAATTTTTGACAAGAATGAAGTCAAAAGAGTGAGAATGCGCGGGATAATCTTAGGGAGTAGATCAGTTAAGAGTGAAGAAGGGAAAGGCTCTGGATCATGTTAACTTATAGGGCGGCGGTGACTCTGATCAAAGAATCCTTTCACTACATTTGAATACATGCTAGATTGAGAATTTGCCTAAAATCTTAAAGTAAATGCTACAGACTTTGCCAGATTTACTTGATGTTGAGAATATACTTTGCGATGAAGTATGGTTGCGAAGATTCGGGAATATCATTCCGTTGTGCTTGTCTTAACTCAACGTCACGTTGCAAATAGTGTTCATAGGTGGATTAGCTGGATTTTGTTGACAGGTCACGCAATTAAGCGGTGTAGTTTTAGTGTTAGGGAATTGAGAGAAATGATGGGCCTCTAGACATCGTACACACTGCGGTTCGAGTTGATAGTAATTATTCCTTGTATGTCCAAAATTTCGGCACGTTTTACATTGAGGAATCTCTTTAATCACACTGTTCAGTCGGCGAGTGAGATTGATGTACCTTGTCGCTGTTGCCTAGTTTTATTGTTTGGTCTTTGCTAGGAGTCTCGTTACTTTATGAAGTGAATAGTTAAGTTCTACAATACCGACTTTTCTCTATTGATCAATGAGAGATTATGGTACATTTCGAATACCAGTAGAAAACTTATTTTCAGTAAGATTTTTATAACTGAGTTATAATATTGCTGACGAATTAAAACAATTTAAGTAGTAAGTGATCTAAAATCATGAGATGTTGATGCCTATACTTTTATGATTGAACAATTTCAACTGTGTTAGGAATTCTGATTGTCCATGATTCTGTATGCTTTGCAATAAGAGTTCGCAACGTTCTTTAAACAGAGAGGTGTTTTTTTTTTCCTTTTGAAGTGTAGAAGCATTAGAAGGTTCCCCCAAACTGTCTACGGTAGCTAAGGGCTGTAATCTCTTTCCATTGGGAATGTTCACGTAACACGTTATTTTCTGTACTATTTTTGTATTTAAGGTTATGCAAAGATGCTTATAGATTTGCATATTAGAAACAGGTGAATTGAGATTAGGTAATGAAGAAGTAATTCTTGTTTGTAGCATTCAACGTTTTTACTTACAAGATTAATTAACTTACCATCTCAGCAGGCAGAGTGTTCGATGCTATTTCAGATAGCTGCATAAATGATGTTTTCTTGATCTTCCTTTGTTTGTTACTGGACACCAAATAAATGTTTACAGAAGCAATATTTCCACAAATATTAGTATTTACATCACTACTCACTGTTTCCATTCAATCAATCATTTTATGCAAATTTTATTAATTTGTGCAAGGTTCCACACCATCACAACCGGATCAATTTCCAGGAGAATTACCTACTTTAACTGTGTCCATGCTTGAAGAACGTTTTGAAGCGCACGCATCACTAGATAATTTTAAATCGAACACTATTATTTTAAGTAATTAAGCAATACTATAAAAAAACAAATATCAATGCTAAAATTGACACCTAACATCAAAATATTCAACATTTACTCTTTACACATTCTGAAACATTTGGAATTAAGAATATATCTCTCAAATTTCGTCCATTGTAGTGTAACAGTGGTTCAGAAATACTAGATTATCGTGCTTCACCATTAATTTGTCCACCTAACATCTTAAAAATTGATGGTTAACAGATTGTTACTGTTGTCTTTGTAATTATAAGTGCTGGTAAAACGTTTTAGATATTAGACATGTTCATAAATCTTTCACTTCAAAATAATTCTTAATGTCACAATTATGTGTTATTTTTTTATGATCTCCTCCTAGGTAGCTTTCATTTCAATCACAGTGTCTTCCTTTGACTGTTTCTTCATAATATATGGATAAATGAAGTTATTCTTTGGAAAAAAACATAACCGCAGTTTTCCGTATTCGAATTCGAGAGTATATGGTTTGAAAGAAAATTTTAAATACTCATGCAACAAATTTTCTGCGTGTACTAAATAAGTGCATGCACATACAAGATAATTAGATTTTATATGAACTTACCTGTTCGAGATATTTCATTTGAATGAGATGTTCATTTGCAACTGCAGCGTGTATATTTTTATTAAATATTTTTATTTGTTCTTTCATAACTCTTTCTTGGACATCTTGATTTTCACAAAGTAGTGCCAATGCAAAACAACACGCAGTTGAACTGGTCTCCGCTCCTGCACCTGTAACGGAAGTTGCTTCTCCAATAACATCGTCCCTACTCAGTTCTGAAGAATTTAATAGGATGTCGGACAGCCTTCCCTTTGTCTTCAAGTAATCCTCGATGTTTCCTCCATTGTGTGTCACTGTTTCGTGTTGAGTTAAATAGTAGTCAATTCCTTTTTTGACCATACCATGAAGGAAGGAGACAATAGATGCTTGTTTCCGACTTGCTTCTGACATGTTGAATATTATTTGAATGAACATCCACGGCTTAAATATTTTTCTGCTCCTTCAAGGTTCTCTACTAATGCAATATAATTCCTCTTTTGAGTGTCTAGTGCATATCCAAATATATTTTCGGCAACAATGTCAAATGTACACTGAGTAAAAAGAACATGTAGAGCTTGAAAACAACCATTCGCATACTCGACTATTCTATTCGCCAGGATATTGCTGTTTTTATCAAAGTTATTTACAAATTTCTCCAGAATGTTGTTGTGGAATGCTGTGTTGAGAATACGTCTGTGTCTTTTCCATTCTTCGCCCTCAATTGCTAAAACTCCGCCCTTGAATATTGGTTCCATAACTTTTTTATCCATTATGTCTGGAAATCTCCTCCAGTCTTTGTCTTGTTTGCATAACTTTTCAATACGTTGAGGATCTTTAAGTAGTATCAGTGGTATCGGTCCATACCATACACTGACGATGGATCCGTAGGTATCAAATAAATTTTTAACGATTTTAAAAACTTGACTGTAGTCACTGAATCCAATGATGAAAGCGACTTTTACAGCGGAAAATAAAGATGGGCCAGGTAACGTAGATATCAGATGAATTTTACGATTATTTCTCAATGTGACATAAATTACGGCAGCAATGCAAACGATAAAGAACGAAACAGCAATAATCCACATATTGTGATCAAATGGATGTACTGAAGTGCGGAGTTTATTTATTCACTTAGCTTGTATTCAAGTCAATCCTCTTTTCTGACTGTAGTGGTAGATCTGGAAGATAGAAAAGAATATCCCTTCGTAACACACACGTACCATTTGTTGCGTACATCTTTTCTTATTGTGCAACTTAATATACTATCTATCGTAATCAATAATTTTAAGGTAGTATTGAACTGCAGTAAAAATTTCGAGGTAAGCTGCAATCAGTTCTTTTGACCATTTTACCTGTTACAAATCAACGAAACATTCGTTATACGAGATTAAACGAGTTAAATTATATTTTATCAAATATTAGATTATATAGTTGAATTTTTTTAATTAGACAGGTTTATGTTGTAACAGAATTTTCTATTAAATCGCACAATTTCATAAATCATTCGTTATACTACTTTAAACTAGTTTAGTTTATAGAAAGGTGATTACGAAAATGATATATAATACATAATTTTCTTTAATTAGACAGGTTTGTTTTATAACAGAATTAACTGGTGAGTTGCACATTTCTATAAATCAGTCGTTATACGACTTTAAACTAGTTTAAGTTGTAGCAAAGTTGGAACACATAACTGAGTTTCTTTAATTAGACTGGCTGTTTTATAACAGACTTTTCTTGTAAGTCGCACAATTTCACAAATCAGTCGTTATGAAACTTAAAACTACAGTACTTTAGGTTTTAAAAAAGTTAGAATACATAAAGAGGTTTCTTTAATTAGACTGGTTTGTGTTATAAAGAATTTTCTAATAAATTATCCAATTGTATAAATCAGTTTTTATACGACTTTAAACTAGTTTAGGTTATGAAAAATTTGGTTATGACAGTGTTATATAGAGTGTTAAAAAAGTATCCAATATTTTAGGTGGTGCTAGCATGCATCAAAACAAGAAAATAATGTCTAATAAACATGGGTCCTACAACACATACTTTCTGAGTTCTGAACACTTGTTTATAGGAGATGCTCAATCCATTCATGGCAATGCATTCCTCTGGCCTTTGGCGTAAGGAATTACGCACTCTTTTAAAATTTCCCTGGTTCCTTCATGTGTCCTCATAACCAAAAGTCTAGGGGATTTAGGATTGGGAACGAGCAGGCCAAGGTGTGGGGCTTCCCCGACCAATGCAGTAGTCCTGAAATTTCAACGTCATGTGTTCACGCACATTGCGGAGAAAATGTGCTGGTGCGCCATCCTGCATGAACCACATCTGTAGTCCTGCTTATATGGCACATTCTCCAGCAAGGCAGGCAATACGTTAATAAGGAAGTCCTGAAA
Source organism: Periplaneta americana (assembly GCF_040183065.1). Lineage (NCBI taxonomy): Eukaryota > Metazoa > Arthropoda > Insecta > Blattodea > Blattidae > Periplaneta > Periplaneta americana. Next base: position 139,393,729 of record NC_091118.1, read on the forward strand.
GTCTCTGTGGTAGCACGTATGGCCCTCCTATTACTCTATCACCAAGAACGCCTGCCCATACGTTGATTGAGAACCGGTGCTGATGCCTTGTTTCTTCAACTGCATGAGGATTTTCATCAGCTCACTCATGCTGATTACAAAAATTCACAACGCCATTTCTGCTGAACCCCGCTCATATCCGCAACCAGACTTTTGTTTTCAGTATTTCTTGGTACGTATCATTATTCCATCCAGGGGTGTCAACTAAGGTATGATTATCTGGTAGTCTGCTGAATTGTAGGACAGAGAAATGCATTGCCATGAAAGGACGTCACATTGAACTCCTCCAATGAACAAATGTTCAGATCTCAGAAAGTATGTGTTGTAGGACCCATGTTTATTAGACATTATTTTCTTATTTTGGTGCATACTATCACCTCATAAAACAATGGATAATTTTTTACACCTTGTATAATACAAAATTTTCTTTAATTAGACTCGTCAGTTTTATAACAGAATTCTCTAGTACGTCGCATAATTTCATAAATCAGCCGTTATGCGACTAGGTTATGACTAGTTTAGGTTATGACAATGTTATAGTCTATACATAATTTTCTTTAATTAGAATCGTTGGTTCTATAACAATTTTCTTGAAAGTAGCACAATTCCTTAAATCAGTCGTTATACGACTTTACACTAGTTTAAGTTATAACAAAGTTAGAACACATAATTAAGTTCTCTAATTTTATTGATTTGTTTTATAACAGAATTTTCTTGAAAACCGTACAATTTCATAAATCAGTCGTTATGAGATTGTAAACTAGTTTAGGTTATAAAAAAGTTGGAAAACATAATTGGGTTTCTTTAATTAGACTGATTTGTGTTATAATTTTTTTTCTCATAAGTCGCACAATTCCATAAACCGGTCGTTATACGGCTATAAAGTAGATTAAGTTACAACAAAGTTAGAATATATAATTGAGTTTCTTTAATTAGACTTGTTTCTTTATAACAGAATTTTTTCGTAAGTCGCACAATTTCATATAACTATCGTTATACGACTTTAAACTAGTTTAGGTTATAAAAAACTTAGAATATATAATTGGGTTTCTTTAATTAGACTGATTTGTGTTATAATTTTTTTTATAAGTCGCACAATTCCAAAAACCGGTCGTTATACGGCTTTAAAGTAGATTAGGTTACAACAAAGTTAGAATATATAATTGAGTTTCTTTAATTAGACTTGTTTGTTTTATTACAGAATTTTCTCGTAAGTCGCACAATTTCATAAATCTGTCGTTATACTACTTTAAACTAGTTTAGGTTATAAAAAAGTTAGAATACATAATTGGATTTCTTAATTATACTGGTTTCTGTTAAACCAGAACTTTCTCATGAGCTTCAGTCCTTCGACTTGAAGTTTTTGCCTGGTATAATTTAATAATAAATCGTTATACGAGATTAGATTAGTTAGGTGAAAATACAAAATGCCACAAATATTTCTATGAAGTCCGATCCGTTGAAATTTAAATTAACTTCCCCTCAGTGAACGTATGTTTGAGAGATCATATTTTCAATTTTTTTTTTTAGAACATATCTTATATCTCCCATTCGAGTGGGAGTTTTGAATTTCTTAATATCGTTAAATCACTTGTGTTACTTATATTACACGAACTATTCTTCCTCGGAGCAATTGCTGTTCCTGTTCTGGCTTTGGGTTCCATGTCGTACATTTACGGCTCACGAAATTATTCTGGTTCTTTTTGGGAAAACATTAAAAAAAATGTCTACCGTTTCTGTACCACATTGAATTTCGACGCTGAATAAGCTATGCAAAGAGTCGCTGAATAAAATACTGCTACTACGTAGACGAACTAAACGCAGATGATGCAACAGCACTACCACGTGAGGCATACAAGAACACGTAGTTTTTGTGCAATCCACGGAAATATATGAAACAATTTCTGTTCACGACAGTACAGTGCGCATGACGGATTCTATCCCCATTATCCAAAAAATCTTTCGACTTCATATATAGCGAGCTATGTGAGTCATCCAATGAGTACTGCACTACTTTTTTTTCTCATTCAAGCCTTGTTTTACTGCAATTGTAAATATAACATGTTATTCCCCAATTAATTGGCTGCAAATATCTACTCAAATCGATTATAGTCATATTCACCTAAAAAGCGTTCGGAGTTTATAAAATGCCATTGTGTACATAGGCGCCGTCTTAGCGGACATTCCCCTTCCTGTAATATTTTTAAATAAGTTATTTACGTATTTTCTAACGTATAAAACATGCCTGCTGAACTGTAGCTCCTGAGAGCATTGTTATACTACCCTTTCTTACACCACCCACCTTTTCTACCAGCTCGGTCATGACGTTCTAGTTACGCTGGGCTGCATTAACATTCATTCGCGGCGGCAGTTATACTATACGCTATCAAGAATTTACAAATGAACAGATAATAAAATCCTTAGATACATTCCTTTAGAAAGTAAAAGAAGAATGAATGAGGGAAATAAATAAATTAAAAGACATGCAAAATAAATTTTAAAATGTATGTGTGTTAATAATGTAAGAAGGTCTACCTATGTGTATATCGTCCTACTACTAGTAAAGCCGATTAAGTCCACTTTTTGTGTAAAATAAGTTAAGTACAGTTCCTGACATGTCTTTCCGTGCTCTGTATTCTACTAAAATGAGATAAGTCCGAAAAGTTGCTTGCAGGCAACAAACCAATTACTTTATTTGAAGAATTTATTTTTGATTTTTCGTGCATTAATAAAGTTTTAATTCCTGTTTTTACAAAACTTGTATTACTGGTCTTAACTGGTTTTACGATAGGACGATAAATAACTTGTACGTTGATAAGTAAGTGATAGCTATATGACCGGATTTCAATGCTGTCATTCAACATTGTAACACTCTCCAGCCAAATAAATAAATAAATAAATAAATAAATAAATAAATAAATAAATAAATAAATAAATAAATAAATAAATAAATAAATAAATAAATAAATAAATAAATAAATAAATAAATAAATAAATAAATATGTAAATATGTAAATAAGTAAATAAGGAAATAAATAAATAAATAGGTAAATAAATAGATAAACAAACAAGTACATAAGTAAATACATAAGTTAATATGTAAGAAAGTAAGAAATTAAGTAAGTAAATAAGCAAATAAATAAATAAGTAAAAACGTAAATAAATAAGTAAATAAATAAATATAAAAAGAAATAAGTAATTAAGTAAATAAGTAGGCATAAATAAGTAAATAAGTAAGTAAATAAGAAAATAAGTAAGTAAGTAAACAAACAAACAAATAATACGCGTACTGCAACTTAAAGAGAACTGGAACATGGCAAAATCTAAACCCGTGGAAAATACTACATCCAAAGGAAATAGTAATATGATTATTTTTGTTGTTGAAGACGAAAGAATTGCTTATTTACTGTGTCCCATCCAATTTATTTCCACTCGTCATTTCAATATTAAACTACATTTCAACAAAGTCCTTATTAAGAATTACGGAATGCACAAACTTTCGGGAAAGTTCATTATAACGAACTGTATATTGATTATTTATTTATATACTGTAAAATTAAGAACGCCACTCGTTGTGTTCATTTTGAATTAAAATTAATAGTGACTTTCAAGGTTCATTACTTATATCCTATACATTCATGTTTCCGCAGGTGATGATAGGAGGAATGTTTTCGAAAATCTAAAACAGGTTAGGTGCGAAGAAATCTCAGAGAAACTACCGACAGGAAATCTAGCATAATTGGAAAACTTGAAACTAAATAACGCATTATAAAAACAATGAATTTATTACAATCCTTTTTGAAAAGTACATGCCACCACTGATGTATGTGTATGTGTATGTATTTATTCACACTGTAAATGGGTATATACCCGGTGGAAGTGGTAACTAATTACACTCAATAATGACAATTAATAATAAACACAACTAATAAAAAACAATAATTAATAATAATAATAATAATAATAATAATAATAATAATAATAAGTAGCATCCTAAATTAAAATGAAGCATGGTCACTTAAAATAATATTTAAAGTAAATCTAATTTGTATCTTAACCCTAAGCTCGAACTACAACCCACGAGTTTGACAGGTTCATATCTGCACAAGTACCTTTCCGCACTACACTTATTTCACTGCCAACTCACTCACAGCACTGATTCTACCTGATTTCACTAACACTTCTAACCATTTCACTGTTCAAATACTTTGCACAGCCACTTCACTTACACAATAGACTTCACTGACACTACACACTTCACTGTCACAACACACTTCCTCACTGATAGAACACTTCAAATAACAAGGTATCAATTACACCCTTTAAGTAGTGTGTATAATATACTACCGTCTATTAGTAAAGTCCTTTAGCCTATTTTTAAATACATTTTTGGTTATTGGTAAAGCCTTTAGTAAGTCTGCAGGTAAAGCATTCCAGTCCCTGATAGTACGATTGAGAAAAGAAAACTTTCCAGTGTCCATCCTCTGCCTCCTTTCCCTCAATTTATATGAGTGGTCGTTCCTTGAAGAGTAATTTGGCGGATGCAACCTATTTTTTATTTCGCTCCAGACAGGCTCACCTCTGTATGTTTTGAACATTGCGCATAGTCGAATTCGCGTTCTCCGGTCCGTGAGTGTGTCCCATTTTAATGGTGAATTATTACAACACTTGAGAGCCCATTTTTGGATCTTTTCCAGTGTCTTAATATGTTCTAATCTGTAAAGATCCCAACCTGCAGCACCATATTCCATTACTGGACGAACTAGTGATTTATATGCAATCTCTTTGGATTTATCAGAGCCATTCCTTAGTACCCTTATCACAAAGTGTAACGTCATCCATGCCTTTCCCGCTGTGTCAGCAACGTGTTCCCCCATCCGAGATCGCTGCTAAATGTTATTCCTAGGTATTTACATTTGTTAACTTCTGGAATATGGACCTTTGACGGTGAGAGAACTCTACACAGAAGTCGATCACCCCCAATAGAAGTGGAGTGAGGCTGACGTCATATTTACCCTTCTTACGAATTCTGCAGTCCTGGTATAAAATAACAGAAGTAAATCTAAATATTGAAAATGAGCATTACTTCAAATATAAACGCTTTATATTGGTTGGGAATATAAATCATAAAATGCTCTCACGTGTCAATTACCTAGGTTACCTTGTTGACTAATTTCAGCTAGTGGGCTATTATCAGAACTTCGCGCCTTCTGATCGTGTTTCCTGTGGGAGTGTGTTTTGTAGTATAATGTGGAGTGAAAAAGTGCGTGTGTTCTGAAATTGAGTTGTGTGTTGAGGATTTGATGCGGGTATGTTTTTGTATGCCTGTATATTTCGTATTATTCTACTGCAGACCTGCAGAACTGTAGCTCCCAAGAGCGACTGGTTTACTCCCCTTTCTAACCCTACCCACCTTTTCTACCAGTGCGGTCATGACTTTCTAGTTACGTTCGGCTGCATCAACACGGCGGCAGGTATACAATACGCTATCAAGAATTACAAATCAAGAGATAAAAAAATCCTGAATAACGTATCTTTAGCAAGTAAGAGAAAGATGAATGAGGGAAATATATAAATTAAAAGACATGTAAAATATATTTTAAAATGTATGTGTGCATATGATATAAGAAGGTCTTCCTATGTATATATCGTCCTATTAGTAAAGCCGATTAAATCCACTTTTTTGTATAAAATAAGTTAAGTACATTCCCCGAATTGTCTTTCCGTGCTGTGTATTCTACTAAAATGAAATAAATCCGAAATGTTGCATTTTATTTGAAGAATTTATTATGATTTTTCGTGCATTAATAAAGTTTTAATTCCTGTTCTTACAAAACTTGTATTACTGGTTTTAACTGGTTTTACTAGTAATAGGATGATAAATAATGTTTTTTGTTGATAAGGGAGTGATATGTATATGAACGGATGTCAATGCTGTCATTCAACGCTGTAACGCACTTCAGCCAAATAAATAAATTAGATAGATAGATAGATAGATAGATAGATAGATAGATAGATAGATAGATAGATAGATAGATAGATAGATAGATAGATAGATAGATAGATAGATAGATAGATAGATAGATAGATGGCTGGATGGATGGATGGATGGATGGATGGACGGACGGACGGACGGACGGACGGACGGGCGGGCGGGCGGGCGGGCGGACGGACGGGCGGGCGGGCGGACGGACGGACGGGCGGGCGGGAGGATGGATGGATGGATGGATGGATAAGAGTACTGCAGTTTAAAGAGAACTGGAACATGGCAATATCTAAACCCGTGAAGAAATACTACTGCCAAAGGAAATGGGAATATGATTATTTTGTTGTTGAAGACAAAAAATTGATGTTTACTGTGTCCCATCCAATTTATTTCTACTCGTCATTTCAATATTGAGTCACATTTCAACAAAGCCCATATTAAGAATTATGGAATGCGCAAACTTTCGGGTAAATTCATTATTACGAACTGTATATTGATTATTTATTTATATACTGTTAAATTAAGGACGACACTCTTTGTGTTCATTTTGAATTGAAATTAATAGCGACTTTCAAGGTTCATTACTTATGTGCTATAAATTTATGTTTCCGTTGGTGATGATAGGAGGAAATTTTTAGAAAATCTAAAACAGGTTAAGTGCAACGAAATCTCAAAGAAACTGCCGATAGGAAATCTAGCATAATTGTAAATCTTGAAACGAGATAACGCATTATAAAAACATTGCATTTATTACAAACCTTTTTAAAACTACATGCCGCCACTGATGGACCTTTGACGGCGAGAGAACTCTACTCGGAAGTCGATCATCCCCAAAACAAGTGGAGTGAGGCTGACGTCATATTTCCCCTACTTATGAGTTCTGCAGGTCTGTTGTAGTGTGTTTAGTTTCCGGTTTTTCTGTAGAATATGTAGAATTTCCTTGTCTGTTTTTATGTTGCTGTATGTGTGGTTTGCATTTGTGATGTGTTCTGCATATGTGGAAAAGCTTTCTGATTTGGTTATGGCTGTGATGTGTACTTTGTAAAGTGTTTGAAATGATCTGCCTGTCTGTCTTATGTAGAAGTTGTTGCAGGTATTGCATTTGAGTTTGTATACACCTGTGTGATTGTACTTGTATTTGATTGTGTTTTAATCTTCTTTGTAGTCTTGTTGGCAGATGGGTATGTTGAGTAGTCTGTGTACCATTGCTCGGAATCCAACTTGTTTGTGTTGTGTTGGTTCATTAGATGTGTTGTGTATGTGTTGTTGTTATTATTGTGGGTTTTCTGTAGATTTTGAATGTATGTTTGTTGTGAACTTTTGTTATTGTAATGTCTAGTAAATTATAGGTTTGTTGCTTTCAATATCTAATGTGTAATGTAGCTTTGGGTGTATTTTGTTTATGTGTTGATGTAGGTTTTGAATCTGTCTTTTGTTTCCTTTGTATAGTACGAGGCGCATCCAGAAAGTAAGTTTCCCGATTTTTTTCCCTTGAAAGTAAACGTAATTAGCCGTGTCAATTGTGCATGCGTAACAGATCTATGACGTATCAATCATATGCCATCCGGACAGGTCCCGCCTGGTGCCAGTAGCGTGGCAGCAGTGGTCCGAAATGGAAGTTCTTATTCCTTCTCCCGCCGCCTGCGAGGTTCGGTCGGTGATAAAGTTCTTTAATGCACAAAGCATTGCGCCAATTGAAATTCATTGGCAGCTCTGTCAGGTCTATGGGCCGAACATCATGAGTAAGCTGATGGTGCGTCGCTGGTGTAGACAGTTTTCCGAAGGTCGTCAAAGTATCCATGATGAAGAGCGCAGTGGACGACCGTCCCTCATCAATGATGATCGTGTTGAGCTGGTGCGGCAGTGCATCATGGAGAACCGTCGCTTCACGATTACGGAGCTGAGCAGCCATTTTCCGCAGATATCGCGATCCTTGTTGCATGAGAATGTCACTAAGCACCTGCTGTGTGCCAGGTGGGTGCCGAAAAACCTGACACTCGAACACAAAATGCAACGTTTAGGAGCAGCACTGACATTTCTGCAACGGTATCACAATGACGGCGAAGAGTTCCTCAACAGGATCGTCACGGGCGATGAGACTTGGATTTCGCACTTCACCCCGGAAAGCAAGCAGCAGTCAATGCATTGGCGGCATAGCGGATCTACTGTCAGGACGAAATTCCAACAGACGCTGTCAGTACGGAAAGTGATGTGCACGGTGTTCTGAGACATGAAGGGCATTCTGCTCATTGACTTCCTTCCAAGAGGTGAAACAGTGAACGCTGACCGTTACTGTGAAACACTGCGAAAATTGCGACATGCCATTCAAAGCAAGAGGCGTGGAATGTTTACTGCAGGCGTTGTGCTCCTCCATGACAATGCTCGTCCACATACGGCTCGGCGCACAGCAGCTGTTTTGACGGAATTTGGCTGGGAGTTATTTGATCATCCACCCTACATTCCTGATCTTGCTCCCAGCGATTTTCACGTTTTCTTGCACCTCAAGAAATTCCTGTCCTCCGGTGAGGGTTTTGGCAACGACGAAGAGCTGAAAACGTCTGTCACACTCTGGTTCCATTCACAGGCGGCAAAGTTATACAACAGAGGGATACAAAAGTTGATCCCACGATACTAGTGTCTCAATTATGATGGTGGCTATGTTGAAAAATGCTGAAACATTGTTGTACCTGTTGCCAATAAATGTTTTCCTGAAAGTGTGTGTTCTTTTTTTTTTTAATAGGGAAACTTACTTTCTGGATGCGCCTCGTATAAGTAAGTCGTTTAAGTATCTGTGCCAATATATTATGTTGTCTGCGTGTTTGTTGTTGTCCTCTTTGTTTAGTATATATGTCTGTTCTATGTTGTGTAAGAACATTTTTGCTAGTATGCTGGAAATGAATGATCCCATGAGTAAGCCTTCGATTTGAGTGAAATATTTGTTGTTGTATGTAGAGTAGTTTTGTTTTGTGATGGTGCTTGTAATGTGAATGATTACTTCAGTGTGTTCTTGTGGTGTGTAGTTGTTTTTGAATATCTGTTCTAGTATCTGTAATAAATCTTTTATGGATATGTTTGTGTACATATTGGTTTTGTCAAAAGTTGCTAATGTTGTACTGTGTGAGTTATGTTTGTCTTTCATTTTATTCACTAGCCCTAAGATTATGTTATTTTTTATTGTTGTCTGTTTTTCGAATTTTATGTTGTTTCTTATGATTTTGTTCACATACGTGGCTAGTTTGTATTGGTGCTTTATATTGCTTATAAATAGATTTATGTTGTGGTTTAGTCATCTGACCGAAGACAGTTTGAAATTACAAAAGTGATATCAATAAGGCATGTAAGCCGGAGATAATGAGATGGGGTAGTTAGTTCATTTACCCCTCAAATAAAATTATAAATTAGTTTATATATATTACTAATAGTAGAATAAATGGAATGGATTTACTTCTGTTATTTATATACATTACAAAATACGTTATTTACTTATCTCAGTTACATTAAGAAGTGGGGGGGATGTCAGCTGAGAAGATGTCTATATATCCAATGGTATTTTCTATACTCGGAACGCTGTATGTGTAAATGGTAGAGCCTGTATGCCGTCGCAATATCACTCTGCTAGTCTTCCTCTCAGGCGCTCTGCATTACGGTTACTACATCCTCATTAGATTAAATGTGGCAAATCTATCGTTTTCGAATGCAACAAGGCGTTTTAGCTTGATATCGACCTTGGGAAACTCGTTTAGGAATTTAAATAACTGTGGACTAATAATTTATGAATAAAAAAATAATCCAAGAGGCATATTTACAGTTCAGACAAAAAGGTACTAGGGGACACTGTTGTACCTTTAGCATAGTGTACCTTCGAACATTTTTTGTTTTTTAATTTTTGCTGCTACCTAGAGGACTCAAACTGAAGTAGATTGTAGAGAAAGCCGCTAAGTAGCTCTGATCGTAGTTTCGGTTTGATTTATTGCAAAAGTGTGAGTTCTGTGGACAGAAGTTCTTCTTTTAGTACCGAAAGTAAACATTTCGTTCATTGATATACGTTTTCTAACACAAAACCAAATTGTATTTGTTACTATCTATCAAGTACAGTGTGTCCCCTATCATCTGATGAGTAATAACATACATTAATTTCCATAATTTATTCGAATCTCTAGTTTTGGGAGCCATGTTTGTTTAAAAGTGCATCCTCTTGTACCTTTGAACACGAAACATCTTGTACCATGGAACATGTTCCAAAGTGCGTGATACTAATCGGTTTTTGTTCTTCTTTTATTTTAAGATCATGCCACGGACTAAATCTGGACTTAAGAGGTCCCACAATTGATCCGGAGCTGTTGAAGCAGTTATTGCTCCTCCAGGAAATAAAATCTCAATCAGAGAAGCCTGATCTGTTTTATGATGGCAAATACATTTTAAATATGATTGTCAGTTTTCACAGCTATATTCCCACCTATATCACATGTGTTCAAACTTACAATAGGGTATATTCCAAGGTACACGAACCAGTTCTACCTTTGAACACATTACATATTCCTTCATTTTATATTTTCCACCCTTAATAGATCTGTATAACAGGAAAATACATACAGGAAGTTGTAAACAAATCTTCAATAATTATTTCAATCATTTTTTTCATTTAAAAAATTTCATTTCCCAAAATTAAAAAAAAAAATGAAACGTGAAAAGTGTTTAAAGGTAAAACAGTTCTCCCTAATAAAGCAGTAATGAGTGAATTAATGCATGCTTAATTTGCCGATTTTACCCCTCACGTAGCTATTTTGAATTTCGTATGAAACTCACTATGAAGAATGGGAGAATGATAGTTGTCCTGACAAAATGGTGGACTTCAGTACCGAAGCCGAACAACTACAAAGCATAAGGTTCTCTGATTCGTCTTAATCTTGGCGATTTTATTTTGGCTTAGTGTTACAATCTTTGGAAATAGCAGAGAAAAATATAACATTTGTAATGCCCTCAGTTCCCCTTTATCGAGCGATGATATACATTTTATTATTTATCGTTATTATGTTTTGTTCTTATATTCAGAATATTAAAAGGAAACTGTATCAACAGTTCTTACTATTATGCAAAAAAAAAAAAAAAAAAAAAAAAAAAACATGTGATCTTTGTTTCGATATTGATTTCTAAGTAATTTGTCTTTGATTTGTCTTCATGGTTTTTACTTAGTATTACAATCATTGCAAATAGCATGGCAAAATAGAAAATATTTATGCTCTTAGTCTCATTTTACTGACGATGGTCGGCCTTCCTGCTACTCTTTTCTTACTTACATTTGCTTCTTCGTAATTTATGCAACACTGCTCACCAGTTAGGCTATTAACGAAAAATTCACAGGCATAGAGTGTTTGTATTGCAATTTATAAATTCAAATCTGAATGAATCGGCTATATTTTCTCATAAGTATTTACATTGCAATCACAGGAAATAAAACGGCTCCGTTTCGTTTCCTGCTTAGTCAAAATACAAACGTCAAACGTTAGTTGAACGATATGTTCTCAAAACAGTCTCCGTCCTCCGTTTTACTGACATTTTGAGGACGTTTCAGACATAATGAGACAATGGAGGTGCTTTCCACGAAACAACTAAAAACTCAAGCAGTCCTTTCCATCAATATTTCGTGGTCCTAAAGTTTAGATAATTCACCAAATTCTCATTTAGGTTATTGTACTCGTAGCGTCGATGACATCGAGACCCCAAAACATAATACGTGGTTCCTATTCCACCTTTCCTTATTATTTCGAATGCAGTAAAATGTATTTCAGTGTTATCACATCTAGCCTACTTGTATAGTGTAAATTAATGTTTTAAATGTGTTTCAACCGAAACACAGACACGAGGTCCAGTTCTTAACGACGAAAAATATTATGTCCATTTCTTATGTTCGTTATATAGAAGTCTAAATTATGACCATAAATATATGTCCACTTTATTTTAGTCCAAAACTAACATTTTATGTGCACTATTTTACGTTCACTGCATGAATGCCCAATACATTATGTCCATCTAAAATGTTTATGTCCACTCCACACAACAAATTAGCCACTTGTCAGCTTCTGCTTCTTCACCTTCATCTAACTTCAAACGATAACTAGTATCTTCAAGGTAAGTAGTGATGTTACCCTCTTCCTGGCAGTGGCTGTAATTCTGATCAATCTGTTTCGCTGTATTGTATTTATCAGGTACGATCGTTTAATTGGATGTCACAAATTACCATCCCCGCCAACAATTGGGTTATAATAATTTAATTGTACACAGAGAACGGGGAAGCAGTGGACGAGGCGTGCAAGAAGCAGATCAACTTGGCAAAAACTTCGAAGGAAACATCAATCGGTGAAAAGTGAAATGTGTTCTAAAGTACCAGCAGCAACGAGAATGGATATGTGAATAGTGAAATGATGCAAAGTGCGCGGCAGAATCAGTGAATAGTGACCGTAAACCAGTGAAAATGCTTCATACCCAACACGAGAGACGATGAACAAGACATCAAGATCGAACACTCTCAAGGCTAGCTCGCCTAAAGAGCAGTAGCGGCCGGTGATCCAAATCCTCGGTGAGGCCAGATACAACTAGTTTAAGTGCCTCCGACAGAAAATGTTTATTAATGATATTAATTATTATTGTTATATTATTAATATCATTATTACTGTATTATTATTATTATTATTATTATTATTATTATTATTATTATTATTATTATTATTAGGCTATTATTATTACTAGTAATGAAAAATAATAATTTCACTCACCAAATAAGCTGTTATGCTGCGAGTTTCAGTGATTGTTTCAGTGTGATGAAGCAACCCATATTATGTGTTGAAATTTCCCTTTCTTTCTTTTCTTTTTATTTTTTTCCTTTGCCAACAACAAACAAAGCCAACAGAGAAGTTTATTTTGCACCACATTACCACTTAACCATTTATGTTGCCCATACCAGGATGCAATAGAAACTCGCGTTTTAAGATTATCTGTCAGAAAAATTGTCAGCGATGTCGTAAGTATCTCGGTCGGCTCTCTCTTTATTTAAAAAGGACAGTCTAACAATGAATTAACTACACCAGCATTATTTCTGGCATTTGCTTCTGTTTATATTTTCCCGAAATACATAACAACATTGGCCCAGATTCACTACACGAAGTACAACACCCTCGCTTAAGCCATAAACTAAGACATAAGAGGAGAAAATAGTGTAGTGTGGGGGGTCTGCCTGCCAAAGAGCTGGAATGTTTGTTATTTATGTCCTATGTAGGAAGACAAGTCACCAGTGCTATTCCCACCCCACTCTACCCTAGAGGCCGGCCCATGGTTGAGAAGAGTGAAACCTGACCAGGCCAGACGAATTGTGCCTCAGTTACGTCAAAAGCCCGCGAAGACAAACGAAAATCCAGAAGCAGACCCGGCACGAGCGATCCTGGCCTCATGAACAAATTTTACTGCAAAACAGGTCTATATACATCACAAGCCAGACCCGGCACGAGCGATCCTGGCCTCGTGAACAAATTTTACTACAAAACAGATCTATATACATTACAAACCAGACCCGGCACGAACGATCCTAGCCTCAGGAACAAATTTTACTGCAAAACAGGTCTATCTACATCACAGAGATTTCAAATGCGTCTACAGCGATATCGCTTCATTCAAATAAGTAATACATTATATAAAAACACAAAATTTGATTTCAGTTATAGTCATAGGCTAAATTCTAAATTCTAAAATGTAATTTTTCTTTTTGCCCTCCTTAATAAAATCTACGACTTTCCAGATCGAAGTGTGATGTGTGCCTATGTGTTTTTCGAAACGATTGTGCAATCCTTCAACTACATTAGTTGTTCTATGTTGTCTTGTCACAATCTGATTGTAACTGTTCCATATTACTGGCATTGCTCTTCTTCTTTCTCGAACAGGTGTTCCTCGTGTGGAAATTATTTCCAGGTATAAAGCAAATTCCATTACTCGAGACTCAATATCATCTATAAGACTACATAAGACAATTTAATTACTAGTTTTCTTATTGTTGGATTATTGTCAGTATAATTTAACAGAAATAGCTGTTATTAAAAATAATAATTGAAGCGTCGGCTGGAACAACGTTGTAAGTTACAAAATTTTCATTCGGCCTGTTTCAGTCTAATAATGTTGTATGTCATGTTACCTTGCTATACTCTTTGGCTTGCAACTGTCCATCAATGCAGTACGTGAAATTTGTCCACTCAAAAGTTTACTACCCTATAAGAACAACGTTGTACGTGTACACATTTTTGGAGCTCCTGTACATTTTACTAAATGTAACTTATAACGTTGTTCCAGCCGACGCTTCAATTATATATGTATTTACAAATGTGTTGAACTTTATTTATGATGCATTCTTCTTCACAAATATGCATACAATATCATGCTTATGCACGCAGAAGGTAATAAGTAATTATGCAACGTGTGAGGTGAATGTACTAGTGTAATTTGCATACCACTTCCTTAGCCTGCAGTGCACCGTTTCTCGTTTCTGACGAAACAACTTCGCAATATTCTAACATTGACTTGCATTTGTTCATTCCTTTGTTGAGCTGTGTGCGTAGCAAACAAACGTTTGGGAGCAAATCTAGTCTTTCAGGTAAAGCTCCCTGTAAAACAGATTTGAATAATTTCAAGGGAAAAATTGTTTCGGGGCCGGGTATCGATCACGGGACCTCTGGTTGAACGTACCAGCGCTCTACCAACTGAGCTACCCGGGAACTCCACCCGACACCGTCTCAACTTTTCCCTTTATATTCACACAACTCCCGTGGGCTGACGAAATGCCAGATACCCACATCGAGTGCACACAATCTCTGTGTGACTTGGAATTGTCGTTTTCTGTTAACGTACACAGTGACGTATATATTTTGCAAATCTAGTCTTTCAGGTAAAGCTCCCTGTAAAGCCCTGGGTCTCTGGCATTTCGTCAGCCCACGCGAGTTGTGTAGATATAAAGGGAAAAGTTGAAACTGTGTCGGTTGGAGTTCCCGGGTAGCTCAGTTGGTAGAGCGCTGGTACGTTCAACCAGAGGTCCCGGGATCGATACCCGGCCCCGGAACAATTTTTCCCTTGAAATTATTCAAATCTGCTTTACAGGTAGCTTTACCTGAAAGACTAGATTTGCATAATATATACGTCACTGTGTACGTTAACAGAAAACCACAATTCCAAGTCACACAGAGATTGTGTGCACTCGATGTGGGTCTCTGGCATTTCGTCAGCCCACGCGAGTTGTGTGGATATAAAGGGAAAAGTTGAGACGGTGTCGGGTGGAGTTCCCGGGTAGCTCAGTTGGTAGAGCGCTGGTACGTTCAACCAGAGGTCCCGGGATCGATACCCTGCCTCGGAACAATTTTTCCCTTGAAATTACTCAAATCTGCTTTACAGGGAGCTTTACCTGAAAGACTAGATTTGCATAATATATACGTCACTGTGTACGTTAACAGAAAACCACAATTCCAAGTCACACAGAGATTGTGTGCACTCGATGTGGGTCTCTGGCATTTCGTCAGCCCACGCGAGTTGTGTAGATATAAAGGGAAAAGTTGAGACGGTGTCGGGTGGAGTTCCCGGGTAGCTCAGTTGGTAGAGCGCTGGTACGTTCAACCAGAGGTCCCGGGATCGATACCCGGCCCCGGAACAATTTTTCCCTTGAAATTATTCAAATCTGCTTTACAGGTAGCTTTACCTGAAAGACTAGATTTGCATAATATATACGTCACTGTGTACGTTAACAGAAAACCACAATTCCAAGTCACACAGAGATTGTGTGCACTCGTTGTGGGTCTCTGGCATTTCGTCAGCCCACGTGAGTTGTGTGGATATAACGGGAAAAGTTGAGATGGTGTTGGGTGGAGTTCCCGGGTAGCTCAGTTTTTAGAGCGCTGGTACGTTCAACCAGAGGTCCTGGGATCGATACCCGGCCCCGGAACAATTTTTCCCTTGAAATTATTCAAACGTTTGGGAGCATATTGTTTAATGTTGCAGTAATGAGAATGTTATCACAATAATAAGGACCGTTTTTTCAAAACTTGCTAACTGCAAAATTTGAAAAATTGAGATTTTAATGGATTCGTTAACATAAGGCAGGCCTCTACATGATGTTCAAAGCGTCTTAGTAAAATGGGGTTATTTGTCTTCATTGTAGTGTGTCAAAGTGTGATCGTTTTTTCAAAACTTACTTTCTGCTATAAGTGAGAGATACAGCAAAACTTGCTTACTACAGTGTTTTGTCTCTCCCGTAAAATTTATTTATTTATTTTTATTTTTTTTTTCAGTAAGCGAGTTTTGCAAAAACGGTCCTCAATTGTAATGGTGATAGACTATTAAGTGATATTAGTGATGTGAGAATTGCTGTCCTGTTGTAGAACATTAACGGTTATAATTATATAGAGGTGATCGTGATGAATACAACTCTTATGAAGGTTGTGGACATTTCAGTGGTGTTAACAATAGTGGCAGGATGATATCAAGATAACGTGTAGGTGGTGTAAAACTGGTGATACTTATGAGTTATGATAAATATATTGCATTGGACTAAATTGCACATGTTGAAGGATGAAGAAAAATCTGCGCATTTTTAGGCATCAAATAGACTTATTGTGCTACTTCAACAATGACTCCTTTTCATTCCAGAGCTCAAACAGTGATAAATAGAGAAAAGTCGCTCTCCTCTTTGCGAAATAAAACTAGATAACAACGACCACGGAAAATCGTTCATTATGGGACTGCTTACTGAAAAGGAAAATATACATAACCTCTTTTCAAACTGTTGAAACTAATAACACACATTTGAAATATTTATAAAAATCTCACTAAAAATAAATTTTCTACTGTTATTCGAAATGCACCATACTTACTCATAGAAATAACCTTTCTTTGATGACTATAAACAGGTCTGCCACTCTTTTGAACTACCTGCGTTCACTTTTATCCCCTTTTCTCGAGAGCAAAAATAACATCTAGAATATCTGTTTAACTTGATGGGTCTGGTTAGATCTCTTCGAGATCCCTGCCTCGTTTCATCCCTACGATCATGATGTGTTCGCAAAGAGCTCACGGAAAAATTCTAGCCTAAAAATCATTCCATGTGAGGTGATACAAGTTGGAAAGCCATGTTATTAAAAAAGTTTCCTTCTTTTTGTGTTTCGTTGTTAGGTCTTGAAAGTTAGAATTCCCACACAGAAATTTGTTGATAGAGAAACCATTATTCTTAACATAAAACTATACTGAAATATACCCATTACAGTGCACTTATTGTTACTTAGTTACCATTACAATGCAGTTCTGCGAAGCCTTTGCAATAATATTGCTATAATTTTCAATGCAATATATATTGATTTTTATAAGTAAGTTATAATATTGCTGACGGAAACAAATTTAGTAGTAAGTGATCTAAAACCATGGGATGTTGATTCCTACACTTTTATGATTGAACAATTTCAACTCTGTATGGAATTCTGATTGTACATGATTCTATATGCTTTGCTGTAAGAGTTCTCAATGTTCTTTTAAGCAGAGAAGTGGACATGTTTTTCCTTTTGAAGGATAGAAGCAGTAGAAGGTTCCTCCAAATGTTATAATCTGTTTTAATTGGGAATATTGGCGTAACACGTCATATTCTGTACTATTTGTGTATTTAAGGCTACGCAAAGGTGCTTATATATTTTCATATTAGAAAGAGGTGCATTGACATTATGTAATGAAGAAGTATTCCTGTTTGTAGCATTCAAGATAGTAACATTTTTACTTCCAAAATGAGTCAACTTAACATCTCAGCAGGAAGAGTTATCAATGTTTTTTTTAAATAGCGGCATTAATGTTATTTTCTTGATCTTCTTTTTTTTGTTACTCGGCACCAAGTAAATGTATACAGAACCTATATATTTTCACCAGTTACTAGTATTTACTCTTTTAAATTTTCCAAACTCTTTTCAAACTTTACAAAACTGTTTTCAAACTCTTCAAATTGTTTTCAAACTTTTCAAACTATTTGCAAACTTCTCAATCTGTTTTCAAACTTTTCAAATTGTTATCAAATTTTTCAAACTGTTTTCAAACTTTTAAACCGTTTTAAAACTTTTCAAACTCTTTTCAAACTCCTCAAACTGTTTTCAAACTTCCCAAACTCTTCACAAACCTTACCAACTATTTTCAAAATTTCTTAGTGTTTTGAAAGTTTTCCAGGTGTTTTCAAATTTTCCCAACTTCTTTGAAAGTATTTCCAACTGTATTCAGAATTTCCCAACTGTTTTAAAAGTTTTCTAACTGATTTCAAACATTTCAAACAGTTTTCAAATTTTTCAATCTGTTTAAAACATTTTTCAAACTTTTTTCAATTGTTTTCAAAATTGTCAAACTGTTTCCAAAACTGTTGAAAATTTTTCAAACTTTTCCAAGATTTCAACTCACTTTACTCGCAGTATGATGATGCTCCACCAAACTACGTTCTAGTTGTGTGCAACTACTAAGGTGTTTGGTGGAAGAGTTATTGGAAGACGGGGGACAAGAAAGATGCCACTCAAATCACTAGACCTTACTCCAATGGATTCTTCATTTTGGGGATTGGTTAAAGATATGGTCTACGCTTCAAAGTCAACCGCAGTAGAGGACTTGACATCAGCCATTGATGATCGTCTTCAGAGAGGTGTCGACGCAGAGGGAAAACAATCTGAAAAAAGTGATATATAAATAAATAATCATGAACAAAGTAAGTTGCAGATGGTTGAATGGGTAGTGACTTTTGGGCCACTCTGTATGTTACAAATACAAATCTAATATTCTTTCTGTTACATGATTTTCTCAACGCTCCCCCCCCCCGAACACAAGCTTGTTCTTTCAGGAGTGTGCTAGATATAATTTTTTTTAATATACTTAAATGTGAAGGTACTCTTGTGTATAACTATTATGCATCTACATTAGTCTAATCCAGCAGTTAACTAGCGAAGCTAACGAAACCAAATAACCGAACAAATCAAATTAGTGAAATGAGCGAAAGTCAATATCCAACTAAGCTACAGCCATCCAGCTAAACCAGATCAACTAACACCGAGTAAGCTAGCCAGAGGGAGAAATGAGATAGGCTAGTCTAACTAAACCGCTAATCAAACATGAATTAAATTCAACTGAAAAACCAACCAAAGAGATTCTTAAGCAAACTCAACTAAACCATTTTATACCGCGAAAACAGAAAAATCAGCATTCAAAAAACCAGATGAAATAAGATAGCCAAAGTAAACTCAACAACCAAACCAAATTAAAGAAGCAAACAAATAGCCTATGGAAGTAAGCCACCAAATAACTATATCAAATTCATTAACTGTAATCAATATAAATATAAAATCCAACTTATTACAGTCTGTGTTACCTTTTTTGGCGTGTGAAATAAGTAATGGGATAGTTAAGTGCGAATGTTTTATATTTTCCGCAGTCAGTCTGAAAACTGTGTTTGGCAAATGGCTGATATGACGTGTATAGGAAGTGGTACCATTCTCAATTGCACTAGCAACATGCTCACAACTGGGCACTATATATCTAGGACACACGCCAAAAACGCTGGCGTCAACTGCTCTATTAACCAAACAATTTAATAATGTTAGACAAATCGTTAAAACTGGGCAAAGCACCAAACCCAATCAAATCAAAAGCATATAAAAGGAACAACAGTGGACCAAACTTTGGTTTCCTTTAAAAAATCTGGCTCTTGAGAATGATTATATTATGTAAAAAGCTGTCGTGTAGTGCAACGATATTTTATTTATTATTCATTGACATCGTGGAACAATGTTACAACGTTGAATGCAAAAAAAAAAAAAAAAAAGTGATGATACCTAGGAAGTCTGATAATTGTGAAGGTCAATGTAGTGCATATTATCTGTGCTTACTTACTTACTTACTTACAAATGGCTTTTAAGGAACCCGAAGGTTCATTGCCGCCCTCACATAAGCCCGCCAGCGGTCCCTATCCTGTGCAAGATTAATCCAGTCTCTATCATCATACCCCACCTCCCTCAAATCCATTTTAATATTATCCTCCCATCTACGTCTCGGCCTCCCCAAAGGTCTTTTTCCCTCCGGTCTCCCAACTAACACTCTATATGCATTTCTGGATTCGCCCATACGTGCTACATACCCAGCCCATCTCTAACGTCTGGATTTAATGTTCCTAATTATGTCTGGTGAAGAATACAATGCGTGCAGTTCTGTGTTGTGTAACACTCTCCATTCTCCTGTAAGTTCATCCCGCTTAGCCCCAAATATTTTCCTAAGCAGCTTATTCTCAAACACCCTTAACCTATGTTCCTCTCTCAGAGTGAGAGTCCAAGTTTCACAACCATACAGAAGAACCGGTAATATAACTGTTTTATAAATTCTAACTTTCAAATTTTTGGACAGCAGACTGGATGATAAGAGCTTCTCAACCAAATAATAACACGCATTTCCCATATTTATTCTGCGTTTAATTTCCTCCCGAGTGATATTGTCTGTGCTAGTAGAATAATTGAATATCCAACCTTGTTTACAATGAAATGCGATAACAGTACTGATATGTTTTCATTTATTTGATAACTTGCTAAGAGACTGGACAGATCCAGTCCTGGTGGATACATCTTGGTAGGGGATCCAATAGGTTTCTCTTCTCTGGTATTTCCTGAAGTCCTGAAGTATTTATTTTGCTAAGTCTGTGAAGTATTTATTTTGCTATGTCTGTGACATTGCGGAAATTAAAAATGAAAACCAACCACACTGAAAGTCTTAAAATGTTATTATTTTCTCATCTTGCATTTTAATGTGTTATTTAACTACGCTGTATTAACTGTTAGGTTATGTAGTATCTGCGGAATTGGTGACAGCGAAACAAGACCGAAGTTACGCCATGGGATTATTTGACATACGCCTTAGAGTTGGGGAAAAGTGTATAAAAAATTGAACATGCTATCAGCACGAGATAATCTTCATTCCATACAAAGTGACTCCACATGTAAACAAATGCACAGTCCTAATTCCATCCTATTGGTTGCAGGTGAAAGAACCTCTTTATGGCAGCTAGGACTATAAGGTAATTAGTACCAAGTTTGAAAACGGAACCTGTTATACATTTTCGGGGACTTAATAGGAAACACGAAAAGAAAATATCATGTATAAAGGAGTTCAACAACTAATTACTAAGTCTTTGAAGAAGGAGTGTAATTTATAGGCGGGACGAGGAGTGACCGTTATTGTAATGGGGCATGATAAGATAACATGCAGCTGCGTCACCACTCTCAACATAATCCAAACACAGAAGATGAGAAACCAAACAGTACAGTAGTCGGAGCGGAAGGATTTTGCCTAATGTTTGTTGTTGATATGTGCAATCACCTTGTATGGAATGAAGAATACCCCGGCAGCTTGAAAGTCTTAAATATCTAAAGTATAATGGGAAGCTACTTTGAAGTTTGTATTGCTGTTTGTTAAGATCAGTCTAGCCACGAGCCTACAAATTAATGAATACCTTTTGTGCAGTAAAACAGCAGTAGGTATACCTAAGTGTTGGTAGGGCCTATTTGCAGTAATAGTGGCAGTAGCAGAAGTAATGGAAATAGCAGCATAAATGCAGTACCAGTAGGAGAGTTACAGAATAAATTTATTAATGGAAATAGTGGTATTGAGGATGAATGGCAGTAATAGTGGTAGTAGTCATGGTAGTATGGTGGTCGTAATAGTATTGGTGGCAATAGAACTATCTTCGATCGAAAACATTCTGCATAATCTTCAAAGGCTTAACGACAGCAGCGAATCAGAGCCGTGCAACATTATCTAGTAAGAGCAATTTTGCACCTAGCTATCACGACGAACAATTGGCACTAGGGCATAAATATTGTATTATAAAAATCCGTAGCTTTCCAGATGTAAAGAGAATGAATTTACAAGCACTCTTTGAAAGAAATGATAATTTAACTCAAATTATTAATTAAGTAATAGGGAAAGGACGTTTATGTCACATACGAAAGAGCAAGAGAAGTGAGCTGGAGACAGAAAGAACCGTACTTTTCTCTAACGCTACTGTAGGTATCATTATCACCACAGTAGCCAAAGAAAAGCGTTATATATTCGTTCTTACATTTGAGATAAAGGCCTCTATTCTCTTACAGGAAATCGAAGTAATATCGAATGGATTTTTCACTTAAACCACATCATAATTATGAAGTTGAAAAGTAATGGTTTTATTTTCTTAAGTCTCTCTTGTAAAACTATTATGGATTGATATTAACAAAATAAATATTAAGTTACTTGAACCACTTCGTATTCTTAACAATGAATCTAAAAGCATGTAAGGTGGGTGCTCCTGTTATGGCCATGTTCCTGATATGGCCACCCCGCTATTGTGAGTTAGTTAACCAAAAAATCTGCTAAATAGCAGCAGCATCCAGTGAAAGGACATCCAGGTATGTCACTTGATCGTTTTCCATCCAGTCAGGTTGAGCAATATGGCGTCAGTTGCCTGTTTTGCGGTTTTCATGTGACCTCTTCTTATTTTTCTCTGGTAAGTCTCCTTTGTTTTATGCATGCTTTTCAAAGACTTGTTCATGAAAACCATCGTACTCCATTTAGTTTTTAATGTTCTGTTGATTGGTGTTGTCGTTGATGGCGTAACTTTTACGAGTTGTTCATAATCAAACGATTTTCGTGAAAGCTTACTTGCTCCTGATATGGCCATATTAAATGCACCATGGCCATATCAAGTTCAGTTCACTTTTATTTTTTCACCTGACAAATTTGCATGCCTTATAGCTGGGATTACGCAAAAATTTTGTATTTTAAGAAAAAGAACTTAACTTTTTATGGAAAAACCTGTTTTGACTACACTTTTGAATTATAAAAAAGATTATTAAGTGTCATGTTTATTCATTTTACACCAAAATTATTTAATTTTAGCACAACTGCGCTATCAAACTCAAAACAATCACGATTTATAGAACATGGAACAAGGGTGGCCATATCATGTGCACGTGTTCCTGATATGGCCAGTAGGTAGACTTTTGGAATTTGGAGTTTTTGGCCAATTAAAGCTATTTTTATGGGGAAAGGAAATTGTTTTAAGAAAGTCGATTAGACTGAGAACGAGTAAGAAAAAAGTGGTTTACATTTCTTTCAAAATGGCGGCAAGAAAAATTCTCAAACCTTAGCATGGCCATATCAGGGACACCTACCTTATACGTAAGTATAAGCTCCTAATTTATTTACATTCTTAATCTATGAATAGTATTTAAACCGATTTTTCTTACACCGTTCTTAGCAACCTGAACAATGGATTTATTCACAGCACTGAATTAGAATCTTTTAATTCACTTGAGAATTAAAATCTTTTAAATCACTCTCTCCTTGACAACCAACACATGTATGTAATAGAATTTGTAGCGTAATTCATCTCTTGTGAAGTCTCATGTGCAAGATTCCCAAACATTATTTAAAACAGTTCACTATGCAGTATGTGAAAGTATTATTAGATATGGATTACTTTTGTATGGAAACAGTCCTGATCTTCCAAACATTCTGTTACTGCAAAAAAAGGCAGTTCGCGTTTACAATGTCACCACCCAGTCTATTATGTAGATCTCTTTTCAAAAATGAAAAGATTATGACAATCTAAAATCTATATGTTTTTGAACTTTTAATTTATGTAAACAAGAATGTTACTAATTATTAGTATAGAAGATCTGCATCGCTATGAAACCAGAAATATTGATCAATTAAACGTACCATTTGTGAGATTGCAAAAAACACAATCTAGCTATGTAATTATTGCAATAAAAATTAAGATACCTACTAATGTGAAGGCATATAATGGAAGACAATTTAAACTTCAGATTAAGAGATGGCTATAAAATAATCCTTTTTATAAAATCAATGAATTTTTTTTAAAATTATGTAGTATTTTAGTAGAATTTTATTATTTTTTTAGTTTTTAATATTTTAAATATTGATACACTGTATTTTATATTACTACATTGAGGAGGTCTCTTGTACTATTGTACCTTCAGGCAAATAAATAATAGGAATAAAGAGTATGAATATGAACAATCAAATCCATACTTACATTCCTATATATCTTATTTACAAACAACAGATTATAAAGAAAATGACTACAATTTAAAATTAAGTTAAATTTGGATACCAGCAATGAAACTAAGATACTAGTAATGGATAAAATATTGTATAGCAGATTTTATGTACTTCTGGAATTTATCGTCCGAGCTAAACTTTCCACTCGGTATAAAATCAAAAACCTCCTGCATAATTATTATTTCGGTCTAGTTAGAAGGAGTGATTCAATTTATAGCAACATTTATTTTGGGGAAGATTCTTTATTAGTATCTGTTGTTGAAATATTACATTTATACTAGTGGCTTGTGCAGCAAATGCTGCTGCAAACTAAGTTCGTTAGACTTTCAAATAAAAATTTTTCGGCTGTCCTGGAATTGGTTCCCAAATCTGTGAATTAGTTCCCAGTTCGTCCCAGAGCTATACTCGAGTTGGTTACAGGTTGATTTCTCCTGTGTACTGCAATTGGTTCCCGCGCTAGATCAAGATAGAAAACATTTCCATTCCCATTTTATACAGACTTAGGACTGTCAACTACTGTCTACAGTGGTAGGTAGGTTAAAAATGTTTTGTGCTTGGCGGCCACGCTGCGTCGAATAACTTCTCAATTTTATTTCTGTACTGGTAAAAATTTGAAACAAACGTGTCGCAGGAATAGCATATCTACTTACACTGCCATCAGAAAGCTTTTCCATCCAATCTTTCACAAAAGTTTCCTTTTGTTGCATTATCTTAGGCCTACATTTACTTTTACTCCTAAGCTTAATGTATCACACTCAACTCCTTCAGAGCATCTGCAAGTGCAAATATATTTGGGTGTGGAGCACAAAAGTGCGCATTAAGTTTACTGTGAAAAGATTTTTCAACAGTTGGTTGTTCGCTCTAAGGAAGAAGTAAACTCAGCCCATATTGGAGGTGGATGCTCACTTGTTGGTGTAATATAAGTATGGAGGAGGTAATCAAAGAACTGGTCCAATCGATCGTCTATAGGTTTGACAGCCATTAAGTCATTAACAAAACAATCTTAAACTTCTTGAGGAGCCAATAAATGCAGTCCGAATATAGTTTTTAGAAGCTGATCAATTTCAGATTCCTTACTTTTAAATTCCGCATTCAAACCTAAGGTTTGAATTTTCCTCCACCAAGATTGTGCAAGATGCAACCTACATTGAACATGGGGAACCAACTGACGTTGTTGATTTTTTGTTTGGGAACCAACTACAGAACAGCGAATTTTTCAGATTTATTTTCAATGAAGAATATTCGTCTTTTTGATAGTTATTTGCTTCCATAATAATGAAACATACTCCCTCTGAATGGATTTTTTTAGGCCAAATACTTTTTCTTGAACCTATCCAACTTCAGTTTCTGAGTTTCAACGCGAAACTGTACTGGAATTGGTTCCCAAATCTGTGAATTAGTTCCCAGTTCGTCCCAGAGCTATACTCGAGTTGGTTACAGGTTGATTTCTCCTGTGTACTGCAATTGGTTCCCGCGCTAGATCAAGACAGAAAACATTTCCCTTCCCATTTTATACAGACTTAGGACTGTCAACTACTGTCTACAGTAGTAGGTAGGTTAAAAATGTTTTGTGCTTGGCGGCCACGCTGCGTCGAATAACTTCTCAATTTTATTTCTGTACTGGTAAAAATTTGAAACAAACGTGTCGCAGGAATAGCATATCTACTTACACTGCCATCAGAAAGCTTTTCCATCCAATCTTTCACAAAAGTTTCCTTTTGTTGCATTATCTTAGGCCTACATTTACTTTTACTTCTAAGCTTAATGTAAGTATCGCACAGAGCATCTGCAAGTGCAAATATATTTGGGTGTGAGGCAGAAAAGTGCACATTAAGCTTACTGTGAAAAGATTCACAACAAGTTTACTGTGAAAAGATTCACAACAGTTGGTTGTTCGCTCTAAGGAAGAAGTAAACTCAGCCCATGTTGGAGGTGGATGCTCACTTGTTGGTGTAATATAAGTATGGAGGAGGTAATCAAAGAACTGGTCAAATCGATCGTCTATAGGTTTGACAGCCATTAAGTCATTAACAAAACAATCTTCAACTTCTTGAGGAGGCAATCCGAATATAGTTTTTAGAAGCTGACCAATTTCAGATTCCTTACTTTTAAATTTCGCACTCAAACCTAAGGATTGAATTTTCCTCCACCAAGATTGTGCAAGATGGAACCTACAACCTTTCAGTTTGGCATTAGGGAATACGTTAGAAATTCCATTTTGATTGCTTTTTCGAAGACGGCATAAACAACAACTGGATTTACATATTGTTTAATTGAATTGAAGGCGTAAGTATATGACGTCTCATGTTGATCTTGTAGCAAGAAGAACACCAAAGGTACGTAATGATTATCTGTCACACCATGCACTGTAAAAAGTTGTTTGAATAATTTAGGACACGCCTTGAATGTACCATCAACGAAAATAGTGGTCATTTCCTTCAAAGCTTTTAAATTCGATTTACAGGAAAAAGCAATAATGTTTCTTTCGGAATCATTTATAAACAAAACCTGTTCGTTTTTATTAGTGCTGAGGTCGTACGAAGACATTGTCAAATGTAGTTCAACTAAAGATTGGGGTAATTTCGGTCTTACAATTAAGCGGCTGCGGTATACATTATTCCTTACCTTACAGATGTCACTGTTAGTCAGAGTCTGGAAATCATCTTTTTTCATTAGCTCAAGGCGAATAATTTTCGATGGACGTTCGTGCAAGTGCTGCACAGCTTTTCGTTTGTCTTGGTTGCTAAACTTTTGACGATTTAAAATTGCTGTATCACACGTGTCGTGGTTATGTTCTACGTTGAATTCCATTATAATATCTGAATCAGAAAGTTTCACGGAACACTTACAACCTCTTTTAACACAAGTATATATTTCCACACCACCAGATAATGTTTTCTGAAAACCGAACTTTTAATCACTGATCACTAAGAATTTTTCCCCCTTTTCACTGAGTATAGTAGTAAAATCCATAATTAAGTGCAATACAGCTGTTCTGTACTTCCACTGCCACTGTGACTTATGATCGATTAACATCCATGTCCCACACAGCGTAGATGGAGTCACGATTATTGGTGGCATTATAGGCAATAACAACTACTCTGCTACATGATCGATTAACATCCATGTCCCACACAGCCTGCTACAAAATCACAGCCTTGGATATTTGAACATGGGGAACCAACTCACGTTGATAATATTTGAACTTGGGGAACCAATTCACGTTGTTGATATTTTGTTTGGGAACCAACTGCAGAACAGCGGCGAAAACGTGAGTGTCAATGTCAGGACGATAGCTGTAGCTGTTTCAGGTCATTGTGGATTGTAGGTAAAAGTTAAAAAAATGTCAGGTTTGCTGAACTTTCGAACAACAGCATTTTCGTATAGCTGCTGCATGTAGAACTTGAAATTAGAGCGTAAAAATATTTTATCCTACTAAGAGATCTTGCTGAAATGATCTGGAGACTACAAAATTTTCTAGGCCTCTTATTTTATCAGTAAGTAATACCCTTTTATCTTTCCTTAGGAACTGTAATTTTTGCGCTCTCTCGAACCAATACTGAAGACAATGACACATATCAATATCTACACTACACCGCCATTAACTATATGAAAAAGACCCAATCCCACTGGTTTAATAAGTATAAAAATATTTGATTTTTAATAACAATATTATTATCTTACTTAAGTTTTGTAGTTATATATAGCAGTCACTCAGTAAATTATAGAACTGAAGATCTAAATTAAGATATTCTCTACATTTACTTACATAACCTCAAAACGTTTCACTTTCATGTCATCAATATAGCATCAACATTTTGTACAATTAATGAAGAATAGACGCATCATGATATTAACTATAATAATATTTAATTTATAATGGTAATAATGTCATCAAACCACCTCAAGTTTCGTAGATTTGAATATCCAATACACAGCTGTACTCAGAAAATTATACACTGCAGAATCAGTTTTTAATAACAAATTGAATTGAGCTCTAAATAGCCTATGTCGGCAATCCTGCAGGTCATGGCCTTCGTGTAATAGCTTATTGTTTATTTTAGTGTGTGTTTTGTTCTGAAATTCAATCAAGTCGGCCGTGATTCAATAAAATTAGTTCTCAAAACTGACAACAGATGGATTTTGGAAAATAGGAAAATTATTTAG
This sequence comes from Periplaneta americana, assembly GCF_040183065.1. NCBI lineage: Eukaryota > Metazoa > Arthropoda > Insecta > Blattodea > Blattidae > Periplaneta > Periplaneta americana. Next base: position 139,422,065 of record NC_091118.1, read on the forward strand.
GAAAATTGACATTTCACTGAAAACTACTATTTTTCCGAAAAACTTTGGATGCCAGGCATGAAAATGAGGGGTCACTCATTAAAATCCGTTCAGCCATTTTCCCGTAATTTCCATTACCAGTTCAAATTATATATATATATATATATATATATATATATATATATATATATATATATATATATAGCTATATATATATATATATATATATATATATATATAGCTATTCGAAATTATGTATTTTACTTAGATTTATTAAAAAGTAGATTTTAAATAGAAATTTTTTCTTGTAACAGCCGATCGAATATCATCATATATCACGAATAATTTATTATTATGGCAGAAATATATTTGAGAACGGGAGTGGGCTCTTAAGTGAAACCCTTCGAATATAGTGAGCATAACAACAACAACAACAACCATTTTAAATGTAGCTTGTTACCCCTTATATTAAACGTACACCAAAAAGTACATAAATCCGTGGCGCAATATCTCACAAAGTGTCAAGGACTACCAGCTGGATACTGGTTTCAGGTCTACATTTCTCAGCAGAGGTGAACGATCAACCAAACAGAACGGATCTATCGCTTTGTTAGCACGATGATACCCGCAACCGTTATAGTCTGTTTCCGTAACGGATTTCGGTTCCTATCATAGCTCATCACGATGCTGAATTGGTCCCTGTTCCTTACACTGGCCGAAATATCATGAGAAAATTCCTTCCCCGCAAGGACTCGAACTAGCGCGCATTTCGTAACGTGATTCCAGCCAGCATACCTTAGACCACGATACTACGGGGAGCGACTTTTATATGCTGGCACATCCATATATCTCGGAACCAGAGTTGCATGAAACGTCTCATCCGACAACAGCAACGCAATTATCCGGGCGGGGGAGCGGTCTGTGGGGATTACTGGTTTATTCATGATCTCGCAACGCCGTTTCTTCTGTGTTTCAGTGAGACCAACACGTAAAGTGAAGTGAGAGTAATGGCAAATAGGCCTAACTATTCTATTTCACATCAGGTATTTATTTACGACACGTATGTTCGTATAGAATCCGTTCGTGATGCCAGGAGATTATTTCAAAAGAATTTCCCAGGTGTTCGAGTCCCAAGTGGTGGGACGATTAATAGATTAGTTAATAAATTTCGTGAAACGTGTAGTGTCCTTGATAAGAAACGAAGAAGGCGACATACAGTGCACACAGAAGAAACTTGATGACATTGGACACCGCTTGGAAAATTCCCCTAATAAATCTCTTACCCGTTTTTCTCAGCAAACGAGAATTTTTTACGGTTCCATACAAAGGGCTAGGAAGTTACTTAAGTTAAAACCCTATAAATGTACAGTGGTACAATAACTTAAACTGGGTGATCCTGTAGTAGGATTAGATTTTGTAAATGGACTTTGAATAAAATGTATGACGGAGAAATTGATCGTAATCTCATTCTCTTTTCAGACGAAGCGTGGTGTCATTTACGTGGGTATGTAAATTCTGAAAACTACCGACATTGGAGTGCCCAAAAACATAATCTGCTTCATGAGGAACTTCTTCATGACTAGAAAGTAAGGGTGTGGTGCGCGGTTTCCGATGAGAGAATAATAGGCCCAATTTTTTTAGGGCACAATTAACAGTGACAGATATGTGAACAACATTTTGTAACCCTTTTTAGCTGAATTAACTGAGATGGAATGTAGTTTCGCGTTTTTTCAGCAGGACTCGGCGACAGCTCTTATGGCCAATGTTTCATGACAGTCAATTCGAAAAGTGTTTCACGATAGAGTTATCAACAATAACATATGGCCCTCAACCGCCTGTGACTATTATATCTGGGGATCGTTAAAAGATAAAGTGTATAATACGAATCCACACACTTTAGACGAAATTAAGGATAATATGCGCCATGAGATCAATTCCATTTCTCAAAGAGAACTAAGAAAAGTAATGGGCAATTTCATAACAAGATGCCAGAAATGTGTTGAAAACGAAGTAGGTAGTTCTAGCATCTTCTTTAGTACATAGGTGAGTATATAACTTTTAAAGTGCATTAGAATTTATTAGGCAGTCACTCTAGCTTGCTAAACATCGGCTCTTATATTGGCCGATCGGCGGGTAGCGATAGCTTATCGGCCGAGATGTATCCCATCTCAACTGCGGTACAGCGACATATGGATGACCCAGTATAAATTGTTTGCTAATTTGCACTCCTCCCAATGTGAGGCTAAGAGAAAGAATAAGGTTTGAAATTGATATCATTGATTTATTGGCATTTTAAAAATTAAAATACAAAGAAAACAAGAGGGTAGATATCTAGGATTTTTTCTCCCAATAGGCACTAACAATGATATCCAGCTTAGCGCATTCCCAATCTACATCAGCTGATTACACTAAGGTTAGCCTAGTACCAGATTTCGAACAGGCAAACTCACTCGTTCCTAGATCAGTTCGCTCCGTGCGTTTCCAGCCGAAGATCGGGAAAATCTATGGAATGATGATGGAAAGAAAATCGAACGGAATCATATTGATGCCTAATGTGGAAAAACGGGAGAACCGCGATTAAAACCCCAAGTGTGATCATGGCCGCCACAAATAGCACTATGGATTCTTCAATGAATCCCATCCTATTGGCTGCTGGACCTGAGCAGGACTCGAATTCTGATTTCCTTTTCGACAAATTGAAGATCTAGTGTAATAATTATCCAGGAAAACGGCATCCCACAAATAGAGAGAAATAGTTTCGTAGGAATAATACTGTTAGTAAAATCGTAAGTTATGTATAAATGTGGACGAGTGTGGCTGCAGAGTTTCCAATTTAAATCTGCCGACTTTTAACTGTTTTTTGGCAACACTGCTTTTAATATTTATCTTCCTTAAATACGAATATAGCGATTTTTTTCAGCATCCCTTCGCGGCAGAAATAAAAATTTCTCTATTAATAATAAAGAATAGAGAGTCTTTTGAACTATTCCTTGGTGATTTTTCGTACACTTCAGTTGGCAATGTAATCTTTTGCTCCATTACACGTGTAGCAACCATAAACCGTCTTATTTAATTCTTCGCTTTAACGTGAATGCATCTTTAAAATCAGACCGGCATATGGGGTGCCAGGACGTAAACGGCGAAGTAACGTTTGCAGGTGATCAATTCCGAAACTATAGCTTCGTGACTAATGACACGATTTAAATAAATGTGATCTCATTCGATCGGATACACGACTACGATGCGAATATGACCTTGAGTTGGCGCCCCGCGCGGATGAGGGTCAGTGACGATTGGCGGCCATTCTGGGCATGGGTGCAAATTTCCAGGCAGTATATCTCGCGACTTCGATGTGCTAGCGCGCAGATTTTGGTGTCAAACGTAAGATCTCATCTATATTTTCTATTTAAGTCAGGCGTATTTACGCAAAATCCACGGCCACACCCGATAGTAACACTCCAATTTTTCCTTTTTCCTCATAGGTCTACGCTAGAGTTGAACAACGATCGAAAAAGTAAGAGTAACAGCACCAGCAAAGCCGAGAAACCGCACGAAAGTATTGCCTATGTCGTTGACTGCTTATGAGTGAATCAAGCGAACTTTCAAGACAAGGGGAATGGTCAACTCTAGAACGTCAAACAGCCTTGAATCGACACAGTTGTTTAAACCAGATGAAACTTTTATCTGTTTTGGCATGTTACTTACCGTATGTGTGAACAATCAAGTCGTCTATTTGAAACATTATCTCTACCTTTCAGTGTGTAATAATCCGTTCCCCAATCTTTATTTAATTACTGGGTCCTTATTAAAAGACTAGGATTTATTTTTCGCGTGTTTGATATAAAGTGTACAATCTTAAGTAAAAAAAAATTAACGCTTTATTTAACGTTATGGTTTTTATGTTTCTTAGAAATAGAAATTTATTTGAGAAGTTTTTTTTTTCTATTTTATCACCATATGTAAATATCTGATAATAGAACCAGAACATTTTGATAACTATGATACTATTTTGTTTAGTCTTTTTGTATTAATTAAACATCTCTAATGTTATTTATTTCAATGATGTATATTATTCAAAATTACGAAATCTTTCCACGACGAGACTCGAAAGACAAGTGCAACGAACACTGCGAACGAGAGCGGCAGTTAGTTTTGTTCATCTCTAGTCTATGCTGTTATTCACATAGATGTTTGTCGAGCCAACATTGACGGTTCCTGTTCTAATTGCAAGAATGTTTTTTAACAGTATTGGCAATGGATCACAACAAGAATTCAAATATTCTGTTATAGCTATATTGATGATACTTTAACGGTACATGTTATGAATGAAAAAGTGTAGAAGCTACTGCACAGAATCGATCTTAATTCCTTCAGTGCTTTAATAATAATGAAGAACCTTCTTGAATTTATAAATTGAATTTTTTCGGAGGAGTTTGGAGTTACAAAATTTTATAGGATATAAAACAATATGAAAAGAGCAGAAACCACCAAAGAGGGCATTGACCGGGTGGTAAAAAAAAAATAATAATTAATTGTGAATGAAAAAGAATAGAGTCCCGAAAACGATAAGAATTACAAAAGGACTAAATCACACACGTCATGCAATATGGATTATCAATGTATAAGGAAACTAAAATTAATATATAACCAATACTCAGAAAAGATCAGCAGAGCCGATCAATTGTTTATGCCAGCAACATACGGGTTATTAACCTCTTAGTTTAAATATTACAGTTCCATATATGATTTCCCTCATTAATATTCATTGCCTAGGAATGCACATTTGTGCACAGTGCACCAGTCATATTGTATTCACTGTATACTTAACCCATTACTGCATAGAGTCCTAAAAATGGGACGTGCGTAAAATACTGATTTCTATGGAACTTTTTCTTGTTTAGTACAGTTGGAGGCATTGTTTAGAAGGTAAATTATTACATTGTATTATCGTGTTGCAGTATTTGAATTCCGCGCGAACATTTGTTCATACCAGCTAATTTTTCACAAGATGCCAGGATAACAGTAGTTTGTGACGCACCGCGTGTAAGTTAATTCTTAGTTGCTCTGTAATGGTGGTACAGAAATCTGATTTTTATTTTCACGTAATGAGTTGAATACTTCAGTTTTCATGTGGTATATAACAACAATAAAATTTTCTTATATTTTGCTAGGTACACGGTGAAATAAAGTGCCGTCCTAAAAATAGGACGCCATGCAGTGTGCACTCCTGTAGTATTCTATAATATGTACAGTATATGGTTTCTATTACATTGTTTTATTTCCAGTCTAACCGTGAGTGAAATTCTGGAGTTAATGGAAAATCAAAATAATAATAATAATAATGAGAGGCTAATATATGGACCCCTCCGGAAGATTTCCATTATACAAATAAATAAAGTGATAAGTCGGATGACGAGCATGAGGCTTATTTGAATAATCTTGGGGGTAAAATGCTACTTAGTAAAGCTGAATTACAACAAAAAAAAATAATAAAAAAATATGTAATGATGATAATGAAGATGACATTGTTGATGAAAGTATGCCAGAGTCTTCTAACATAAAAGCTGCAACAAATGATTTTGAAAGTACATTAGACAAAAAATGGAGCTGAGGTTTCTCGCACAAGTTATTGCCGTCCGAAGAGAAGGAAGCTAATAGGCCTATATGAACATTCCCAAGACAGGGAAGGTAATTCCAGGTAGAAGGCCATCATACTACTACAACTACAAGTACTATTATTACTACTATAACCACCAACGTACCGCGCCGTGGCATCGTGGTCTAAGGCATCCTGCCTCGGACTCGCGTTACGGAATGCGCGCTGGTTCGAGTCCTCATGGGGGAAGAAATTTTCTCATGAAATTTCGGCCAGTGTGTGGGACCGGTACCCACCCAGCATCATCATGCATTTGTGGAGCTACGATAGGTAGCGAAAATCCGGTTTCGGAAACCAGCTATAACGGCTAGGGGGGAATCATTGTGCTAACCACACGATACCTCCATTCTGGTTGGAGGATAGTCCACTTCTGTTTCGGCATTTGGACGTGAGACCAGCAGCAGGCTGGTCGGTCTTGGCCCTTCATGGGCTGTAGAGCTACGAATTTTTTTACAATCACCACCATCAACACCAGCGCTAGCAGCAGTAATAGAAGCACCAGCAGTACCAGCGCTAGCACAGAAACAGCAGCACGAGCGTTGGCAGTACCGATGTTAGCAACAGCGGCAACAACAGAGTGGTGGTCCATCTTCGCTTATTTTCTTGATGTTTCAGTAGTAAATGCTTTGTTTCTGTACAGAAAAATGAAGCCTCAAAACTCTTCAGAACCGCTGCTCAACTTTTGCCGTCTCCTGGCTTTTACAGTACTGAAAAGACATGGGGTGAGTTCCCACTAAGGAAAAATTGTTCGCATTCCATCAGGAGACATAAGATTTGATGGTCAACACCACTAGCCAGTTGAAATGAAACTCAGCGAAGGTGTGCTAATTGTACAGGGAAAGCAAAGTTCATCTGCAGCAAGTGTCAAATTGGACTCCACCCTAAATGTTTCTACCCTTACCACACAAAATAGTGTTGTGCAATGCGCAGGCTTGTGTGAGGAGGGCAGTTGAACCACTGATTCTAATATGTGTATATGTATTTGCTACATAATAAATACATAAATACTATTTGAACTAAAAGAGGGGTTATTCTATTCAGCTACTGTATCACTGACCACTATGCATAGCGTCCTATTTATGGGACGGTCCTTAATTTTTATCCCAGAAAGTAAATAAAGATAAAAATGGTAAGAAAGCATTCTTAAGTCACCAACTAGCAAACTTAAACTCAGAAACGCATTTTTCAAGTCATTAATAACTTTATGCAGTAATGGGTTAAGCAAGAGTCTTGTTTCTGAAACAATTACTTCATCGAAACTGAACGAGTCATATAAGACAAAAGGAATAAAACTGTAAACTGTAATTAATCCTACATATACAAACTATAAGTAACACGATGTACTGTAATTATATTCCTCTAAAATTTAAACAAATACATCAGATATAATATATGAATGGGAAAATTGAGAAACCACACACGTCCATAAAAGTAAAATTTTCAGGAACGACAAAAAAACACACAGCTACTTTTACCTAATAATTTGACCCCGTAAAATATATGTGGTTAAGTAGAGTAAGGTAAAGATTTTCACTAGATTTCATCCCTATCAGACATATATTTTTCGAGAAAAAATATATAAAAGCCGTTGGATATGTGTTGTTTCTCACTATTTTGAACATACATTAATGAGTAGAATACAATAAAATATTACTCTTTACTCACAACAAATGGTTACTTTGCAAAATTGTCACAGACCATCAATATATCATTTTCATGTGTGGTATCACCACGGCATGGCGCGTCCTGAGGTTGCGGATAGAAGAGACGGCCTCCAGATATGGAGGGTAGCTGCGAACATATTAAATAAGCAGTCGTGGACAGCCGATAAGGGATGGTCCTCCAGCTTGGGGGTTGGACGAAGGGCTAACAACCTATCACCGTAAAAAAACAGCTTGTTACAAATCCATACAATAAGCTTCGGAATGGGACTGATTCTCTGACACGACCACAGCAAAGAAATAAGGTCATGACATTTGGCACTTGGAACGTAACTAGTCTTTATAGAACAGGAGGGATAACATTAGTAGCAAAAGAACTAGCTAGATATAGATTAGACTTCGTAAAATCTGAAAAAGTACAAGACTCCAGGTATCGATCAATTACAGCAGAATTAATAGAAGAGGGTGGAAGCGCATTGTCTAGCGAAATTTATAACCTTGTACTTGCTATTTGGGAAAAGGAAATTGTACCAGAACAATTATGGAACGACATTATCACAAATAGGAGATTACCTGTTGCATTATGGGGAAGGAAACAATAATCACCAATTAGGAACAGGATTCTTTGTTCATAAAAGAATAAAATCAGCAGTAAAAAAAGGTCGAATTTATCAGTGATAGGTTATCATATTTGGTACTTAAGGGTAGATTGTGTGATATCGTAATTATAAATGCTCACGCTCCTACAGAAGAGAAGAGAAAGACGACCATAAAAAGGATAGCTTCTGTGAGGAATTGGAACATAATTTTGATCAGTTGTCTAGATGTCACAAAACTTGGACTTCTCCAGATGGATTGACACACTACCAAATAGATCATATCTTGATAGATAAACGGAGACATACTAGTACAGTAGACATTCGAACTTTCAGGGGGACGGACTGTAATTCTGACCATTATTTGGTAATTGGAGAATTAATAGAAAGACTATCAGTAGCTAAGCGAGTAGAGCAACAAATTATATTAGTAAATTCAATATTTTGAAATTAAAGGACGAGGAAACTAAACAACATTATCAGGTCGAAATTTCGAATAGGTTTGCCACTATAGGAAGTTCCGACGATGTTGAGAAAGAGATGTTAATAGCATGTGGGAAAATATCAGAGATATTATCAAAATTGCAGCTGAGCAGCGCATAGGTTATTATGAAACTAAGAAAAAGAATCCGTGGGTTGATGAAGATTGTTGTAGGATAGTAGAAAGAAGGAAACAGGCAAAATTGAAATTCTTACAGGATCCAGTTGAGGAAAATAGAGATAATTATTTCAATGAAAGACGGAAAGCAAGTCGTACACTTCGAAATAAAAAGGGAAGTTACTTGAAGGAAAAACTGAATGAGGTAGAAACAAATAGTAAGAATAAAAACATTCGAGATATATATAAGGATATAAAGGAATATTTAAGAACGGATATCAGGCAAGGGTAAACGTGATCAAGGATGAAAATGGTGACTTGCTTGCAGACTCTCATTCAATCCTGAACAGATGGAAAAACTATTTTTTGGCAACTACTAAATGCACAATGGCCTAATAGAAATGATCAGGACGAAATTGAAATTCAAACTGCTAAGCCATTTATACCCGAACCCACACTTACACAAGTCGAAATTGCGATAGAAAATCTGAAAAAGTACAAGACTCCAGGTATCGATCAATTCCAGCAGAATTAATACAAGAGGGTGGAAGCGCATTGTCTAGCGAAATTTATAACCTTGTACTTGCTATTTGGGAAAAGGAAATTGTACCAGAACAATTGAAGGAGTCCATAATTTTATTATACCTATATTTAAGAAAGGGGAGAAGACTAACTTTGGTAATTTTCGAGGAATATCACTTTTGTTGACGTCGTACAAAATTTTGTCCAATATCCTATTGAGAAGATTAACTCCGTATGTAGATGAAATTACTGGGGATCATCAGTGCGGTTTTAAGGTCTCTGCATACCAACGCGAAATATTCGCAGCCGTGGCGGCGACGAATATTTCGCGTATACAGCGGCAACGCAATTCGCATGTTACCCCACACCGAGGCGAAATATTCGCAGCGCTGACGGAGACCAAATTTCGCGTATGCAGAGGAATATCATGTCGTAGCTCCTATGATAGTCAATCAATCGCACTGTTAATTTTATGATTGGCAGGTCAATGTCTGAGGAAAGCATGGAACAAGTTTTGAAATCAAAATTGTTTTTAAAACGCGGGGGAAAAAAAAAAACACTAATTTGGAAGTGACCTGTTCAAAATAGACATTTAGACCTTCAGAAGTGGTTAGCGGTAAACTTTTTTATTTTTCATGTTAGATGGGGGGTCAAAGCGAATGAAATGTTGAGAAAGAATGGAAATTACCTTTAAAAGTTGCCGCTCTTCAAAATCTTTATGGTTTTCAAGTTACGGCGAGTTAAAAAATAAGAGTATTTCTTACTTGGCGAAGAACTCAAGACAACCTCTTGTCTGCTAATACAGAAATCTTTGGTCTGATTTCAAATCCTCTTACAAAATACTTCCATCGCTTAAATTGTTTTAATTACTCGTATGTGTTTTGAAAAGTAATAGCTAATAAATATTGATATAAATGTAATTAAAATATAAATAATGCAATTAAAAGTAAATGTAATCACAATATTAAAATAAATGTAGTTACTATATTAAAATAAATGTAACTGAAATATTAGAATACATTTAATTAAATTATTAAAAGGAAAGAATCAAAATGGCGAACGTTGTGCTTGCGGTTGCAAACGTTGTCAAAGAACTTAGAGCTCTGGAGGAGAGAACACATAGAAAAAAGAAAGAAGTGTGGGTGAGAAGGTGAAGTCCACGTAGAAAAGTACAAAAGTGCATCAGAAACATGAAGTTAAAGATATCTGAAAAGATAAATTACCTATGAAACGAATATTCAGAGAATCCCTCATAACATGAATTACCATCCCAGGACATATAAATAATTGAAAATAGTGAAATGAAATAAACGATCTTTTATTGGTAATATATTTTTATTCCTACTCAGAGAGATGACAATGGAAGATACTCGGTCATTTAACAATTTTCTAGGAATTGATGATACTCAGGATATTTTCTACCGAGCACCATGTAACTAATTTGGTGTAAGCTACTCTATAGTAGATGAGGCAAGACCTGTCCTGTGATCTTATGTGCCGTGGCTATATCATCAATGGGTATAGAGGAGGAAGATATATGAACTTTCATGTCAGTAGATTCGTATAATATTAACCATCATGAAATAAACTCCCTTTCTGATAGCTCATTCTTTCCCCTGTCACACAGCTCATATGCCATATTTCGCCTCTAACTTGTTATTTCTCTAAAATGATTTATTAGAGAAATAATAATACATCCACTTAGAATAATTAAAATGCATAGGCTATGTTAACAACTACTCTTTCAGAGGTAGCCTATGTATTTTGAGTTTAAAATATGAACGTTACAATAGTAAGTGTGTACATATTTGCTCTTCTCTTTTGTAAGTAAATGTAATTTATTTTATTATTGTATTTGTTTACACGTTAGATTTCATCTATGCATTACGCTTATTTCCTCTGGTTTTACCGGTGTCCATTAGTTGATTTAAATATTAGTTATGAAGATAAATATACCAAAATGTCCAATCAATAACAACCCTATTTCAAGTTAACTTACTTACTTATGGCTTTTAAGGAACCCGCTGGTTCGTTGCTACTCTCACATAAGCCCGCCATCGGTCCCTATCCTGTGCAAGATTAATCCAGTCTCTATCATCATCATATCCCACTTCCCTCAACTCCATTTTAATATTATCCTCCCATATACGTCTCGGTCTTCTCAAAGGTCGTTTTCCCTCCGGTCTCCCAACTAAAACTCTATATGCATTTCAGGATTCGCACATACGTGCTACGTGCCCTGCCCAACTCAAATGTCTGGATTTAATGTTCCTAATTATGGCAGGTGAAGAATACAATGCGTACAACTGCGTTGTGTAACTATCTCCATGCCCCAAATATTTTCCTAAGAATTTCAAGCTAACTCTTTTTCTATTTAGGAAAAGTAAATTTCCTTAAATTACTCCATTTGTGTAGGTACAAAAGTCATCAGAGTTCCTGTATAGTGAAATGCGCTTGGTATTCTGTCCTCTATATCTGTGGTTCTGTCTAGCCAGGCGCAACCGCTTCAAGGCCGGATATTCGAACGAATGTCCAACGAATATAAATCGGTTGTAAGCGCTATTCTGTAGCACTCTGCCTCCGAACCCAGGACAGTATTACGGGAGCTACCCATTTGGAATGATGTGGTCTAAGGCATATTGCCTAGGACTCGCTTTACGGAATGTGCTCTGGTTCGAGTCCTCATGTGAGAAGAAATTTTCTCATGAAATTTCGGCCAACATAATATAATTATGAAATAGAGTCCTGCAAAACCGGTTATAAAAGAAGAAAATAACATAGTGCTACAGAACGCCTGGCGTTATAGGCAATATGCGAAAACCATCTGCTTGTGCACTGCCCCAGTATTCGGTTTAAAGAATATTCGAGTTGATTCGATCTCTCTGTGGGTGTACGGCTCTGGCGTATAAAATGAACATCACAGTGAGGAAATATCTACTTCAGTCGCAAGTATTGTACAGCACGTAATTATACTTAAAAAAAAACAACTTTCTGTATCTACAAATTACCAAGGTTGTAATTTTTGTTTACACTATAAAACTGAATTATAATATTACAATAATGATACACTTCAAAAATAGTAAATTCAATCAATAATAAAACTAAAACAAAGAAAACAACTTTATATCTTCTGAAACAGACTACAATCAATGATTTTAGTATATTTACTATGACAAGAGTTTAGCAACTAATTTTCGAGCAATCGAACTCTCCGCTGAGTTGTCAATTATCTGGCCATTGTAGAAAAATCGAACCACAGCTATGACAAATGTTATCTATGACCCACTTTGACATGCTTGACCTAGGGAGATAGACGCGAGTTCGTTGACCTCTTACATCTGTAGTACAAGAAGAAAGAGCATTGTGCAACTAGCGGCGATATTACCAGACTGCTGAAAATGCCAACTCAATTTTCTAATAACTGTACATTTAATCACAAAACGTAATATAAGTTCTCTATTCATTTAAGTGAACTTTATCGTCCTGTTCAATCTGCAGGGTTGTTTCACTTCTACCCTGTATATGAATAGGTATTGTCTTCGAGGAATGCATTTAGAATTATAATGAAATATATATAATTATTTAATTTTATGTATTGTGATTTATTGTGATTCTGTTTTGGATTTATTTACTTCCTTATGCATTATGCTTATTTCATTTTCTACATCCTACATGGGTGAAAAGATCACCAAACAACTCTAGCCTCTCTAGCAACTCCAGTGAAACGAATAGTGGCCATTCCATGAACAAGTTTCCACCGAGCGTAACTTTAGTAAAATAGATAAATAAATAAATGAGTGAGTGAGTGAGTGAGTGAGTGAGTGAGTGAGTGAGTAAATAAAAGAAATCAACTCTGACCATGTAGTCTATGATAATAGGCCCTAATACTTATTGTGAACATCAAATAGTTTACATTAATACGTGTGTAATAAAATAGTTCTTTGAATGACATTTGTTTTCTGAGAAGTAGATCTTTTCTATACAGAATGATTTGTTTCTCAAACTTGCTATTCTTGTGTTTATCTTTTTAAATTGATTTCTTAATGACTAATATTGCAAGTGCTTAGAATAATTAAAAGCATGCAACTATTGTTTTAGAGGTAGGCCTATACATTTTTAGTTTAAAGTACAAACGTCATAATGGACTTATGTACTTATTTCTTATTTTGTTTTATAATGAATTGTAGTGTAATTATGTTTTTGAATATGTTTACATTATGATATTTCACATTATGGATTACGTCTATTTCCTTCGATGTCCATTGTTCATTTATGTGTTACTAGTTAAATTACTGCAAGTTCGAAATACAAAAATAAATATATTAAAGTGTCAAATTATTTGTATTCCTATTTCAAGAAATCATATATCTGTAATAAAATAAAATAAATATCCTCCGTTTGTATAATAAGAAAATGTTAAAGAGTTATTGTATGATGAAATACAGCTGATGTTATTTGGAGGACGTATTTTCTTCCTCCTTCCCAGTTCTTTCTGTATGAGATTTGTGCTCTAAAGAATCCGCAATCTTACATGAACAGCAAACACTTCTGTAATATCGATTATCGGTTTATAAAAATCAAAAGAGATTCAGCCAATATGTGACGAGAAAGAATTACGACGTAATGAAATGATGAAGTTATGACGTATACTGTTTAACGTTGGTATAGTAAAACGCCAGCTACCTATAATTCATTATTGATAATAAAAATATGGCTTATGCACGTCTTGTTGTGTGTAAAACTATATATATATATATATATATATATATATATATATATATATATATATATATATATATATAGAACATTTTATTAGTAAAACTCTAAAAGTTTGAAATATAAACGATACTTATGAAGTTGCTGCAAGTTCAAAATAATAGAGAAAACATATAGTGTGTTATAGTGTCGAATCAACTGTAGGAATACTTGCAAACACTCTTTTTTAAAATATGACAACGTAAATTTCCTTCAATTGTTACTCCGGTTGTGTACTCGAAAAATGTCAGTTTCATGTAAGTGCGCCTGATGTTCTGTCTAGTCTACAATACATCAGGCGTAATCGCCCGACAACCGAATATCCGATCTGATGTTCAATGTAGCGGGTTGTAGCTCTGACCGGTCGCATCTAAACTGGTTGTAAGCGCTATTTTCAGGTCTATAATATGAACACTCGCGGAATGTGAAATGTATACGTGTGTGTTATTTATTTATTTATGAAGACAAAAAATTGCACAAATTCAGTGTCTAAAGCATTATCACAAATTTTCTTTGCTTTCTAATTCATTCTTTTTTGGGCTATTGATCGACAAGATCCGCGTAAAAAATATGAAATTGTGACAACTAATATCAATTCCTCTTGTGCCATTGATAGATATTAGGGCTGTTTTTTATTATAGTCTTATAGATAATGCTGAGTATCAAGTGATGTATTTAGCTTCATACTTAGAAATAACCTGCATAAGAGGAACGCATTTTCGAGAAAGGAGAAGAGCAATGTCAGTGAGATTTCCACTTGAAACATGGAACACTTATAATCAAATTGTGAAAGGACAACCTAGAACAAATAAGTAGTTGAAGGATAGCACAATCGATTCCTAAAGCACATAGTCACACATGACGTTCGATCCGGATATTTATGGAATTTATTAACAAGGACAAAAAGAACAATTACATCATTACAAGCCATTGCTTGGCGGAGATAGGAATTTGCGACATTCAATTAAACGATCGTATTTGGTAAATGTAATACAGCGAAACAGTTTGATCAGAATTACAATCACTACCAGGAAGAGGGTAACATCACTACTTACCTTGAAGATATTAGTTCTCGTTTGAAGTTAAATGATGGTGAAGAAGCAGAGGATGACAAGTGGATAATTGGTTATATGAAGTGGACAAAACACTTGAGATGGACATAATGTATTAGGCATTCATGCGGTGGACGTAAAATAGTGCACATAAAATTTTGGTTTTTCGACTAAAATAAAGTGGACATATAATTAAAGGGACATAATTTAGTGGAATTTTATGTAATGGACATAAGAAATGGACATTGTATATTTCAGCGTTATAAACTGGACCTCGTGTCTGTTTTTCGGTTGAAACTCATTTTAAACATTAATTTACACTATTAAGTGGGCTAGATGTGACAACACTGAAATACATTCTCTGCATTCGAAATAATGAGGAAAAGTGGAATAGGAATCAGGTACTATGTTTTGGGGTCTCGATGTCATCGACACTAAATGAGAATTTGGTGAATATTATCTTGCCCTTTTGGACCACGAAATACTGATGGAAAGGACTGTTTGAGTTTTTCCGGTGTTCCCTGGGAAACACTTTCACTGTCACATTATGTCTTAAAAACCCGGTTTCTAGATAGTTATAGATATATTGATGGAGAGGAAAAGTAATGCAAAATAGGCAAACAGTATAAAGATTCTTGTGAAATGTAGAAGTTTTACCAAAATGTAATGAAATATCACTATAATTTCGGTCAATTGCTGTCTACGAGTACATATTGTGAAATTTGAAAATACTTGTTTCCGCACCGCTAGTAGGAAAGGTTTAGAATATGAAATTACGTATTTTGCCTGTCACTACTCCTAAGTTCCTTTTTGCCCTACTCTAAAGATGTCAGTCCGTTTGAATCTATTTTTAATATATAAATTTTGGTTAAACGGACTAAAGGAAGAAAATATTTGTATGTTTTATAGATTTCTAAACGCTTTTGACAACATTGGGAAAATCTTTTCTTGAGGTATCTCCAAGTTTTGTTTATAATTTATATTGATATCTAACTGCATAGGTCTATCGCCACCTAAAATGCCAGCAAAACGGAGGACGGGGACTGGATGCAAATAAGTGCTTCTGTCATGGGAACGTTATCGTTCAGCTAACGTTTGACCTTTGTCTCTTAACTGAGCAGGAAAAGAAACGGAGCCATTTTATTTCCTGTGATTGCAATGTAAACTCTTAGGAGGACAGTGACCGGTTCATTTAGATTTGAATTTATAAATTCTAATACAAACACTCGTGTAAGCTCTGCTCTGAATATGAATTTTTCATTAATAGTCTAACCAGTGAGGAGCGTTGGATAGATTGCAAATAAACAAACGTGAGTAAGAATAGAGTAGCAGGAAGGCCGACCTTCTTCGATAAAGTGGGACTATGAGCATAAACATTTTCTATTTTGTCATGCTATTTGCAAAGATTGTAATCAACATCGAAACAGAGATGAGTGGTCAAATTTGTTCTGCATTATAGTAAGAACTGTTGATACAATTTAGTTTTTATTTTCTAAATACTGGTTGTTCATTTGAAAGTGTGTCATGACGTCACTGTTGTGAGTCAGCGATTTGAAGCGAGTTTCAGATTTTATGTCAGAAAAGTTGCCTATTAATCAAGGCGTTCAATCTGAACTTGAGAACGTGTACGATAAAACTTGAACGTCGTAGCAACAGATGGCAGCCTGTACAGTCTGTGTGCTACCATAACCTCTTTCGAACTATGTTTTGTGCGGCTAAGTCGTACGCAAGGTATTAGTTATCGATTGCGTACGGCAACATGAATTTGTGAGCAGAAAGAGTATAGGCTCCTCTTTCGCGAATGTAAAGAAAAATATCATCTGTGCGGAATGAATGGAAGTTGGTAGGGTTGTGCCAGAAAGATTAACAAGTTAGATTATTTTATTTGACTCTTTTTTACGTCTGACATTGCGAGGCACGTTATCTGGTCTACATTTTATGAGAACACGCTGTCTAATAAGGGAAAAGTTGTGACAATACGTGTTCGTAAAGCACAACTCTACTCGGAAATCAATTATTGAAATAAAGATACTTATATCAAGTAGCACCATCGAACTTAATATATTTCTACGAGGAGAAAAACGAATACAAAAACAAAACTCGTGAGGTTTTAAAATATGTTAAGACTCCTGTCAGGGAAATAAAACAATCTTACATTGGTTCCACATGTGTACCATTCACCTCTAAACATTTCCTCGCTCGTTTAATCATGCTGCGGTAGGTCGCATCCAGCATTGCGGGTATCACAGTTGTCATTGCCTCAAGTATGAATTGTCTCAGTTCAATAATGTCCCCGGGGCGTCTAACAAAGACACTATCTTTGAGATATCCCCAGAGAAAGAAATCTGGGGGCGTTAAGTCTGGCGACCTTGTAGGCCACACAGGATTACTAATGACTCTGTAAGAGACAATTGTTATTATTGTTATTATTATTATTATTATTATTATTATTGTTATTAATTTCGTACCTGCCTGGAAACTGTCTCTCACGAAATGTTATTGTACTATGGGCGGTGTGGGCAGGAGCACCGTCTTGCTGGAACCATGCATTCTGCTTTTCAACGTCATCTAATTGATCAATGAAATCGTTCAAAATTTCATTTTGGTAACGACGAGCAATCAACGTCCCATTGAAAACACTGGACCAATTACTCTTTGCCGGGATAGGGCAGCCCACCCCCCAATTTTTTTTAGGGTAAAGACCAACTTCTATAAATTCGTTAGGTGGCTCTGAACCCCATATCCGAGAATTTTGGGTGTTGACACGGCCATTAAGCTGGAACCAGCATTCGTCCGATATAAATAGCATATCCAGCTCCTCGTCAGCCTCAAAATTTTGTAAAAAAAAAGAAAGTACAAAAATTTATACGGAGAGGTGTATCACATTCTTCAAGTTTCTGATATGCTGTGATCTTGAATGGGAACAGCTTAAAGCATATTCTCACAGCTGTGTGACAAGAACCGAGGGATAAATTCGTTACTCTAGTCAGCTGACGCAATGATGTTAGTGGGTGCTGTCGCATTGCATCTTGAATGCCGTTTAAGGTTCCTGCAGATAATTGTCTTCGACGCGCCCCCCGTTTCTTTCGGCAAACTGAGCCGGTTTCTTGAAATCGGGCTATGCGCCTATCATACAATAAATATAAACTTCAATAACAGAATACCGTACATAAACACAATAAAGAAAAAGTAACAAAATACGCCGTATTTTATTTAAAATGATAACCTCTTAACATTTTGTACAATGTTTTTTTCTAGGAACTTCCTGGAATTCTGGATACTTCGTACGAAAATCGTTCACGCAGGCTGTGACATTGTATTGATATTGTCCTTGCACCAGGACCAAATTTCGGAAGTAGCATTCCACTATACAAATCAAATGCTCCGTGTCCATGTTGACCGTCGAAGTTAATGTCAACAACTACGTAAGTAATCGTCTTGACCCTCTCTCCAAATTCCGACAGTAAGAAAAAAACTCACCTCAGTACGTGTTTCCAAACAGTTCACATTCCTGCCACTACTGGCGTTACCGTACGTATCGGTAAGTACTCTTCAGAATGAACGCCGTACTTGCTAGGCAATTTTTCTGGCACATGGGTAATACGCATCTGCGGAAGTGTAGGAAGATTGAATTCTCTAGGCTCATCGGCTAGCCTCATGACGACATACAGCGAGCCATGACGCACTTTGAACTAAACACCCAGTATAAGATATAATAACATGCACATCATCGCTCGGTAAAGAGGAACTGAGAGCATTACAAATGTTATCTTTTGCTGTGCTCTTTCCAAAGATTGTGATACTAAGTCAAAATAAAATCCTTATGATTCAGACAAATCAGAGAACCTTATGCCTTGTAGTTGTTCGACTTCGGTACTGAAGTCCACCATATTGTCAGGACAGCTGCCACCTCTCTCATTCTTCTTAGTGAGTTTCATATGAAATTCAAAATAGCGGTGTGATGGGTAAAATCGACAATTTAAGCATACATCCATTCAGGTATTACTGTTTTATAAATAGATTTTTGTTTGAGTTGTAAATATGCCCCTTACATTTATTCTATTATTCTTAGATTTTATTAGCTCGCTGTTATTTAAGCTCCTAACCGAGTTTCCCCAGGTCGATATCTAGCTAAATGGCCTTGTCGATTTCGAAAAGGATAGATTCGCCCTATTTAATCAAAAGAGGACGTGTTGGGAACCGAAATACAGAGCGCCTGAGAGGAAGATCAGCAGAGTGGTATCACGACGGTAAATAGACTCTACCATCTACACAAACAGTATGGTGTTCGTAGATTAGAAAATATCAATAGAAATCATCTCAGCTGACATTCCCACTTTTTATGATGTAACTGAAAAGAGTAATTTCGTATTTTATAAAGTACATAAAATAACAGATGTAAATCTATTCCATTTATTCGAATATTATAAATGCAAACATATATGTCTATTTGAGGGGAAAGGGAACAAACTACACCACCCCATTGTCTCCTGGCTTACTTGCCTTATTCGTGTCACTTTTATGGTTCCAACGTGTCTTCAGACAGATGGCTAAACAGCAATATAAATCTGTTTAAAAGCAAAATATAGCACCAAAACACAAATTAACTACATACATGGACAAAATCATAAGAAACAACACACAATTCGAAAAACAGGCATGAATAAAAAACAATATAGACCAAGTGAATAAAATAAAATACAAAAATATCTCACACAATACAACATTAGCAACCTTTGACATAACCAACCTATACACTACAGATAATAGAACAGATGTTCAAAAATAACAACACATAACAAGAACACAATGAAGAAATCATTCACATTACAGACAACATCACAAAACAAACTACTTCACATATAACAATAAATATTACAGTCAAAGCAAAGATTTACCCATGGGATCACCCATTTCCAGCAAACTAGCAGAAATGTCCTTACACAACATTGAACAGACATGCATACTAAAGGAAGAAAACAACAAATACGCAGACAACATATATTGGCATACCTACACCCACCGGAGTGGCTCAGTCAGTTAAAGCGCATGCATGCCGGTCTAAAGTTGCGCTCGGGCGCGGGTTCGGCTCCCGCTTGGGCTGATTACCTGGTTAGGTTTTTCCGAGGTTTTCCCCAACCGTAAGGTGAATGTCAGGTGATATGGTGAATCCTCGGCCTCATCTCGCCAAATATAATTTCGCTATCACCAATCTCATCGACGCTAAATAACCTAGTAGTTGATATAGCGTCGTTAAATAACCAACTAAAAATGCTATATTGGCACAGATGCGTAGATGACATACTAATACTATACAAAAGAAACAAAAGACAGATTCAAAACCTACATCAACACAAACAAAATAATCTGAAAGCTACATTCCACATTATATATTGAAAGCAAAAAAACATAAAATTCCTAGACATTACAATAACAAAAATTGACAAGATATACACATTCAAAATCTACAGAAATCTAACAACAACAACAACAACAGACATACACAACACATCCAATCACCCAAAACAACACAAACAAGCTGCATTCCGAGCAATGGTATACAGACTACTCAGCATACCAATGTGCCAACAAGACTACAAAGAAGAGTTAAACACAATCAAATACATGGCACAAGAAAACAGAGACAACCCCAACATAATAGGCAACGAAATAAAAAAGGCAAAACATAATTACAAAAAACATGGGAATACAACACAAGAAAAAAAAAATACGTCACACTAATATAAGAAAACGAAAATACATATACAAGATTGCAACCTCATTCAAGAAATTAAATTACAAAATTGCATAAAGACCATACAAAAGCATATAAAAAACAACACAAACAAGTACAACCACACAGGTGTATACAAACTCAAATACAATACATCCAAAAACTTCTACATAGGACAGATACATAAATCACTTAGAACACGTTCAATGAACACATTACAGCAATAACCAAATCACAAAATTCTTCTACATACGCAGAACACATCAAAAATACCAACCACATCGACAGCAAAATAAGAAGAAATGTAAATTCCATATATTCAAGCGAAAAATGAGAAACTAAACACACTAGAACAACATGAAATATACAGGCACAAAAGAACACACTCCCATCAAATCCTCAACACAACTCAATTTCAGAACACACACCCTTTTTGACTCCACATTACACTACAAAACACAACGCCACAGTAAACGCAATCAGAAGACGCGAAGTTCTGATGATGGCCCACTGCCTGAAATTAATCAACGAGGTAACATAGTTAATCAACACTTGAAAACATATATACTGAGCGTTTCAAACCTCCTGTATCAGGCTGTTTTCTCGAAAACTCTATGGTACTGTTGTTCATAAAAAATGTTGATAACCAAAGCATATATAAAGAATCGATTGATGGTAGTACCATCGTAACACACCGGAAATAGGGGTACCTATAATCAACTTAGAAATTTTAAATGAGAACACGAGTCATTGAAGGTACCATTGGAAGCTACTTTTAAGAGGAAACAACTTTTATTCAAACTTTATTTTCTAACTTTTATTGTTTACTCACAAAGCAACAAAAATTGTATCTTCTCAGAAATGCTGTATGATGTTTACGTACATACTATAACGGTAGTAGGTACAACTTACGTAATTGTAACACTGCAGGTCTTGAAACCAAGCCACTTTCCACTGCCTTCTACAGGGACATCATTTTATTTTTACTTCAATTTTTATTGTACCTGCGTTTCTAAATGTACTTAACTCCCACCCCTTTCACTAATGTCCTTGCTAACGTCAGTCACACAAACTTACGGCCGATGTTGCTAGCAGTGAAATAAACAGTACAGACTGCAGTGTGTTTCAGAAATATGTTGCATTTTCTATAGAAGAAAAAACTTATATTATTGAAGTTTATTTTCACACAGGTATGGTGGGTAGCATAACTGAATTTATCTGTGTGGACTGAGCACAAGTGAAGATTAGAGTTACCGAAAGTACGGTACTCTATAATATGGTACGGTACTTAACAGCATTATTTAAACAAGAGTTTTGTTTTACTGTTTGTAGGTATGAAGGACGATGATGGAAACTGGAATTACAATATAACCGAATGTGAACAACATTTTTTTTCACAATTTCCTGATTATACCATTATGTAATATTTTCGTAGAAATGTCATTAATCTGGTAGATAAATGTAGAGCAACAGAGTGTACAGAAAGGAAGAAAAGTGTAAGATGGCCAACAAAGGTGACAGAAGATGCTGTAGAAGATGCTAGAGAAAGGATGCAGCGAGGTCGTAATAAGTCGGTCAAGAAGTTAGCTGTAGAAATTGTGGTTTCTTACGGAAGTGCTCACAAAATTCTCAGGAATAAATTAGGTTAGTAATATGCTGAATATAGTAGACATTATATAATGTATATAAACGCCTGAAGACTTGAGTTTGTGAAAAAAAATTGTTACTATTCTACTGTTTTTTTTATAAAATACTGTAAAGTAATGACCAAACTGAAAATCGTAATACTATATTTCCCTGTAACATAAATGGATACACTACTTTTTACTCCTCCTATAGCTAGTAAAATGATTTATTTACATATTGCACTAGCAACTCCAAACTCCTGTAATGGAAGGGGAGTAACAGTGCTTCCGAGTACAGCCAGGTTAATGTTAAAAATGTTAGTAAAAATAAAGTGATGTCCCTGTATATTGTATAGCAAAAGTGAATTTTGTTTATTCGTCCATATCACGACGTCTCCTTGTGAGTTTGCTATTTGGAAAAAGCAATTCTAAAATGAAAAAGCATTCGACATGTTGATAATACTTGGAGAATACCATCGGAATAGCAGAGAAGCAACACATGTTTACGCAGAGAGATATTCATTATGCGCCCATCATTTTCAGCGTCTTGCAAAGCGTGTACGTACTCGTACAAACGAGGTGGTGCAATCGAAACACAAGAAGGGTGAGCGTATCAGACGACATGTGAGGGGTGAGAAAGAAGTTGCCGATGTTCTCATTGCGGTGATAGTTAATCCTCACGACTCCACAAGAAGGATTGCCCGTGAATCAGAATTGCGCCATAATATAGTGTTTAGAATTCTCAAAGACAACAAATTTCATCCATACCATATTCATCTACATCAGGAATTTGGGGGACAAGACTTCTAGATTCGCGTTGATTTCTGAAACTAGTTTCTAGACACGGACCGTGATTTCGAGCTCAGAATTCTGTGGGCAGTTGAGGCAATTTTCAAAAGTAATTGTCAGGTGAATCTCTAGAATGCCCATTACTGATGTCCGGTTAAGCCACACTATCCACATGAGCGTCAACACATGGTGTGGTCTCCTCGGACTCCCATTCATAGGACCATACTTTTTTTTTTTTTAGGAAAACTTGAGTGGTAGAACGTATGCACGCTTTCTCTGAAACAATTTGCACCAGTTGATTTATGATGTTCCCCTTGCGCTTCGGTTAATGATGTGCCTTCAGCAGGACGGCCGTCCTCTCACTATTCACGTAGGGGTCGGCGAGTTATTAACCAGTTATTTCCCCTACGGTGGTTTGGATGAGGAGAACGAGTAGCTTGGCTGGCCCGATCTCCTGACTTCGTTCCAAATGATTTCTCCTTGTGGGGGAGGATTAAAACATGGTCTATCATGTGCGTCCAACAACTACAGAAGACATAAAACAAAGAATCGGAGAAGACTGTGGGTCTCTCAGTTGTGCTGAAGTGCTCCGTATAATCACGGATGTTAGGAGGAGATCAAAAGTTGGTTAGCACAGGCTGACAGACATTTTGAACAATTACTATGAAGAGTGCCCGGACATTAACAACATATATCTGTTCTCGGAAGATACCATTTTTGTTGCTTTGTGAGTAGTCAATGAAAGTTAGAAAAAAAGTTTCAGTAAATATTGTTTGTTTTCAAAAGTAATCTCCAATCGCATATTCAAAGACCCAGGTTCACATTTTAAATTTAGAAGTTAACTTCCGGTGTGTTACGATGGTACTACCATCAATCGATTCTTGATATAGGCTTTGGTTATCAAAAATTTTTTGAACAACCAGTATCATATAATTTTCGAGAAAAAAAGGCGATATAGGTGGTCTGAAACACCCGCTATACTATATATATTTTAAGTCACACATATTTTCAGTATTTAGATATACTTCTGTTATTTTATACGTTAGAAAATACGTAGGAATAACTTATTTCAAAGTATTATGTCCGCTAAGACGACACCTATGTACAACAATAATTGTATTTTATAAACTCGAACGCTTTATAGGTGACGTAAAGCTATAATAGATTTGAGTGAAAATATTGTGAAATATTAGGTATTTGAAGGCACTTAATAGGGGAATAACGTCTTGTATTTACAATGGCAAGAAAAACAAATCTTGAATGAGAATAAAATGTAGTCCAGTACTCATTTAATGACCCACAGATGTCGCAACATATGAAGTCGATAGATTTTTTTTTTTGACAATGGGGATAGAATCCGTTATGCGCACTGTACTGTCGTCAACAGAATTTTTTTCATATATTTCAGCGTATTGTATAAAAACTACTTGTCCTAGTATGTGTCACGTGGTAGTGCTGTTACATTATTTGCAGTTTATTTCGTCTGCGTAGTAGCACTATTTTATTCAGCGACTCTTTGCATAGCTTATTCAATGTCGAAATTGAATGTGGTAGAGGAACAGTAGACAAATTTTGAAAATTTCTCCTAAAAGAAACAGAATTAATGTGCCGTAAATATACGACACGGAACCGACAGCCAGAACAAGAACCGCAGTAGTACCGAGGAAGATTACTTCGTCTAATATAAGTAATACAAGTGATTTATCCTTCTTAAGAAATTAAAAACACCCACTCGAATGGAAGATGTAAGGTACTTACACAAAATTGAAAATATCCTGTATCGAACATATTTTATTGAGACCGACGTAATTTGAATTCCAACGGCTAGTACTTCATATACATATTCGTGGCATATTATAGGCCAAGTCAATCTAGTTGAATAAATCTAATTGTGTAATGTACTTGTATTTTCACCTAACTAGTCTAACCTCGTATAACGATTTATTTTTAAATTATACTTGGCAAAAACGGCAATTTGAAGTACTGAAACTCACGAGAAAGTTCTTGTATAACACAAATCAGTTCAATTAAAAACCCAATTATGTATTCCAACGTTGTTATAACTAAAAAAAAAAGTTTAAAGTCGTATAACGACTGTTGTATGAAATTGTGAGACTTACGAGAAAATTTTGTTATAAAACCAACGAGCCTAATTAAAGCTCTAACATTATCCTAACCAACTTGTTTATAATCTAAAGTAGTTTAAAGTCGTATAACTACTGATTATGGAATTGTGTGATTTACGAGAAAATTCTGTTACAACACAAACCAGTCTAATTAAAGAAACCCAATTATGTGTTATAACTTTTTTATAACATAAGCTAGTTTTATGTCGTATAACGACTGATTTATGGAAGCGTGCGACTTAACGACAAAATTCTATTATAAAACTAACGAGTCTGATTTAAAAAATTATGTATTTTATAACATTGTCAAAACCAAAATTTTCATAATGCAAACTATTTAAGGTCGTATAACGACTGATTTATTGAATTGTGCGATTTACTAGAAACTTATGTTATAAAACAAACCTGTATAATTACTAACAATCAATTATGTGTTCTAACTTTGTTATAATCTAGACTGGTTTAAAGTCTCATAACCAGGCTTCCAGAATTCAGACCCGATACAATAAGTTTACTATGCATGTACTATAGGTTGTTGACTCGCTGCAGGTAGTGAAAGGTAGAGATGTGTTGAGGTAACAACGTTGCTATTTAGAATAGAGTACGGTAGTATGGGGAAAAACACTCATATGTATGTTCTGACAGTAAATATACATTACACAATGACAATGTCAAAAGAATGTGAAAAACATTTATTCTCCTGTCTTTTATAAGCATTTTCATTTAATTATACACAGTGTTAATGGTGGAAATAAACATGTAACAATTTTAATTTCTTCATTTAGCCTATTGGTCGTCTTTAGGAAGTGCAGTTTCAGTACCGAATTGCAATGTACTACAAGATACATTCTCAGTGTCTCAAACGTAAATCTTTTTCGGTTATCTGCCAAACACAGTTTGTACTGTGAAAAGCTGCGCTCTACGTCGCATTACGTGATAGGAGCAAAACGAAAAAACCTAACATCACTGCAGTCTCTAAGAGACAGTCATTTATTCTCGGGTGACTCTATGTCCACTAATTTGCTGTTTATATTACACAATGTTCCATATCCTTCATTTTTACATAAAATTGATTTTCACTTCTGTTTTGCACGTTCATTAACCGGTGTACTTGGTGTCTCATTTAATTCTCTGTGTTTCCCCAACTAATTTGAGGGCTTCCGGCATCTCTTGCTCTGACTTTCTAACCGTGAAATACAGTAGTTTCAGACACAGTTAAGAATGGGTTTGTATAAAAACCAAATTATTCGACAGAATCTTTAAATCCAGAGCGTTTTCCTTTGCGTATGTTGGCATTCACTTTGCAGTACCTCCACCCACTGTACGCTTTACCACTATACTCAATACGCTGTTATGCGGATTTCCCACTGAACTGCTCTATTGGGTCCGAAGTCTCGAAGCCTGCTCATAACGATTGATTTATGGAATTGTGCGATTTATAAAAAAATTCTGTTAAAAGAAAAGAGTCTAATTAAAGAAAATTATATATAATATAGCAATGTCATAACCAATTTGTTTCTAACCTAAACTAGTTTAAAGTCGTATAACGAATGATTTATGGAATTGTGTAATTTACGAGGAAATTCTGTTATAACATAAACCAGTCTAATTAAAGAAATTCAACAATATAATCTAATATCGTATTGGCCCGAGTGTAAGCCGCGCCCGAGTATAGGCTGCATCCTTAATTTTAGGGGGAAAGGAGAAAAAAAAAAAAGAAAAATTGAGTGCAGAATGAGAAAAAAAGGAAAATTGAGTGCAGTGAAATTTACCTGTCACATTGTCCAGTTACAAAACTGTTTACACTATTTAAACACTTTTTCTTCAATTACGGTATTACGTGGGTAAATCACCAAAAATGCCGGTACAACTAATCACCGTCTTCTCCAATGTCACTGCTGACTTCACTACTACCGGTACCGGTATTTGTTTCATCACTGTCACTTTGTTCATCACTCTCCGCCCAAAGTACGTCGTCCTCACTGCCATCCAGAGCATTAGACACGCAGCATTTCTTGAAGCCTTTGATGATTGAATCTGGTGATATCGTGTGCCATGAAGAGAGAATCCACTCACACATAAGGCTGACAGATGGCTTCTTGATCTTCCCAGATGGAGTGAATGCATGGCCCCCTTCTAGAAGCCAATCCGAATACTGTTTTCAGAGATGGTCTTTAAAAGGCTTGTTCACGACAACATCAAGCACCTGCAATTTTGATGCCATACCTCCAGGTATGACGACTAGGTCTGCCTTCAATGCAGTAATTTTCTTCTTTACTTTGGGTGTGAGGTGACCTTTAAAGGCATCCAATACTAACATAGCCCTCTTACAGAGCAGCGCACCTGGTCTGCGATTCCAAACCGTAGCTAGCCAGTCCACCATTAGTTCGGTTGTCATCCATCCTTTCTCTTGGCAACGAATCACTAATCCCTTAGGTAAATTCTCCTTGGGCATAGTTTTACGCTTCAGAATAACGTACGGAGGCAGTTTTCCTCCATCTGCCGTAACCGCCAGCAATACAGTGATTCTTTGTTTTTCATTTCCAGTTGTTCCCAATGATATGCTTTTCGCCCCTTTATTGTCAACTGTCATATTGCTCGGCATGTCCCAAAATACGGGCGTCTCGTCGGCATTGCCGATCTGGTGTAATGGGTAACAGTGGCGCTGACGCAATTCAATGACGTGCCTTTGGAATTTGATGAGATTCTCAGTAAAATCCTCTGGCAGTCTCTGTGCTAATGAAGTGCTTCGTCGGAGAACAAGGCCACTTCTACTCATAAACCCGCGGCACCAACCTATACTCCCATGGAATTCTGTCTGTGGAATGTTTAGGGTCTTCGCTATTTCCAACGATTTTACCTGGAATACTTGTCGAGAGATAGGCATCCCTTCTTTCCTTTTTTCTTGTACAAAGGAAAGGACCCTACGTTCTAGTTCAGGGTATTTCCCAGCCTTGGGTCCTCTGAAAGATTTTCTGGTTGTATTGGCATTTTTCAGTTTATCCTCCGAGGCGATCCAGCGCCGCACATTAGACTCATCCACACTAAACTTTTTGCCGGCTTCTCTATTAGACGTACTCCTAGCATGACGAATAACTGCAAGTTTGAAACTAGCGTCATAACTGCGCCGAATTCCCAAGCTTGTTGAAGCTTTTCTTTCTACGTTTCCGCTCATGGCTGAACCCGTAGCTACGTACAAACTGTTTTAATCTGTCCTATCATACAAAAGAGTACGATCACTGTAATATGAAGACTGGTACATTGTTGCGTCATATACCATACGACTGCTGACAATTTCAAACACGAGCGCGTGGCATTGTTGCTCCATTTCAAAATGATAAAATTACCGGTAGCAACATGTGCCACATTTCAAGTTTAAATTTATCGGCCGCGCAAATAAGCCGCACCCCAACTTTTCGAGTTTGAAATTTGAATAAAAAGTGCGGCTTATATTCGGACCAATACGGTATTTGTTACAAACTAATCTAACTAGTTCAATCTCGTATTACGACTGATTCGTGGATTTGTAAGAGGTGAAAAGGTCAAATGAATGAATTGCAGCTTGCCAAGAAATTCTAACTGCCGTTCAATATTACCTTAAAATTATTGATTACAATAAATATATTAAGTTGCACAATAGGAAAAGATGTACGGAACAGATGCTGTATGTATGTTATAGACGTATATTCTTTTCTCTTTTTAAGACCTACCACTACAGTCAGAAAAGAGCGTGGACTTGAATACAAGCTAAGTGAATAAATAAACTTCACACGTCAGTACATCCATTTGTTCACAATATGTGGATAATTGCGGTTTCGTTCTTTGTTGTTTGCATTGCTGCCGTAATTTATGTCACATTGAGAAATAATCGTAAGATTCATCTGATATCTACGTTACCTGGACCATCTTTATTTTCCGCTCTAAAAATCGCTTCCATCATTGGATTCTGTGACTACAGCCAAGTTTTTAAAATCGTTAAAGACTTATTTGATACCTACGGATCCATTGTAAGTGGATGGTATGGACCGATACCGCTGATACTACTCAAAGATCCTCAACGTATTGAAAAGTTATGCAAACGAGATAAAAACTGGAGGAGATTACCAGACATAATAGAGAAAAAAGTCTTTGAACCAATATTCAAGAGCGGAGTACTAGCAATTGAAGGTGAAGAATGGAAAAGGCACAGGCGTATTCTCAACAGTGCATTCCACAAAAACATTCTGGAGAAATTTGTAAATAACTTGGATAAAAACAGCAATATCCTGGCGAATAGAATAAGAGAGTATGCGAATGGTAGTTTTCATGCACTACATGTTCTTTTTACTCAGTGTACAACTGACGTTGTTGAAAATGTATTTGGATATACGCTTGATATTCAAAAGAGGAATTATATTACATTGGTAGAAAACGTGGAAGGATCATTAGAGATATTTGCAAGAAAATTATTTAAGCCGTGGATGTTCGTTGAAATAATGTTCAACATGTCAGAATTGAGTCGGGTACAAGCATATATTGCCTCCTTCCTTCATGGTGTGGTGAACAAAGGAATTGACTACTTTTTAACTCCGTTTGAAGCAATGACACAGAATGGAGAAGACATCGAGGAATACGTGAAGACAAATGGAAGATTGATCGATATTCTCTTAAATACTTCAGTACTGAGTAGGGATGATATTATTGGAGAAATAACTTCAGTTACAGGTGCAGGAGCGGAGACCAGTTCAACTACGTGTTGTTTTGCATTGGCACTACTTTCTGAAAATCAAGATATCCAAGAAAGAGTTGTGAAAGAACAAATAAAAATATTTAATAAAAATATGCACGGTCCAATTGAAAATGAACATCTCATTCAAATGACATATCTCGAACAGGTACGTTCATATAGAATGTAAGTATCTTGTATGTGCATGTATTTATCTTGTACTGGGAGTAAATTTGTTTTATGATTGTTGAAAATTAAACAGGCCTGCCATGATTTTTCGGCACGGAATATGTTACATCATAATGGTGAAAATGTATAAACTGATTTCGAAAATAATAATAGTTTTGGCGTGTCACGTACAGATTTTGCATTATTCTGTATTTAACACAAAATTGAAAGTTCGCCATTCTAGTGTTACAATCTCTGCATATCCGACTTACAGCATGGTTAATTAAAATGTGTATACTTGCTAAATCATTTGACAGCATGTCTAATCTCTGTCAATCTCTCTTTATAGGGCAATTTTTTTTAAAATTGAAAATAGGTTCTTCAGTCGAATCTATCTCATATCTGTTTCGGGCACTAGGGATGCCTTATTCCAACCAATAAAGATAATGCAAAGGCCATAACAAGGATTTTCTAATACAACAACAGGAACCTATCTCACAAATCCTCAGTACAGTTTAAACTTCTTCTCAGTGTGTCTGTTTTAAATGTGTGTTGTGTTGCGAATTTTATGTTTGGAAAAGATGGCAAGTTCGAGTGGTACATCTAGAAAAGGATGTGTGAACAATCCGAACAATTATTGTTATGTATGTGGGTGTTTTGTAATAAAGCAGGAGAAAAGTCGCATTTGACGAATTTATCATGAGTTTGTATCTGGCCTATTTTAAAATTAAACTAGGAGATCAAGACAAGAGTTTCGCTCCACATATTATGTGTATATAGTGTGTAGAAAATCGAAAACAGTGGCACAAAGGAATTCGTTCATCTATGCCCTTTGATGTCCCTGTGGTGTGGCGTGAGCAACAAAATCATTACGGTAAGTGTTAATTTTGTCTGTGTGTAATATCTGGATTCAATAAGAAAATCAAGGCGGCCATTATATATATCCACACTTGCCATCAGCAATGAGGCCTGTGCCACATGGACCTGATGATCCAATTCCATCACCACGTACGGTATTACCAAAGAGTAGTACTACTACCTCATACACTTCAAGTGCAGAATATGATTTAAATTTGTCCCCAGACTCAGAAAATGACAATCCACATCCTTTGATTTGGTCAAAATTGAATAATCTGGTACATGATTTGGGTCTTACCAAAGGAAAGAGTGAACCTTTAAGTTGAAGGCTGAAAGAGAACAATCTTTTAGAACCTAGAACAACTTTCTACTGGTAGTGAAGAATAGTGCAAAAAAAATTTGTAAAGGAAGGGGAATAGTATATTGTTGTGATATTCCTAACTTGATTGGTCGAATAGGAACAGTTTACAAATTAAAGAAATTGGCGTCTATTTATTGATTCAAGCAAGAGAAGTCTGAAAGGTGCACAATGGAAATATTTTTGCTTCAGTTTAGCTCAGTCTACATCCTTTAAAGAAACATAGCAGAATTTGTATACTCTTCTAGAAAAAATTTAATATAATGAACACAAATGGTACGTGTGGTGTGGTCTTAAAGTGTGCGGTATTTTATTGGGGCAATAAGCAGGGTACACGAAATTCCTATGATTTTTGTGTGAATGTGACCCTAGAGCCAAATAAAGACACTCGGCTGTTACTGATTGACCGAAAAGAAAACATTTAGTGCCAGGGACAAAAAAAACGTCATAAATCACGCGCTGATTGTCTCACGAAGTGTTTTGGTATCCCCTTTGCATATCAAATTAGGGATAATGAAGCAATTTTTCAAAGATTTTGGAGAAAAGTGGTTCATGTTTCCAATATCTTATTAAAAAATTGCCAATGTTATCCGAATCAAAAGTGAAAGAGGGCATTTTTGACAGTCCACAGATTCACCAACTCTTTCCGAAGGTCCATTTAGATATATCATGACTTGCTTAGAGCTTCAGACGAGGGACTCATTCAAGGATGTTATAAATATGTTTT
Organism: Periplaneta americana; assembly: GCF_040183065.1. Lineage (NCBI taxonomy): Eukaryota > Metazoa > Arthropoda > Insecta > Blattodea > Blattidae > Periplaneta > Periplaneta americana. The sequence continues at coordinate 139,453,974 of NC_091118.1, forward strand.
TGGGTGATGTTAAAGATGACCAATATGAGCATATTGTGAAAACCATGCTCGAAACGTTAAAGGCACTCGGATACAATATGAGCTTGAAGTTATATGTTCTGTATTCGCATATTCAATATTTCCCGGAAAACTTGGGTACACTAAGTGAAGAACAGGGAGGGCGATTCCACCAAGACATATAGGAGATGGAAACGAGGTACCAGGGTCGATGGGACGTCTCCATGATGGCAGACTACTGTTGGTGTTTTGTAAGAGCTAACCCTCGTAAGGACTAAAAACTTTAGTCAACTCAGCATTCGTTTTCAACAAAACTGGGGAGAAAATAATTTTCATAAGGTACGTTTGAAGTTACGTAGTTCATTAAAACTGTTTCATCTGTAGAATTGAGATTTTATCATGGTTTGCATGTTTTCACGCATTTTAAATTGCACTTAATAATTAGAAATGGCTTAAATATTAAATATTTGTTTTCTGCATGGAAACAAAACGGTATGTGATACGAGAAAATGGAAAGGAGATTTGAATTCAGCATACCAAAATTAGGTTTAGAGACCTGTTTAACCGCGTGCCCTAAAAAAAAATTAAATTCGCAGGCCCGTGTTATCTTTCAAGACGAATGTTTTCGAATTCGAATACTGCGAACTACGATTATATTTTTTTGCAAATAAACTTTGTTGGCGTGACTACTAGAAATTGAGTCGCAACATTATATGTAGTCTTAAACAAAAAAAATGATCGACTGCCATACGCTAAGTACCCTTTGAAAGACTTGGGTTGTTTCCATGATAGCTTAGGTATACACGTTAACGAATTTCTTATGCTCTTTTCTTTTCTGTCTGTTTGCAGATCAAATGTTACAAATAATTCATAACAAAGATATATGGACTTAGACAAATTCATGTTGCAGGACATCGGTCATTTTTGTGTCTAAGGCTGTAAATAACTGCACGGAAAATCCAGCAACCTAACACCTCACAAAGAGGCATTGGTGACTCGTCAGTTCCTTCTTCTCCATCCGATTCTCCTTCAGACTTTCTCCTACCATCATTGACTGCACGGTTACCACGTCTTCCTGTCACACAACTTGTTACTAAATTTCAATGACATTAGGCCTACAGCCAAATTTCCAATTTTACATGCAACAAACCAATAAGGTACATATGTGTTGATACATTCCCTACAAAATCACCGAACATCACCTCTTCAACGTCTCCTCTTTTCCTGGAATACCATTCGAAAACACAACTAAAGATGCTACTTTTCTCAAACCCCATTCAAAGAAGACCATTAAAATATTAGAATTTTAATTTTTAACTCATTCAACTTTCAAAAGGACCCAATTTAGTCCCCTTTCATGCTGCATAAACAACGTAAGAGTCATCTTGGTGGTTGAGCGCAGATTATTTTATTTCTGTACTTGCAAATACTTTGAAGAGGATTCTTTCACCTGTACTATTATATTGTTTCTGCATTTACTTTTTTCAGGTAGTGAAAGAAACTCTGAGACTCTATCCGATTATTCCACATGTATATAAGAATACAGTGGATGAAGTCGACCTCGGAAGTGGAGAAATTATTCCGGAAGGAAGCCTCGTGCTTATCAGCGCTTACTTCACCCATCGCCACAAGGATTACTTTCCCAATCCTGATAAATTTGATCCTGATAGGTTTACACCTGAGAATTCCGTGGGCAGACATGTTTATTCATACATACCCTTCGGATTAGGTCGTAGAATGTGCGTAGGGCATAAATTTGCTATGATGGAAATAAAGACAATCCTGTCTACAGTCATCACAAGATATCACTTTATAGCAGTGGAAGGTGGTATGGAGAGAATCGACGAAAGCTTGCAGTTTGGAATTGTAATGAAACCACTAAGTGATTTCAAATTTAAATTTGTACCCAGGAAATTGTTTAATGTTGAATAGGAGATGTGTTACTTGGTATTTTGAAATGTGATGTAAAATATTGGTCGAATTTACGGAAAGCATTAGTTATTCTTGTATATGTTAAACAATGGGAAATTAAAAACAATCTCTCCTCGATTATGTTTAAATGTAAATTTGGCGATGATTTCGTCTGAATATATTTGATTTTAATCTGTTATTTAGCGACATTGTGTAGCGTTGATGAATTGGTGCTTTCAAGGTAATGTCTTTACGAGTTGGATTCGGGGACTTTGCATGTAATTAGCCTACATTAATGTTACAGTTATGGAATAACTGCTACACGTACCATGTTACATGATCGCTGAGCGCTGATGTCGCCACTGTCGTTGAATAAAAGACATCTTAGGCCAGGGCCGGGCATGAGAGCGGCTCCATTTAGTCGGCCAGAGCTGCTCTCGCTCCAAAAGGCACTTCGATTCCAAGCCAGAGCAGAACGCTCACGCAGTGGCGGACTCGCATTACAGCTACCTTCCCTGAATTAATATAACAAGAGCCACGGTTGTTCTAGTCATTCAGTCTGTCAGTACATAATAGTTTATAAGAATATTACATCAATCCATTGTACAGTACAAACTTTATAACACTCTTATTAATTTAATGGAATAAACTTCGCTCTATGTACACACACATCATTAGGCTTATTTACATAACTCATACGCACAAACCGCAATCTCCTCACCACGGTTTTACGAGACAGGCGTATGGCTTCCACCTCCCCTACTTGCTGTGCAAAGAGTTCATCTACCAATATAATTAAACATCGCTTGATGAATTCACCTTCGTTGAATGTTTTCAATTCCTTTGCAATTTCGTGGCAAATTTTGTAGCTAATTCTCATAGCCGATTCATTAAGTGCATTATTGTCATCCTGTTAATATATAATATAATATAATATAATATAATATAATATAATATAATATAATATAATATAATATAATATAATTTATGATATGATATGATATGATATGATATGATATGATATGATATGATATGATATGATATGATATGATATGATATGATATGATATGATATGATATGATATGATATGATATATGATATGATATGACCATAAATTAATACAACTTAAAGAAAATGTTTCTCAGGTACATTATATTAGAGTATTTATTCGATATTTATATTGCATTATAAGTTATAGTACATTTAGTAATATATAATTTTAAGTTATACAAATATTATGATATATCATAATACTTGTATAATTTAAAATTATATATTACTAAATGTATAATAACTTATAATGCAATATAAATATGAAATAGTTATTCTAAAATAATGTACCTGAGAAACATTTTCTTTGAGATTTTGTATTAATTTATGGCGTTTATTACCAACATATTTGCCATATTCAGTAACATGTTGTAAAGAATAATGTCGATGGATATTGAACTTCTTAATCAGTTGGAGTGTTTTATGCCAAATTAAACACTTTGCTAATCCACTGCTGTCTACCAAAAAGAACTCCTCCTCCCATGATACATTAAAAGCATTGGGAATAGCGGGACACTTTTGTGTATGAACGGAAGCTCCGTCTTCAAAGTTCGCCATAACACTGCAGAGTCACCACTGCACCGACACTGAATGACGTACAGTATGCATACGTCACAGCGCTCGCAAGACACGCTCTTTAAAGCACACAGCGCTCATTTCTCAGAATCACGTAATGTGCCCAGCCCTGACTTGCGATTAAGGAACGCGGAACATTGAGGGGATCAAAGCATTCGTGGAGAGGGTGGTTGCACACTCTGCTAGTTCGTGGAAACAACACCAACATTTTTACAAGGGACGGATAGTAGTAAATGAATAAGAAACAGATAATGAATACAAGCGGAGAATGGTACTCACGCCTGAGTGCAGTCTATAATTCTAGGTTTACACGGCGACAGTTTAGAGCCAGAGAAGGTCTAAAGTATCAGGAGAGCTATCTAGCCGGGAATTTCCATCATGAAAGAATATAGCTTCTCTAAACCCATTAGAGACCTCTCATTAGAATTATATAATTCTCAAATCTAATGTTCCTCTACGGACTGTTTACATGGTGTAGACAGTTTAGAGTGAGAGTGAGCATTTAGAGAAGAACTGTGAGTTCGGACAGACTCCCTACTTAAATGATATTTCCCGGTCCTTTAAATATATATCATGTCATAGCTCCTACGGTAGTCAATCAATCGCGCTGTAATATTTTGAATTGATAGCTCTATGTCTAAGGAAAGCATAGAAAAGAAAATCGAAATGAAAATCGTTTTTGAAAACTGAGAAAAAATATTAACTTCGACATGATTAATCTGTTTAGAATAGACAATTTACACCTTCAATTTTGCTAATCGACAAACTTTTTTGTTTTTCACGTTAGATGAGGGTCAAAGCGAGAGAAATATTGAGACAATATAAATTAGTTTTAAAAGTGATTGCCACTCAAACTATTTACTGGTTCTCGAATAAAACCAAAGGAGTTATTGGCGAAGGACTCAAGACTCAAACGTTTGTTCCGTAAAATTTGTATAGAATCCTCCAACACATTAAAACCCGTTATTGCATCGATGGTATTAAGTGGTATTTTAATATAGTTTAAAATGAGGCTGTACAGGCCAAGTTGGTTTACACCTTACAATAATTAGACTATCTTTTATAGCAACTAAATAAGAAAGAGCTTGTAAGAGAGTGATACGAAACATAAAAATATGAACTATAGTGAAGTACACTTTGTATTAGTGTGTAAGTTATAAATTGTTACAGTACAATCCTTATTGTATTGTAGCCATGTTACAATATAAAATCATAGGACTATAACGATTTACAATAATTTGGCTATATTTTTTAGAAAAGAGAATAAATTAAGAATTAATAAAGTTTCTAATACGATATACTTAATGATACAATAAAATAATAATGAATAATAACCATCATAATAATCATAATGATAATGATAACAGTAATAGGCCTACTACTAATAATGATTATAATGATAATAATGATAAAATGATAATAATAATAATAGTAATAATAATAATACTCGACCATTGTGGGGTAACGCTTAATATGCTTGAGTATGAAACGAGCGAGTCCTTGGTTCGAATCCTGGTTGGGTCATGTTATATGGTTGAGGTTTTTTCCGGGCTTTTCCCTCAACCCATTGAGAGGCTGTTTGCCCGCCTCTGGCATTTACAACCATATCAGAAACATAATGTATTGCGGCAGCTGTAATTATTGCAATTCTTCTGAAGAGAAGAAGGTAGAAACGAAATAGAACTGTCTGGGGGAAAAACCTTGGATATCACATTGGAACACGCATAGAGTTTACGCGTGCCTTGTCAATGATTTATGGATGGAAGATCCAATTCAATTAAGAAACTTTCTTAGGAAGTCATCATCAGAAATCGAGGACACACTAACTGTGATCGGACCTGAAATTGGCAAAAAAGACACAAATATGAGGATTGCCATTAGTTGGGTACAGGAAACACTTTTGCTCACATTACGTGTCCTAGCAAAATGTTTCTACCCTAAAGGCATTATTTTATTATTCTTAATGCAAGAAAATTAAAAAAAAACACATACATACATATATAGCGCTCTGCCAAATGGCAGATCTTTCATTGCAAACGCAGCATTTTGAAATCTTTCCTATTTTCTGCCTTCTTCTTTGTCTCCGCATATGACTCATATATATTATATTATATTATTATATTATATTATATTAGGTATAATAATAATAATAATAATAATAATAATAATAATAATGGTAATAACAATAATAATAAGCAATTGATGCAAAACGTAGTATATTACATAGGCGTGATAAATATGTCATGGTTTTTATCGTATTATTCCATTGCGCGATCTCTCCACTGCTCGTTATTATTGTATTATTATTATTATTATTATTATTATTATTATTATTATTATTATTATTATTATTATTATTATTGCAAAATATAGGACAAATTGGAGAAAGCTAGGTTTGCAGTGAAAGACTTACCCATGAGTAGAACACGTATGTATGTATGTATGTATGTATGTATGTATGTATGTATGTATGTATGTATGTATGTATGTATTATTATTATTATTATTATTATTATTATTATTATTATTATTGCAAAATATAGGACAAATTGGAGAAAGCTAGGTTTGCAGTGAAAGACTTACCCATGAGTAGAACACGTATGTATGTATGTATGTATGTATGTATGTATGTATGTATGTATGTATGTATGTATGTATGTATGTATTATTATTATTATTATTATTATTATTATTATTATTATTATTATTATTATTATTATTATTATTATTGCAAAATATAGGACAAATTGGAGAAAGCTAGGTTTGCAGTGAAAGACTTACCCATGAGTAGAACACGTATGTATGTATGTATGTATGTATGTATGTATGTATGTATGTATGTATGTATGTATGTATGTATGTATGTATGTATGTATGTATGTATGTATGTATGTATGTATGTATGTATGTATTTATTATTATTATTATTATTATTATTATTATTATTATTATTATTATTATTATTATTATTCGTTCTTTCTTTACAATCTTCTATATAGAATTCCACTATAAGAATATAGCATTGAACATATGGAGGCTGTTCCAGCAACTCTTTATAAGTATTTTTCTTGAGAACTGGGAATTAATTAGTTTCGTTGAATTCATAGAACATAATTTCATTGAGAACTAGATCGATTCCGTATGCTAAAATTGTATTACACCTCTAAAATTACCATATATTTACGAATAACGGGGTAACAGCTAAATTGATGGAATAGTCTTCCGCTCTCTTGCCAAATATCTCCACTGGAAAACATAACGGACAAGTAGGGGTGGTACAGTTAAGGCTAAGATTTCACACTGTTAAAACACGCTTATTTGAAAAACTACACAAAATTTAACTGTCAGCAAAAGAACAAAGGCATTAGGTATGTATCTTAGGTTTTTTGTTTGATTATACAGTAGTGTGATGTTAATAATGGAAAAAGTGTGCTGTACATAATCCTAAATTTGTACAAAGCACTTTTTAACATTTTCAATAACGGAAAACGTGTGCTGTACATAATCTTAATTTCGTATTATAAGCGCCCCGTAACATTTAATAACGGGACATGTGTGGTGCAAATAATCTGAAATTTGTATTATAAGCGCTTCTTAACATTTTTAATAACGGAAAAATTGCGCTCCATATAATCTTAATTTGGTATTATAAGCGCCCCGTAACTTTTAGTAACGGAAAATGTGTGCTGCAAATATTCTTAAATTTGTAGTATAAGAGCTTCTTAACATTTAATAAAGGTAAACGTGTGCTGCACATAATATTAAGTCTGTATTATAAGCACTTCGTAACCCTATAAAATAACAGTTTTATTATTATTATTATTATTATTATTATTATTATCATTATTATCATCATCATCATCATCATTCCAATACTTGGGATGTACTATAAGCAGTAACATGAGCTGCTGTCAAGAAGTCAAAAGGAGAATAGCAATGACAAAGGACGCTTTTAATAGAAAAAGGACTTCTGGAGAAAGAATTAAGGAAGAGACTAGTGAAGTGCTTTGTGTGGAGTGTAGGATTGTATGGGGGCAGAAACATGGACATTATGACGAAATGAAGAGAAGCGAATAGAAGCATTTGAAATGTGGATATGGACAGACAGAGTAAGAAAGGAAGCTGTGTTGGGAAAAGTGCATGAAGAAAGAATGATGCTGAAACTGATCAGAAAGAGGAAAAGAAATTGGCTGGGTCACTGGTCGAGAAGAAAGTTCCTTCTGAAAGATGCGCTGCAAGGAATGGTGAACTGGAGAAGACTTCGGGACAGAAGAAGGTATCAGATGATAGACGACATTAAGATATATGGATCATATGTGGAGACAAAGAGGAAGGCAGAAAATAAAGGGTGCGGCAAAACATCCTCCCTAATTTAAAGTTTAATTAAAAAAAAAACAAATTGATCAAAATAAGGAAATTGTATTAATATGAATAGTATCTAAACACTGGGAAATTTAGGTTTACATACGTTGCCATAGCGATATCAAATGACATGCGCAAAACAACAGAATTGAATAGGACATTGAATACACGAAATTGACATTCAATTAGTGCAAGTTGTAATCAGTAACAAATTCCAACTATGCCGTGGACAGGTGAAGAACGTGCTTACGCTGTGGTATCGTTTCTGGTAAGTGGTAATTTCGTTGCTGCTGCGGTACACTTTTATGATCAACAAATTTTTGGCACCAAGACTCAATGCGCTACAGATTGACCAGGTATGGTTTCAGCAGGACGGAGCCACATCTCACAAAGCTCAGATTTCCCTCCAAGACCTGAGACATGTTTCCCGGACGCTTAATTCCTTCACGTGGCGACGTCCCCTGGCCAGCACGATCACCAGACCTTGCACCCTGCGATTTTTTTCTATGGGGCTATCTTAAGGCTGAGGTGTTCAAACATCGGCCGAGGACTTTGCCAGACCTAAGAAATGCAATACAGGAAGAAATTGGTCTTATTCCTCAAGAAATGCTAGTTAGAGCGATGCAGAATTTCCTAAGTCGCATTCAACAATGCATTGATAGTGAAGATCACCACTTGAGAGACACGTTATTCAAAAAATGAAAAATTCCCACTGTTAAGAAACCATTCATCTTAATTCCTTATTTCGATCCATCTGCTTTTTATTTAAACTTTAAGGATGTTTTGCCGCACCCTTTAGAAGGCTGGTGAATGCTGGGTTTGCAGTGAAATACTTGCCCTTGGGCAGAACACTATAAATGAATTATTATTATTATTATTATTATTATTATTATTATTATTATTATTAGTAGTAGTAGTAGTAGTAGTAGTAGTAGTAGTAGTAGTAGTAGTAGTAGCAGTAGTAGTAGCAGTAGTAGTAGTAGTAGTAGTAGTTTTTGTAATTGCAGTGACGTTTTAGGTCCCTAAAACTGTATTTTAACGCGTACTTTCGATCATTATGGAGCCTAGTTGAAGTATGTGCTATCTCAACCAGATTATACCAACTGAAGAAAAGAGACATCGTCATAATTTAACAGACTCCCCTGCCTGTAAAAGTGTGGGTGGTTAGACGCACTGAAACATCGTGTCACAAATTGTGGTGCTGCGAAAACCATATGGGAAGGAGCAAAAGCTTTCCTAGTCAAAATTAGGCCAGATTCGTAACTACATGATTGTTTCCAAACATTACTGGTATTAGACTCACCAGCAAAACAAAACAAATTTGTAACTGTTTGGCTTGCTTCAGGATTCCTGCACTACCAGTTGACAAAGCCCCTACACAAAATGGAAGAATTCTTACATATGTTGAAAGAAGAGGCTGCCAGACTGGAAACGAAGAACGATAAGTCATCCCAGATCCTAACAGAACTCAAACTATTACAATTGAATAGATAATAAGTGGAAAGGAAATTCATTTGTATAATTAGCAAATATCATGTCCTACAATTAGAGTGCTTTGGTTGTATTAACTCTTAATTTTCTATACAGCATAACATTTTTAACAACTGTGACAGGAGACTGGTTTAATGGACTGTGCACTACTCAATTTCATATAGGAGCATCTCTCTTTCATTTAGCTTATTATAATGTAAATATTGTGAAAATATAGGGATAATCATGTGTATTAAGAGAGTCTTAAAAAATGATACAATTGAATGTGGTGTAATTAGGTGCATATGAGGTTATGTGATATATTTTTGTTAATATGATGTGACAGGAAATATAGAAGGTGATAAATGTGATATATTAGGATATAGTGAGGTGAGATATTGTAAAATATTAATAATAATAGATATTGGCAATTTTTGTGCTAGTATTTAAGATTATGTGCTGTACTTAGTTCAATATGATATGAATTATGGTGTATATTTAGTATTTAGATTAATAGAAGTTGACTTGATTTGTAGGCTATGACTTAATGTACGGCAAGTAGAGTTGAAATAGGATAAGAGTGATTGTGTTATATTAATAGCATGTTGTGTGATCAGAAAGAGGATCAACCATAGTAAAACTGGAGGGATGATTGTGATGTCATTAGGGTAATGATGATGACTAAGTGTCATGTAAAGAATTTGTTTAATGAGATGTTATAAGATAATAATTTATAATTAATTAAGTTCTCTCTATTTCGATGTAACATAATGTGAGGTTCTTTTAGTTTTAACATTCTGTAATGAAGTGAGAGGCAGCTAAAATAATGAGAATGAGATAGTATGGCTGCATTTAGATTTATATGAGATATTGCACTTAAAAATATTTAGATTAATATTGTGTTGTTAAATATTGTGTCCGATTGAGATAATGCATTGTGAGTGTAATGTTATGTGTATATGTTAACGCAGTAGACTAATGATGAATTGTGATGTATTATTTACCAAGCTAAGTGTGCGGTAATTCGAGGTAATTAGGTGAAGTGAAATACTGCAGTGCATATAAGTCAGCATGAAGTGATTTACGAATTATATAAGCTATATATATGGTATGATACAAGGTGCTACATCACGTAATGTTACATTTTATATTCATGTTTTCTGTTCATATGGTTTCTTGTTATGTGTTGATTTACTTTCATGTTCATATGGTATGATGTTCTAGGAGGTGGAATAGAGTTATATTAATATATTTTATATAAATATGTAGTGTACAAATGTAAAGCAGTACATGATTGTGTAATTTAAAAAAATGGAAAAAGGAGCATCTCCTGAGAAAAATATATTGTGAGAACAGAAAAAAATGTATGAAAGTTGGTTAATGACCTAAATATCCGAAGTCTAGTTATAATGTATATAAAATATAATGTATGGTTTTGCAGGCATCATTGTGGCATTAAGAGGTTTTTTATCTTTTCAAAGGAGTCAACGTATCTATGTTGTGCGATAAACATGCTTGAACACTGTACTTATTAGGAAGAGAGTGAGATAGATATACTATACCTCACTCGTTCTACTAACGGAGGTATCTTGCGGCAACAGTGTACTAGCCAAGACCCGTAAGACCAATGCTTTTTTCTTAAGTTGGAATATTCTATAGAGCTATTTGAATCGTATGCATACCAAGAATATATTAATATTACAATTCATTTGGTAAAAAGGAACGGCAAATGATTTAATGATTACATTTACTAATTATTTACATTCTATCAATAAATTTAAACAATTCAGTGCGCTTTTCCGCTCTGTTAAGATGATGAGTATTTTCTATCTTCATATTCACCCTTGAATCCTTTCTGCGTTCGTCCTTCACTTGCCTCTGTACATACAATTTCTAGCAGTTTCGATCCATATAGTAGATGGCAGCACAATCCCCAATTCATACTGCTGCCATCTAACATGGGATTATAATATCATTTCAACTGAGCGCAACACTGAACTTTATTGGGGACACGGGTTTGATGTCTAATCCCCTACAAATGGCGCAAATTAGCAAATTAGGCATACACGGGAATAAATCAAATCAATTACTCCACTTAACTTCACCCACACACCTACCGGCACTGATGCCGGAAATATTTTCATATGAGTGTAAGACTTAGCATGAGCAATGTGTTATAACTGGAACTTGGAAAATTCAGGTGGTCCAAATGTTGATTATGGGTCTGTACAATGACTGGACAGGGCGTCCTGCATATGTAATGGCGTCTGGATCAAAATCGGAAATGTCACTAAGTAACAATAACAACAACAACGCATCATTATATGTGGAATGTTCCGTTATAGGTTCACTGAAGAATCCATGAATTTCTTATAGCTACAGAGTTATGGTAATTACTGGTATTAATTTTTACAGTTTATTGTGATTTTAGTGTTACTATTTTTGTTGAGTTTTTATGTATTAAATCATAATCAATTTTAAAGTAGGTTTAACAGATTTTCAGTCTAACTAATTTAAGTTTAATCCTTAATCAATCATCCTATGAATGATTCAAGGAAGTACAAAATGAAAAATTAAATAATAGACTAAATTAAGAACCATTCCCAAATGCCTCCCATAGTTCGCTATGTACTTGTTACAGACTACGTATTAAATCACGCAAGGGATCCAAGTACCAATTCCGAAAGTGACTTCATCCTACCTAAGATGCAGTCTTACAACAATTGAGGCGGTTGCCGGAAAAGGGACCCATATCTCTATAGGCCTTTTCCGGGAGAATAGTTAATTTGATTCTCCGTTTTAAAATCTACTTGCCTATGTAGTTTCGTTTCAGTATATTGTAAACAGAGGGTAGGGTAGCTAATTGAATGAACCAATGCACCCTTTCGTAGTTGTGGAACACAGCATACATCAACACAGTGAGCTTGAGGCAGACACTGCAAGCTGTATAATTGTGTCGTGTGTAGCAGTCGTGATCTGTGTGCGATCTGATTTGTTTCAGAATCGAAACAAATGAATGTACACGAAAAAAAGACCATAGAAATGAACTTAAAACGAGGAGACAGATAAATGAAAATACAATGTGGTATTACGTATGTAACTTGGAAAGGTGCTATTTTTGAATGTAAGACTTTCGGACTCGTTACCTCCTGTTGCAGAAGAAATGTTTGTCCAATTACAATCCTGATGAACAGGAAGATCTCTACGAAATATTTTGCAGTGGACAAACAAAGTTACTGCAGGATGCTACAGTGGCAGGCTGGTTATCAGGAAAAAATTCTACCAGTCGTAAAGTAACAGAAACTCCAAAAGTATGTAGTGAAGATATATGGACATATTCTCTGCGGCGAAGTGGTGTTCAGAAAGTGGTGTGTCGTCAAATGATTTTCGAACTGTTCATAATTTCTGCCAAAGACTGAGAATATTTTTATTTGTTATTTAACGACACTGTGTCAACTACGAGGTTATTTAGGGTCGATGAGTGTGGTGATAGCGAGTTGGTACTTGGTGGGATGATGCCGAGGATTCGACATAGATAACCTGGGATTCTCCTTACGTTTGGGGAAAGCTTCGGAAAAAAACCCAATCAGGAATCAGCCCAAGCGGGGACCGAAACCTCGCCAAGACTGAGAATAATAGAAACGAAAATATTACAAGGTGAAGCATTTGAAAAAAAGGGGAGGGTTCTCATGAAAACAGACCAAATAAACTGAACAACAATATATGGGATTTAATGCAGTCACACCTACAATCGATTTATCATAGCAAGAATCACTACTGCCGACATGAGTCTAATTTTCAATATTTTGATAACCCAGACCTAAATATCAAGATTCTCTTAGAGTTATTCTGTGATTATTACAAAGAAAAGACTGGTAATAAACTGAACATGAAGTACAAAACATATTTCAAATATTTAGAAACAGAACTGCAATTTCCATTCTCCATTATCATAAACCTACAACCGATGTCTGTGATTTTTGCACGTCTTGTGATCAGAAAATGGCAGAAAATCCTAATGATCCTTGCCAAGTATTTTGCTCTGAAAGTTAAAATTATTACAAAGTTAAAATCAGTTCCATTCAGTGGCAGTGCGTCAATAAGAGCACAAGAGCACGTGAACACCTTGTTTCCATTAATGCACGACTAGTTTTATTATTTAATACCGTACTGGCGTAGTGGGGATGTATAATATCAGGATCGAGTATTTTAAACTTCCCGCATCTTGCATAAACCTCTTATGTAAACTTGGCAACATCCGTTCACGTACAAGCCGTGCTCTTTTCAAGAAGGTTACAGAAATTTCACGCATGCGCGGGAGAAAATTGTCTTTCGCTGGCCGCTTATGACTCTTCAAGAGCACAAAGCATTAAGTGAACAGTGAATCTATCCTACAGATGGCAGGTGCATCGATGCCTATCGTTTACGTGCTATATATCGAGGAGAAAAGTCTGTATTTTAGCCTGCAGGTGTCAGCATCTTACTGTCGGAACGTTTACTTTATGTCGATGTGTGTACAGTGCTGCTACGAGAGTGTAATTTGTGAATTACTATACTTCAGTTTCGGAATATAGCATAGTTTGGCTTTCAAACACGCGCTGGCTGAATGTGATGGTTGTATGAATTTAAATATCTGTATGGTGATGTATATTATTTAAGAATAATATTTACTGGCATGTATTTATAGTAATCAATCTATGCGAATGGGATTACAGTACTGGTATAGGCTATAGTGTGTCAGTGTGTTGTGAATCAAAATACAATATATTACTGAACACACGCTTTTGTAAATTGTTTTATGTATTAATTTTTAACAGACGTAAACAATGAACTCTGTTCAAGTAATTTTGAAGAGTAAATAACTGGGTAAACTGGCTTTCCAGGAAAAATTGGAAATAAAAAGACTAGGTTTCATTATTATTATTATTATTATTATTATTATTATTATTATTATTATTATTATTATTATTATTATTATTATTATTATTATATGTTGCTTTGAATTTATATACGGTTTTTTCGACAGTGAAACATTGGAATCATGACATTTCATATTAGGCTAAAAACGTACGATTTCAAATTCTCTTCGATTTTGGAACACAAAATTGTGAACACACATAATATTTTATCACGAGCCGCCACTAGTTCCATTATGAATTGTTATCGAATTTTATTATGTGCAGAATTTTCCTATTACTTCTATAAGCGCTTTCTATGATTTTTCGTGTTTAACATCGATATATATAATGATGGGTCATCATTTTTTTGTGGTTTCATGGAGACTCAAGCAAAGAAAGATCCGAATTCTGTAGCATCCTTGTTCACAACTGCGTCCTAAAGAATGTTGTTTTGTTCTCCGATACTTATGGAGGGAAAAACAAAAATATGGTTATAATTTTCTTTTGTATGTGGTTAGAACAAGTAATACATGTTGACATCCGGCACATATTTCCAGTTCCTGGCCACTCATTCGCCAGTGTGACCACAATTTGGGACTTATTATCAACCCAGATATACCTACTGTCCTATTACAAGGACAGTGGTCAATGTTTCAATTACCTCTCTACAGTTAACGCATTTGCTTTTTCACAGATGTTAGTCTCGACGCTGTTATTTCCGGCGTGACTCCGCCTCTTTGCTTACGTCTTAGAAAGTGAAGGCTCTATAAAGTCTAGGTAGGTAGTATCGTTCGCCATTTTTGTTCTTACGTTGCCGAGCTACCATACGAGGAATCTATTTGCCACACCGTTAAGCATTATCATGTCGTAGATCCTATGATAATAAATCAAACGCAGTGTAATTCAGCAAATAATTGAGCGGCAAATAACGTCTTCGTGTGCTTTCTGCGAACCCCAACGAAAGAGCTAAAATGGCGGGCGATTATATTAAGTATTTATCGAGCCTTAAGAAATGAATCAGCGAATCACAAGACGCACACGTTTAAATGTAGCCGACCTGCAACGCGATTGGCTGCCGGAAATTAGAGCGACGGGACTTTACTGGTCTTAATTAGAGGCTTGCTAGGTGTGGTAAGACTGGTAATGAGAGTTCTAGTCACCGTTGAGTTTGAGATGTGGACGTGAGAATTGTTCGTTTATTTCAGCTATGGCATCCGAGACGCAAATCAGATTTGAAAGTTAAATATTGTTTCAGTACGAAATTATTTTACATTTTGTTGTAGATCAAATGACTTCTAATAAACACAAATTTTACGTGAAACCACAATGCGTTCGAAATATCTATTCATTGCGACATTACAATGACGAGAACTTGTGTGTCCTTTTAGAAGGACAGTAGGCATATTCCCATATATTTTGAAATTGTTTCGCTTTTTCAAGTTTTAGTGCACTAAAGAGTAAACTGCACTCTGAAGTTAAACTTTGAAGTGAGTGTGAATCCATTCTACATTAATACTAATAACCTGAAATCTGTATTGTGTACCCAACACATATTCTTTATTTTCACGTATATTGTACAATTTATGACGTAACTATGATATATATGTAAGAAATATAATTTCACTGAAATGATTATGAACTTACAAACTTCTGTCATGTGCGCTGTTCAATGCTGATGTTTAATTTCAACTAAAATATAATCATATTGAAAGTATTTTGATAACATAAACTTGTTCTATTGAAAAAAGGACCTATAAAATTCTTCACTAATTATATTTTTATTAACACTATTAAAGACGGAATGCATTATTTAACAAAACCTTGTAGCCAAATATTATTGTCACAGTGTGAAAATTATTATTGTGTTATAAGTGCATTCAAAGCGCAATGACATACAAGTACATATTTTAATCATTGTTTTCTCGAAACATGGCTTTTGCTTATGGGCCCTTTTTCCGGTTACCGCCTGAATTTAAGAAAGAATTGCGAAGTTTATCTGTCTGTAAAGTCATGATTTTCAGTACAAAAGATGTAAAATTCCTAACATTTAATGGTTTCTACCATAATGTAGAAACACTCCAAGATCAGTGACGTTAGCGTTAGCGAGTGATTTGTCCGAAGGCAGGTATGTCCCTTAATCACAATTCACACAAAGAAGACGCGGCTCGGTCATCAGGCGGAGACATGATTTTTCGGGTCTCTCCCATGTGAGCAAATGTAATAATGCATACAGAAATGACGGAGTGAGGGCACGCCACTCCGAAGCCAGCGCCGCTTCTCTTTCCAGTCTCGAGTGGCCCTACAAAGCAACACGTGGCGTCTGACTATAAAAGAATACGCGACGATTTTGAATTTAATATTCAATTTTGTGAAGGGGTTTGTAATATGGTAAAGAAACATTGGTGGGTCTTTCTCTTACATTCTGGAAATGGTTCGGATACATGTTCAGTTCCTTTCATCACATCGAATATCACATAATTTCTTCCCATTTTCAACCACAAAGTGTGCACCCAAAATCTTCTCTGTTTTTCAATATTAGCGAGTTGTGCGAAAGCCAGGACATCCTCATTGTCTGAAGACATTGTGAAAGCTGTGCGACGAAGAAGTGTGCTTTGCTCATGTCATGTCCGCGTCATGTCTCAGCCCGACGTCTGACCCATATCCTGTCTACTTCTTCTCTGAATGAATTGCACCTTAGGCTAGGTCGTGTATATGCGAACCACGACCATCTCCAAGGTGACTTTACGGTGTATTGCCTATTGCTTTAATCACAGGAGTAGTCAACAATTAAAATCTAACCACCAAACTCCATTCTCCCAAGTAAAGAGAGGTTTTATAGAATTGGTACACTTGAAATGTGAATCTTTGGTATAGTACAGAATTTAGAGACAATCCAGCACCTAGC
The DNA here is from genome assembly GCF_040183065.1 of Periplaneta americana. Classification (NCBI taxonomy): domain Eukaryota; kingdom Metazoa; phylum Arthropoda; class Insecta; order Blattodea; family Blattidae; genus Periplaneta; species Periplaneta americana. Next base: position 139,471,143 of record NC_091118.1, read on the forward strand.
CTATAGGGAAGAGACCTACAAATTTTCATGAAGTATTAACATTTTATATAAAATCTAAGGGTCGTATTCATAGATATTTTTAGCGCGGGCTTTCGGTGGATTATCAGCATTTTTCGTATTCATAAACCAGTGTTAGCGATAGGATATGATTTGAATTCTGTACAAGTAACCAGTGGATAGCCGGGGCTAGCTTAGTACGCTCGTAGCGCGTGCTGCGAAATGTCTATGAATAGCACCCTTAGAGTCTTGCAATATATTATGAGCTGTGATAATGATAACTTAAATGAGACTACTATATTAACTACAATTGTTTTCAGAATTTCTTTAATTTGCAGTAATTTTTAAAATATTTATGAATTTTCTTTGTGAGATATTTCACTCATGTGAAAATTACTTTGAGTTCTGATTGTTCGCTTTTATTTCCCTTTCTGCTTTATTACTCCTATTCCGAACTTATTTTCGTGAACTTCGTTTGTTTTTAATTCATTAGGTCCCTCATTTTTCCGGACGTGTCTCAACCTTAGACATACTGTGCTACCTATGTTGCTTTAATATCATTTTATTCACCCTGTTTCTTTATATTAATGTATAAAGTCTAGTAAACTTTATTTAATATTGATAGGTATTTAGCGTTGCCATATTTACCGAAAACTTACGAATATCCCTGATATTAGTGATAGAAGAAATATCTGTCTGATTGGGTAACAATTCCAGATCCGAATGTTTTAATGTTAAATAGTTACAAAAAAAAACATAGAATTTTTCAAAAATTGCATTTTCAAAAAAATATATTTTATGCTCGACCATGCCAAATGTAGTAATTATGCACATGGTAGCAGTCCTTTAATGCATGTCATTAAAGTACACCTACTCATTAAAATACAGGTCTTCAGCCAATGACAACTCAGCTTACAGATGTTCAGCCAATGACAAGTCAGCTTTGTACCGTTATAAAACCGCAAGTATCGATTTTTCTCGGATATGCAATCGAAAGAGAATTTGCGAAAAGTCACGGAGGCTGAAAATCCAATACTGTCGCAGAAGGTTATGTTCTGTTACTATAATAATTACCGTTAATTGTAAATAATATTCAAATAAATTCAATTTTTCATCTCGTTTTTCAATGTCGAACTCAATAATCAAGGTTATATCAAGTTTAACGGGATTACATCAAGGTCAATGACATTATTGTTCCTCGGAAAAAATCAATACTTTCGCGTCTGCGCACATCTCACAATTCACGACCTAGAACAAGGTCACTTCCGATCTTGTCAGATACAAATAAAATGTATACATCTGAATAATTTCAAGTTAGAAATATGGTCGAGCATAAAAAGTCGTATGAAACTTGCCTATAATGGTAATTAACACGCTCGTATGAATATTATGAAACTCGCTTGCGCTCGTTTCATAAATAACCATACTTGCGTCTTAATTACTATCATTATAGGCTCGTTTCATAATGTACTATTAAACTTCTCCATTTAATCCAATTTATTTTTCATTTCCAGATCATAATTTCTGCAACGAGTATTTATTATAGTTAGTGAATACCTAGTGGATTATAATAGTATGTTATGAAACACGTTTATAATGTTTTACTTCATGGCATGAGACAATTTTTAGGGAACGAGAGAAGCGAGTTTCCTAATTTTGAAGATTGGAATAACTATATAACATAATAAATGTGTTTCATACGTTATTTTTATACGAAGGCATTATAAAGCAACTAATAAAGAAAAAAATATCAGAATTTATAATGCCGGGTAGTTTGATATCATGGTCTATGAAGAAAGAAGTTGCTATGATGTATTAAATGTTATAGCATGACAAATCGTGCATAATTTTAACTTCATTGCACAAGTTATGCCGTGATAATAGAAGTCATGACGTTGTAGTTGGCATGATAATATTTTACGACTCTGAAGCAATGTTGTGTAATATTATGCTGGATTTTCACTAAGGATAAAGAGTATTTATAATACTGGTGTACAAAAATATTAATAAACTCTGGTATGTATCAGTACAATTCTTGACATAGAAATTAATATTGTATTCACTAAGTAACTTTCCAAGAATTCATAAAAAAAAAGAATTAAGTGAAAGTAGGCAAAGAGCGTGTGAATGTCAGACAGATTATGTTCCAAAATAAAGTTGATATTTTGTAGTTGTAGTGTACATTTTAACTGTAGTAATGTATTTCCATGGCTTGTAGATGAGGCAATACAATTCGGTCATATTTGGACTTCGTCCTGATTCTGTGGAAATGCTTCTAGATGAGCCAACACAAGTCAATCATATTTGGACTTCGTCCTGATCTCTGGAGAGCTTGAATTTGAACCTGTCACGGAGCACATCTTATTCGTTGTTAATTTTTATGTAGGCCTTTAGAAGGAAACCGATCTAATATTTTAAATTCAGCTGCAATTAATCTACATGCTCGTATATATATTGTTAAACAAATATTTAAGGAAAGTGTAAAATTAAAGACATAAAAAAATGGTTCCTAGGTAATTTATTTATTTATTTATCTATCTATTTATGTCCATAACAGGGCAAAGCCCTAATTATAATAGACAGTACAGATAAAAAAAAAACATATTGCATACAACACGAAAAAAGAGGTAAAACAGATACAAGTGTAATTACAAATTAAAAATGGAAAAGGGAAGGAAAAAAAAAAAGCAAATAGATACCACCTAAATAAAAAAGACAGGTACAGATATAAATGAAAAACATCAAATAAAAACAAATCAAAAAGAGCCAAGTACAGACATCACAGCCAAAAATGTAAAATGTAGGCGTAGCTATAATTGGCAAACTGCAGAGCAAATACAACACCATGTTAATAAATTCAATATACAGCACTACACAGCAGGCCCAAAAGGCTCAATTCATTTATTAAAAAAACTCACCAACACAGAACATGTGTTTCAAGTAATGTTTTACATATCTTTTTCTTGTACATATTGTACGATAACGAAAAATCTAAATCCTGTTTATTTGATAGATGGTTGTAAGTTCGAAGCATTAATAAAAGTGGAGACATTTTATGAGATAGTGTTTTTGTTGTCTGTAAATAAAAGAGAGATCGCGTTTTCAAATTTGATTTACCAACATTGAAACTAATTTGCTGTAGAAGATCAGGGTTGTCTATTAAGCCATTTATGGTTTTGAACAAATACATTTGTTGTGCTCTTATCCTGCGACTACTGAGAGATGGTACATTAAATTCAACCAGCATGGATTCATAAGATTGGAATATGTTGTAACATGAATGTTTTTTCATATATAGCAGTTTTAGGATGTTATTCTGTACTCTCTCTAGAATGACCGAGTGCGAGTGATAGTGAGGGTTCAAAACTATAGATGCGTACTCTAATTTACTTTGTATTAAACTATTATATATTTTAAGACAGTTTCAACATTCCTGAAATCTTTTGAGTTCCTGTAGATGAAACCTACCAGTTTGAAGGCTCTATTCGCAATTGCTTTTATATGTGTTAAAAAGGATAGGTCATGAGAGATTACCACTCCTAAATCATTTACTGAAGTGACCCTTTCTAATTTTGTGTTATTTATGCTATACGTGTAATCCAGAGAGTTAGTATTACGAGTGAAGGTAATGTGTGAGCATTTTTTAATATTAAAGTTGAGTTTGTTAACAATGTTCCACCTAAAAATACTATTAATATCTTTTGTAGCTCAGCTGAGTCAGATTGATTTGTAATTTCTTTAAATAATTTAACATCATCTGCGTATAATAAGCAATTAGAATGTTGTATATGTTTTGGTAGATCATTGATGAATAGTAAGAAGAAGAGAGGACCTAAATTAGACCCCTGTGGGACACCCTAGTTTACATTAAATTGTTTTGAATTGACCTGTCCGAATGAAACATATTGTTCTCTGTTTGATAGGTATAAACAGGTAAGTTTTAGCAGATGGTTAGAGAAGCCAAATTCTGATAGTTTATCCAGTAATATGTCATGATCTAGATTGTCGAAAGCTTTTGAAAAGTCTATATAGATTGCATCAACTTGAGTTCTGCTATCCAGGCTGTTTGAAATCAACTGCACAAAATTAAGTAGATTTGTTGTAGTCAACCTATTCGGTATAAATCCATGTTGGAGATTAGATAAATAACTTTTAACAAGATTGAAGATTTTAACGTACACTATTTGCTCGAAAATTTTAGCGGGAGCTGATACTACTGCTACAGGCCTGTAGTTTTCGATTTTTTAATGTCACCAGATTTAAAAATAGAACATATTTTGGTTACTTTCCAGAATTTAGGGAATTCACCAGTTTTAATGATAAGATTATATAATATTTTTAGTAGATATTTTAGTGCTTCATAAGAAACTTTTATTATATATGCAGGTATCCCATCCGGACCACTGCTCTTTTTTTTGGTTTTAGGTGTCTAATGGCTTTCGTTACTTTCTCCTCTGAAATTTATCAAAGTATAGTGTGGAGGAGGTAATACAATTTACAGTTTCAGGAATCGCATAAGATGATGGCATATCAGAATAAACACACTTAAAATATTTAGCAAAACTTTCAGCAATTGCACTTTCATTATTTATAATAATGTCATTTAGGCTTAATATATTATTTTTTGATTTTAGACTATTTTTCTTACATCTAATAAAATTCCAAAAAGTTTTTGGATTTTCGTTTATTGCATCTTCTGAATTGGCAATATATATTATAGGCTTTGGTGATTAATTCCTTTGTACGTTTTCGTAATTCTTTGAATGTAATCTCATATTCATTCGAAAAAGATTTTCTTTTATGAAAATATGATTTTAATTTTAAATTGTTAATAATTTCATTCGTGAACCATAACGGGTAATTGTTATTCTTTTTTATTACTTTACTAGGTACCGTATCCATTATGACTTCGTTCACGTGAGAGTAAAAGTATTCCAAAGCATGGCTAATGTCTGAATTATTACTCAAAATATCCCAATCTATATTATTAAGTTTTCTGTACATTGCTTCGAAATTAGCTTTTCTGAAATTAGGGACGATGAGTTTTTTTTTTTTTTTTTTTTTTTTTTTTTTTTTTTTTTTTTTTTTTTACAAGGAAAAGATTTGGCCTCAATAGAAATGTGAATGTTTAAAGCTGGATGATGCTTATCCTCTTTGACAAGAGGATAGTGCTCTCTGGAGGTTGTGCATGAGTTAGGTGTATTTGTTAAAATTAAATCTAGTGTTCTATTACTGTGATTTAATGTGTTATTGATTGAATATAAATGAAGCAAAGCTAAAAAATTCCTCAAGGCTACATCGGAAGGGCTTCCTGATAGAAGATCATAATCTGGAGTAAGATTCGGTAAATTAAAATCCCCAACTATCAAAATATTACTATTATAAATATTTTTTCAAACTGGATATCCATTCGAAAAAGAAAGATATGATTCTAGTTTACTACTGGGTGGCATATATATGTTAACCATAATGTATTTCCTATTTTGATATATGATTGATACAGCTAGAATCTGAAACACGGCATTCTCAATATCACATTTAATTACGTCACTCTTAATGTCATTGCTTGTTGCAATTATCACACCACCTCCTTTTTTTACCGATTCTATCATTTCTGTAAACTGTATAGTTATCACTAAATAGCACGGAATCATAAACAGAGTCCGTGAGCCAAGTTTCTGTCAACAATATGATAAGTATGATAACTTTCACTTATAGTATTACAATAAAATTTTGTACATTTTGAGTTTAGTCCTCTAACATTTTGATAATATATTCTTAGTGTAGATTTACATATTTTTATATCATTATTGAGATTATTTTCATTCTTATCACCTCTGAGATTTTGAGATTGACCCGACTCATGCCTCTGTATATAATCGGTTAAGCCATTTAGTTTCCCTGCCATGAAAGTGCAATTGGTACCTGACTGGTCTGGATGTTGACTTCTCTACTAATAACTTCACTAATTAAGTTGCTTAATCTAATTTTTCCTCTGTTATTTAAATGAAACCCGTGCTTCGTGTACAGTTGTCTATCAAAGCTATTGACATCAATCACTTTTACATTTTTGAAATGTTTACAAATACTGGCAATTCTTTTGTTCACTCTGTTAACCTCATTGTTGACACAAGACCAATGTTGCAAATCATGCCTGTGTAGAATATTAGTTATGAAAATTTTAGAGGCAAGTTTACGTTTAAGTTCCGTCTCTACTCTGTTCCCATTATTGTTGGCTACATTATTGGCACCCCCGATTATTACCACATAGTCACTCTCTACCGATTCTGGGCTACATCCTTGTAACTAGAGATGGGTAAAAAATAACACAACAGTTATTTTGGAACTGTTCCGGTCTCGGAACTGTTGCAAAAATGAACAGTAGGTCGGAACCTCCTGTTCCGAAATAACAGTGTTCCGACTCCGAGCTGCTCACTTGCCAACTGTTGCGGGCTCGCAGTACCGCGTGGCACAAGGTATGTTCCGACTCCCTCGGAACTGTTGCAAAAATGAACAGTAGGTCGGAACCTCCTGTTCCGAAATAACAGTGTTCCGACTCCGAGCTGCTCACTTGCCCAGCTGTTGCGGGCTCGCAGTACCGCGTTGCATAAGGTATGTTCCGACTCCGAGATAACAGTCGGAACGTCGGTGCTTGTTCCGATGAACCAACGACAGCTGCAGTTACACTGTACTTGAAACTCTCACGTGGTCGGAGGGGGGCGCATGGACATTGAAATCCTTGCGGTGGCGCGAACTTTAATATCAACATTTGTAAGACTGGCCAATCATCTGTAATGTTATAGTAAGTATTCAATAATCTGTAATATTGATTCCCGCTTTATGGTTTATTTCACCATTAGTTGACTAATTCTGTTTTATAAACATTCTACAAAGTCATAAAGTACGCATACTATTATTAATTCATTGATCAGCTGATTCTATACAAAGGTTAAAGTCGTAAATGGTAATGAGTGGTTTAGTTACAATGTCTGTATGTCGTTTGTTGAGGTTAAGTCTGACAAGCACAAGTTTTTGTGCTATCTTCTCTGTTATCAAAGAACGACAAAAATGTTGTAGCATTATTTGTTGGAAACAACCCACATAAGTACTGATTTGGAGAGCGAGGTTTAATGCGAAGTTTAAATTACACTTTGGTAAAGATGCGATTCCAACATTTTACTAACCCACTGCGGGGTTTCCAGGTTTCAGTACTGCCAATATATATCTGTTTTATTTATGAAATTGTAATATTTATTATTATTATTATTATTATTATTATTATTATTATTATTATTATTATTATTATTATTATTATTATTATTATTATAACTGTGCATTAAGAAAAGTAAAAATAAAAATTAATGATTTGTTTTTTTTTTTATTATGTAATAGAGAGAACAGAAATTACATACCATATGTTTTAAATGTTATGTTATTTTTTTTTAGTTGGCTACCATGTCTTTATAACTTTATGTACGAAAACAAAGTGTTGTATTCTGTCCTTGTAGTCAACAGCTGTGTAATTACTAACATTAAGCTTTTGAGTTCTGTCCGCATGCACAGCAATTTTCCAAAATCGATTCGAATGTGCATTGCAGTGCCATCTCTAGATAAGAATGTGTACTATGTCATGCCTATGAGTGCTCCAGTATGAGCTGCATGGTGTTATTTGTCTATGGTGAAGAGGGAAGGTACTGTACCGTTCGTTTGAACGACTCAACGACTCCGACTCTTCACCACTGGTGACTGTTATTTCGGAACTGTTATTTGGAACATAGTATTTTTTCGGAACCGGAACCGTCGGAACTGTTCCGGGAAAAGAACAACTTCGCCCATCACTACTTGTAACACTGATTCAATCTGTGCTCCAGGTTTTACTATACCACAGACTTCTACATCGCTGAGAGACGAGTTGATGTTTGCTGACATCTGTCGACCATGACTGTCACTAAACAGATGTATTCTCAACCGTTTCTTTTTTGAAACGGAAGGCGGAGTTACTTTATGTTCAAATTGTTCTGTTCCTTTATTATTTTCAATATCACTTTCATTAGCCTCCAAATTGACCAGTACATTAAATCTGTTTTTTGATTCAAATAAACGCATGTCTGAAGATGCGGCCAACTTGCTTTTGCGGATGTTATTTCCATTCCTAACCACTGTTGACCATTGATTTTTTGAATCGCACCACTATTATTATTATTTCCATCTGTGATTTGAGGCTGATGATTAATTATGTTTTGAAGACTGATCTTCAAATGTTCGTTTTCACATTTTAAAGATTCCAAGTCCCGCTGCAACACACTTATAATTTATTGTCATTAGGCTATTCACGTCCGTTACATCTTCACGTGACGGTTCCTCAAGGACATTCTTCCGAGCTCCATACTACCTACAACCGACACATAACCAAGAATCACAATTCGGGGAATCTTTATCATTCACTGACCCACCACCACAACGAATATGAAATCATCTATCACACAAGTCACACAAGTTTCCATTCTTCACAACCTTATTACATTTACCACAGCTAACGTTGCACATAGTTCGAACTTGTGCTGAGAGTGTCGAGCTGCTATGAAAAGTATAAGTAAAATCAATTATCTGGATGTTGTACTAGATTCACAGGGTAAACTACGTAAGTCAACCTAAAATGATGGACATGCATTGTTAGCAATAAAATATGTACATAACTAAAACATCAAACATCAGGATAAAAACTCTTAGTAACATCTAGTTCATCGATACAATTAAGAATGTTCTATGACATGAAGATATGGGGATAATTATATTGCCCTTAGAGTACTTAATTAGTTGAAATGATACTTACCAAGTCGTAAGAAAACTGCATTTCGTTATTAATGCCTTCCTCTCTTCGCCGATAATATGAGCGTGGTTATGAGAATGTTTAACTTCAAAGTGACACTTAATGTTGTATCTTTTTGCCCTTACATTGGTATTGCATATTAAACATTGGACATTGTTATCGTCAGATTAGACAAGACACAAGGCTTCCCTAGAGCGGTTAAATCCTGAACCGAGTGTTTACGCACTTCTCTTCATTCTTATTCAAAACAGTTAAGCACAAACGATAGTACACTATATGAATGAATGAATTACTTATGGGACGCATAATCCAGCAATGCCTGCAGAATATCATCGAACAGACGAGAAGCATGCATTCGTACACCACCACAGCCGCAGCGACAGAGAGGAGTGGGGGTCCGCCCAGGGCAGACACAGGGCAGCGTCCGGGCGCCTTGCCCTCAAACGCTGTGTTGGAATGGTGTGGTCTAAGGCATCCTGCTTAGGACTCGCGTTACGGAATGCGCGTTGGTTCGAGCCCTCATGGAAGAAGAAATTTTCTCATAAAAATTTCGGCCAGTGTATGGGACCGGTGCCCACCCAACATCGTGATGCACTTGGGGAGCTACGATAGATAGCGAAAATCCGGTTTCGAAAAACCAGATATAACGGCTGGAGGGATCATAGTGCTAACAACACGATACCTCCATTCTTGTTGGATGATCGTCCACCTCTGCTTCGGCATGTGGAGGTGAGGCCAGCAGGCGGCTGCGGTCTTGGCCCTTCATGGGCTATAGTGCTACGTATTTACTTTACTTGCTTTACGAATCTCTATATTACAACGAGTAACTGTAAGTATTTTAAGTTTTTCAAAAGGAAAATTTCTCCTTTCTGGCAAAATACGTTTTCTTATTTCCTAATGAAATGCTCGCTACCAAATTCTTCTGTTGGAGCTTTGTTTTGATTTGACATAGGCTACATAGTTCGCTAAACATCAGACCTGAAGTGAGTACGCTGCGCTATCCTCTGTACATCTTACATATCGTGCGTTGCTCGGAGGGTTAAGGTAACCAAATGCAGGACTCTGCTAATGACTAATAATTTTCAACACAAAAGTAACCTTTACCATCGTAATAACACTAATGTCTTCATTGTCTTCATCTTAACCGTTACCGTCACAACTACTACCATTCTCGTCGTGGCAACAAAATCTTCGTTACAATGATCACTCCCTTAACGCTTTTACAACCACCATATTATTGTGACCATAAGGTTAAGCTTACCCGTATTATCATATTATCGCCAAGGTTACTAATTTCATTCATAGCTAAACTGGTTGACTTGTGAAAAAAAAATCTTCTGGAAGCCATAACCTAAAATCCCTAACTTCTTAATATAATCAAAACAATATTGTCCTACATTCTTCCCACGAAATTTACAAATGTTGGGTAAATTGTGCAATGTGTTCATTAAGTATGGAATGACACTCCTAAATATTTAATAAATTAGTTTCATTACAGGGTTCTTAAAAAATATTGGTTCAGATATACGGGTGTGACAAAAATCTTTCTTATTTGGCACCCTGTAATAATTTTTACATATTTAAAATTTTCATTCATTATTACATACAGATACTTGAAAACTTCAGTAACGCCATTGAAAATTGTGTCTTATATACTCTTAGTACTGTCATTATTATTGCCATTGTTATTATTATCATTATTTTTTTTCAAAGACAGGTTTGTGTATTCAAGTAGAACATAAAATTAATAAGACTCTGACATAAATAAACAATTATTCCTGAGTTGAAAATCGTTCATTATTGCATTGCTTGGAATGGAATGGAATTTTCGAGAGGGTGGACACTGTGACCTAGCACTGCGACCTTTCATACAGGTATCCCACTACCCTTCAGGCTATGCGCATTCCCAAACCCACACGACTGACTACACTAAAGTTCACTGCGTACCCAGGTTTCGAGCAAGCCACCACATTCGTCTCTAGGCCAGCCTTCTCCGTCCGAAGAATGCTATGAAATAATGACGAAATGGAGAAATATTAACGAAATAATATCAGGAGAACCCGAGAAGAATCCTAACTGAGGAACAAAGTTCACTATGAATTTTTCGGTGAAAAACCCAAGGTTTCGACAAGACTCGAATCCGGACCGTCTAAGGTCTGATCACGCAACCATCACAGGGGTACGGTAATGCTTACAGAGAAAAAGTATATAAATCCTAATGATGGTTAGTCATGGCAGTAGAAAGGGAAATGAACATGAGGTATGTAATTTCTTTAATGTGGTAGGCTATATATTTTCTTTGGTTGCACTAGAAGGAACGGTGAACGGGAGAAGAGTTCAGGACAGAAGAAGATGTCAGATGATAGGCGACATTAAGATATATGGATCATACGTGGAGATTAAATGGAAGGCAGAAAATAACGGGAGATGAGTTCAGGGCAGAAGAAGATATCAGATGATAGGCGACATTAAGATATAGCCTATGGATCATACGTGGAGAGTAAAAGGAAGGCAGAAAATATGAAATATTGGAGAATGCTAGGTTTGCAGCGATAGACCTGTCATTTGGCAGAACACTGTATGTATGTATGTATGTATGTATGTATGTATGTATGTATGTACGTATGTGCGTATATATGCATGTATGTATGTATGTTTATTTTCGTTTTCAGTAAGCAATCCATCAATGAAAGACTTACAGCTCTGGAGTGAAAAGGAGTCACTGTTGAAGTAGCACAATAGGTCTATATGGTGGCCTAAAAGTGCGCAGATTTTTCCTCATCCTCCAAACTGTGGAATTCAGTCCAATATAATATATCAATCATAATTATCACCAGTTTTACACTACCTCAACATTAACATGGTATCATCTCTACCACCATTGTTAACACCACTGAAATGTCCACAATATTCATAAGCGTTATATTCATCACGGTGACCTCTATGTAATTGCAGCATAACCGTTAATGCTTTAGAACAGGACTGCAATTCTCACGTCACTAATATCACTTATATAGTCTATCACCATTATAATTGTCGTATCATTGTCATTACTGCAACGTTAACGAATATGTTTCCAAATTTTTTTTCTGCTATGTACACTGCTCAATAAATGAAAAAAAAAAAATGAAGTTAATGTTGGAATATAGCTACGTTGTTTCGTTAGAAACGAGAAACAGTGCACTGCAGGCTAAGGAAGTAGTATGCAAATTACAATAATGCATTCATCTCACACGTTGCCGTTGCAATTACTTGTTATCTTCTGCGTGCATATGCATGCTGCTGTTATATGCATATTTGTGAAGAAGAATGCATTTGCATAAATGCATCGTTAATAGAGTGCAACACGTTGATATTATAAATAAATGCATAACAATTACTTTAATTACAACTATTTCTGTTACATTATATTGACAACAATCCAATATTAAAAAAAGTAGTAATTAAATTATCCGCTACTATGGAACAGAGGATAGTGCATGAACATCCCTATTAATCGGTCCTTGGTTCGATTCCCGATATGAGCAGAGTTTTATCTCCATTTCACAGGACTGAACGTTGATCTCTAATTTACTACTGTGATGTATCTGCTGTGGCCCTATATCGTGCTGACCACACGGTCAATGAGGTAGTGTAGTAATGGTAAAATACATATTTCATCTACACCGCATATGAGTGTAAATCTGTGAAATAGTAGGAGGTTAAAAATGGTTAAGAAAGAGAAGAAAGGATAACATATTAACGAAGAAATATGTGTAGTTACGTGTGTTTCCATTTTTTTAAAAAATACCTAACTTCGTATTTCTGGAACTTATCAAAATAATAATTAAAAAAAAAACTACTAGCCCCAGTGACATATATTAAATACTCGTATCTAGCTGAGATTCATACCGAAAATACTTTCCACATTTTAATCATGGATTTTCCCGCCTCCTTCACGCGCACAGTTTCTAATTTTAATAAGCAGTACTAGGGATTACACAACGTACTTGAGTAGGGAGGCTGTGGAAATTTGTTGTATTGGAGATTTTTTGCAAAGCCTATTACAGTCTCTGAAAGAAATGTAAACAGTAACTTATGTCATTTAATTTAGGAGGTTATTCTTTGAGATATTTCAAAGAAAAAAGTTTAATACAATTATGCTCCATTTTACTTCATTTTCGAGATTAAAAAAATGTTTACACTGAAAAAAGCAAACGAAAATTCTCACATTGGCTGCGTTCAGCTCCGGTTAGAATATAACACAAGGAAGTTTTCTATATTTTCTAGCACAACATTACATGCTTTGGTAGTGAATATTATTTTATACTATAAAAGGAAACCATTAAGTGCTAAGAGAGCAGAAATTAAGTAGATAGGAAAATTAACGGTTGAAATTCTTATATTAATATCATGTCCATGTCATTAACGTCCATACACATTTATGTTCACCTTGATTTTTATGCACATTTATTTATATCAATATTGTGACCTATGTCCAGAGCAATTTATGTCTATGTTTATTTATGCCCATTTTCGTTTAGGTCCATTTTTGTTTATGTCTACTTTTCATATTATGTCCACTTTGTGTATATGAACTCTCGCAGAATGTGAAATGCATGCGTGTGTATTTACTTATTTAGGAAGGCAAAAGTGCACAATGTAGTGTCTAGAGCATTACTACAATTACTCTTAGAAATATTGACAGAGAGAAAAAGTCCTGCAAAGTAGGAAAAATGTATAAAGATTCTTATGAAAAATAGAAGTTTTATCAAAATTGTATGAATTATCACTGTAATTTCGGTGTCAATTGCATTTTACGAGTACATATCGCGAAACTTGAAAATCCTTGTTTCCGTATTGTCGTGCAACAGGGAGAGATAGAGAGCATACTCGCTAGCAGCTATGGAATGCACCTTATTGCACTGCGTTTTCCGCGGGTAACAGAGACTAGCCCCAGCGTGCTCTGTGCTGACGACCCCTGGTTTAGAATATGAAATTTCATATTTTGCCTATCACTACTGATAAGTTCCTTTTTAAAACTATTTTGACATTCGTTGCATGGAAAATTCTGCTCTACCCTAAAGATATCAGTCCATTAGGAATTAAAAATGAGTTTTTGAATAAGAGGATCTATTTGTATATACAAATTTTGGTTATACGGACTAAAGGAGGAAAATACTTGTATGTTTATATGTTTCTGAACGCTTTTGATAACATTTGAACAACCTTTTCTTAAGGTACCTCCAAGTTCTAGGATTAGGTAACACAGACCTAATAATTGTTCACAATTTATATTGATATAAAACTGCAGATCTACACGGATGCAAATTAGTGTTTCTGTCTTGGGAACGTGTCGTTCAACTAACGATTGACCTTTGTGTCTTAACTAAGCAGGAAACGGAGCCATTTTATTTCCTGTGATTGCAATGTAAACTCTTAGGAGGAAAAATAGCCGATTGATTATATTTTAATTTATAAATTACAATATAAACACTCCTGTAAGCTGTATCTAAGAATGATAATTTTTCGATAATAGTCTAACTGTTGAGCAGTGTTGGATAGATTGCGAAGAAGGAAACGTAAGTAAGAACAGAGTAGCAGGAAGGCCGACCATCGTCGGTAAATTGGGACTAAAAGCATAAACATTTTCTATTTTGTCATGCTAGTTGCAATGATTGTGATAGTAAGTCAAACTCATAAAGATTATTAATGCAAGACTAATCAGACACAAAATAATTAGTAATCAACATCGGAACAAAGATGAGTGATCACATTTTTTCTTCATTAGGCCTATAGTAAGAACTTGTGATACAATTTATTTTTAATTTTCTGAATATAAGAAAAAAACCTAATGATGATAAATAATAAAATGCATATCATCCATCGGTAAAGCGGAACTCAGAGCATTACAAATGTTATATCTTGCTGTGCTATTTCCAAAGATTGTGACACTAATTCAGTATAAAATCTATAAGATTCCGACGAATCAAGAACATTATGCCTTGTAGTTGTTCGGCTTCGGTACTGAAGTCCACCATATTGTAGGACAGCTGCCACCTCTCTCATTCTTCATAGTGAGTTTCATATAAAATTAAAATAGCGGTGTGATGGGTACAATCGACAATTTAAGCATACATTCATTCAGTTATTACTGCTTTATTAGTAGCATTTTGTCTGCCTCTTAGATTTATTTTATCACTAGCCGTACCCGTGCGCTCCGCTGCATCCGTTTGAAATAAATATAAAGTAATTATATAATTAAAATAGAACGTTTGATCCAGGGAACATTCGTGTTTGATAGAAAGATAAATCGTTTAATATGTTACTTAATTTAAATTGCATTCAAATAATTAAAATGCGATCATTTTGGTCCAGAGACACTCATTTGGTGCAATGACAATTGCTTTAACCTGTTTCTTAATTTTTATTACATGCAACCATAGTTTAATGAAGATTGACATCATTTAGATTTAATGTGTATATTTTATTTTACTTGTTATAGGTTTCCATTGAATTATGGTAATAACTCAATTTTAACCCTTGTTTTCTACGTATTCAGTAAATGGCGCTTGGCCCACTATGGTTGTGAACCCTTCAAATAACTTAAATTTTATTATATTATATTATATTATATTATATTATATTATATTATATTATATTACATTATATCATATCAGAAGTTACTGCAATAACATTATAGCATTATGTCCATCTAGAGAAACTACACTTTGCAATGAAATAAAAATTAATTATACAAATCGGTTAATTTAGCTTCCGTTATAACTTCATACAAACACAGAAACATTCCCTGTAGGCTATCTTTCATAGTTTTCGATTGTTATTGTCCAAGGCCCCTTATAGACGAAGTAATTTATTTTTTTAATTCATTACACGGCCTTAGATGGCAGTTATTTTAATTTTAAAACTCATTTATCTCATTAAATATCAGTCCTATCAAAATTTTTCACGGAGTAAAACTTATCGGAAATGATGTTTGAAGAAACGTTTGTTATGTAACATTTTTCACAAAAATCAATAATAAGCGAGATATTTCGATTTATTTAATACAGATCCCCTTATAACCCCCCTTTTAAATAATGTATTTTGAATGTCATATAGCCTAAAATCTAAGTTACAACGAACTTAATTTATATTCCAATTTTCATGGAAATCCTTTCAGCCATTATCGCGTGAAAAGGTAACAAACATACAGGCAGACAGACAGACAGACAGACAGACATAAAAACAAAAATTTCAAAAAAGCGATTTTCGGTTTCAGGGTGGTTAATTATACAGTATATGTTAGGACCAATTATTTTTGGAAAATCGAAAATTACCAGAAAAATTTCGGCTACAGATTTATTATTAGTATAGATTCGTAGATTATTAGTTCGCAGTTGTTTAAGCTCCTAAACGAGTTTTCCCAGATCGATATCTAGCTAAATCCCATTGTCGCATTCCAAAAAGATAGATTCGCCCCATTTAATCTAAAGACGAGGAGGTGGTAACCGAAATCCAGAGCGCCTGAGAGGAAGACCAGCAGATTGGTATCGCGACGGCTACAGCAAGCATGTCAACTGATGCCCAATCGGGCAAGCGTGCGCTCTAGAGTTCAGGAGAGTTTGAGCACTTTACAGCGGAAAGGGAAGAGACACAAGAGGGAGTTAGTATATGCCACTTGGTCGAGCTATATACAGGGATGGCCAGCATTGATTCAATGAATAAAGGGAAGAGAACTTATTAAAACTATATCCATGTTAATTTGTAGATTTGTCTGAAGAGTATATGTGCATTAAAGAATTTGTTTGAATTTCAATGCTAATTTTTGACGATTTACCTTTTTATTTAAAAGCAGTATTTTCTAAACTTTTTATAAAAGGTGACATTTTCAGATATTTATGTTTATTTAGTAGCCTTACAGGTACTGAAACAATGTTTTCGTAAATCAAATATATCGTAAATAATATGTTGTCCTTTTGTCTTGTTAAATAAGTATGTATATCTTTATTAAACTGAAATATAATATTACTATTTATGTATTACTAATGATACGCATTGAAAATTTTTGAAAATATTCGCATGGAAAATATTTGTAAGAAAATGAATTAACAAGAAACTACTGTTACATCATAAACAACGATACGTGACCATGTAGGCTATTATAAAAATGTCAGCTCTATAGTTTCAGCAGATTTCGAGAAAATTATTAAATATTCTGATGATAGAAAGTTGCGCACCAATATCACCTTAAAAGCATAATGCGATTAGAGTTTTTTTTATGTAATATTAGTTACAGTTAAAACATATACCTAGGTAACATTGCTTTGTACTGTAATATTGCTTTGATTACTTTATTGATTACATTTGTAAGGCTAAAGATACCATCAATATCAATTCCAACTTATCATGTCATACTTAATCTCTTTCTTTTGGATATGACTTTCTTTATGAATGATGTTTCATTCACTTAGTATAGTATAATTTTACTCTTATGAAATTTATGTGAATATTTCTTCTTACTCTTTATTATGTTATTAAATACAATATTAAGAAACTGGTGTTAACAGTTTTACAGACAATATAGATAATATCAAACAGGAAATAGCCATATAAAAAAACGACATAAAATTTCACGTTCTGTTTGAAGTTTTTGTACACCACTGTTTTTTTAATACAATAGGCTCCTTATTCATATACACAATTCTTCCTTCCATACCTAGCGCTTGATACCCGCGCACGACGTCGAGGGCAGAAAAATGCGCTTGTTTTGACATCACCGGCATACAGCCTCTACCATCTACACATACAGTATGGCATTCTAAGATTATAAAATACTAATAGGCATCTTCTCAGCTAATATCCCCTGTTTATAATATTACTGAAAGAAGTAATTTACGTATTTTATAATGTAGGCCTATATAAAATAACAGATGTAAATCTATTCCATTTATTCGATTATTAGAAATACAAATAAACATCCTGGCTTACTTGCCTTAGTGGTGTCACTTTAGTGGTTTCAACCTGCCTTCGGTCAGATGACTAAACAACAACATAAATCTATTTATAAACAATATAAAGCACAAACACACAAAGTAGCAACATACCTACATGGACAAAAATCATAAGAAACAACATAAAATTCGATACAGGGACAACAATAAAAAGTAACGGACCAAATGAATAAAATAAAATACAAACATATCCCACACAATACAACATTAGCAAATTTTTGACATTACAAACCTAGGCCTATACAAAAACATACTCATAAAGGATACGCTACAGATACTAGAACAGATGTTCAAAAGCAACTACACATCACAAGAACACATTGAAGATATCATTCACATTACAGACATCATCACAAAACAAACTACTTCACATACAACAACAAATATTACACTCACACCGAAGGCTTACCCATGGGATCGCCCATTTCCAGAAATGTCCTATCACAACATAGAAGATACATTTATACTAAAGAAAGACAACAACAATGCGCAGAAAACATATGTTGGCACAGATGCTTAGACGACATACTAATACTGTACAAAGGAAAGAAAAGACAGATTCAAAATCTACATAAATAAAATACGCCCAAAAGTACATTACACATTAGATATTGAAAGCAATTCCTGGACATTAAAGCAACAAAAGTTGACAACATACACACATTCAAAATCTACAGAAAACCACCACCACCACCACCACCACCACCACCACCACCACCACCACCAACGCATCCAATCAGCCAACACAATACAAACAAGCTGCATTCCGAGCAATGGTACACAGACTACTCAACATACCAATGTGCTAACAACAAGACTACAAAGAAGAGTTAAAGACAATCAAATAAATAGCACAAGAAAACAGATACAACACTAAAATAATAGACAACATAATAAAAAAGACAAAACAGAATTATAAAAAGTATAGGAATACAACACAAGAACACAAAAAATACATCACACTAACATACGAAAACGAAAACACACACAAGATTGCAACCTCATTCAAGAAATTATATTACAAAATGGCATTCAGACCACAAAACACTCCACAACACCATCTCAAAAACAAACAAAACAAACAAGTACACTACAAAACACACCTCTACAGGAAAGGCAGTCGGATGGCGCGAATGTCTGATGATGGCCCACTGAGTGAAATTAAGCAACAAGGTAAGATAGTTAATCAACACATGAAGGCATATATACGGCATGTTTCAGGACACCTGTATCAGGCTTTTTTCTTGAAAACTATCTGGTATTGGTTATTCATAAAAAATTTTGATAACCAAAACCTATGTAAAGAGTCGATTGGTGGTAGTACCATTCCCCGTAACAAACCGGAAGTAGAGGTACCTGTGATCAACTTAGAAATTTCAAATGAGAACATGTGTCATTGAAGGTACTATTGGAAACTACATTTAAAAAGAAACAACTTTTACTTGAACTTTTTTTTAACTTTTATTGCTTACTCACAAAGCAACAAAAATTTGTATCTTTTGAGAAATACTTTGTGTTGTTTACGTACGTATTGTAGCGGTAGTAGGTACAGCATAATTGTAACACTGCAGGTCTTGAAACCAAGTCACTTTCCACTGTCTTTTATTTTGCATACCGAAGTGAATTTTGTTTATTCGTTCATATCACGACATCTCACTGTGGGCTTGCGTCCATCTTTCGTACAATGTTTTCCAGCGTCTTGCAAAGCGTGTGCGCACAAACGATGTGGTGCAATCGAAACACAACAAGGGTGAGCGTATCAGATGTACTGTGAGGGATGAGAAACAAGCTGCTGATGTCCTCGATGCGGTGATAGTTAATTCTCATGACTCCACAAGAAGGATTGCCCGTGACTCAGGATTTCACCCTAGTATAGTGTTTAGCATTCTCAGAGACAGCAAATTTCATCTATAACGTATTAATCTCTATCAGGAATTTGGGGTGACATGACTTCCAGGCTTGCGTTTATTTCAGAAACTGGTTTGAAAACACGGAATGTGACTTGAGCTCAGAATTCTGAGGGCTGATGAGGGAATTTTCAAAAGTAATTGGCAGGTGAATCTCTACAGTGCCCAATACTGGTCTCCGGTTAGTCCACACTAGCTACGTGAAGTGGATTACCAGCACTTATGGAGCCTCCACACATAGTGTGGCCTCCTCGGACACCGAGCAATAGAATCATACATTTTTTTTCGGAAAACTTGAGTGGTAGAACTTGCACTCGCTTTCTCCGGAAGATTTTGCACCAGTTGATTTATGATGTTCCCCTTGCGCTTCTGTTAATGATGTGGTTTCACCAGGACGGATTTCTGGCTCACTTTTCACGTAGCGCTCTGCGAGTTATTATGGTGGATTGGACGAGGAGGACGTATAGCTTGGCTGGCCCGATCTCCAGACTTCGTGCCAAATTTCTTCTCCCTGTGGGTGAGAATTAAAGACATGGTCTATCAGGTGCGTCCAACAAGTTGAGAAGATATGAAACAAAGAATTGGAGAAGCCTGTGGTTCTCTCAGGTGTGCTGAAATCCTCCGTATAATCACGGATGTTAGGAGGAGATCAGAACGTTGTTTAGCACAGGCTGACGGACATTTTGAAGAATTACTATGAAGAATGCCCGTACAGTAACAACATTATATATTTTCTCAGAAGATTTTTGTTGCTTTGTGAGTAAACAATAAAAGTTAGAAAAAAAAGTTGTAGTATAAAATTGTACTTTTTGAAAGTAGTTTTCAATCGCACCTTCAATGACAATGTTGACATATGATATTTAGAAGTTGACCACACGTACCCCTACTTCTGTGTTGATACGATGGTACTACTGGTTGAGTGTCAGAGAAGGCCGTATGGCCTTAACTCTGCCAGATTAAATAAATCATTATGATTATTATTATTACCATCAATCGATTCTTAAATAAGTTTGGTTATCAATTTTTTTATGAACAACCAGTATCATATAGTTTTCGAGAAAAAAGGCTGATACGGGTGGTCTGAAACGCCCGGCATACTTTATATTTCGAACCAATATCAAACGTTTATACATTTTAAGCAACACATATTTTCAATATTCACATTTACTTCTGTTATTTTATACGTTAGAAAATACGTAGGAATAACTTATTTCAAAGTATTACAAGAAGGAGGAATGTCCGATAATACGAAACCTATGTACACAATTGCGTTTTCTAAACTCTATCGCTTTATAGGTGACGTAAGACAATAACAGATTTGAGATGAAATTATGTAAAAAAGGTATGTATTTGCAGTCACTTAATTGGGGAATAACGTGTTATATTCACAATTGCAATAAAAATCTATTTTGAATGAGAAAAAATGTAGTCCAGTACTCATTAAATGACCCACAGATGTCGCAACATATGAAGTCGATAGATTTTTTGGACAATAGGGATAGAATCCGTCATGCGCACTGTACTGTCGTCAACAGAATTTGTTTCATAAACTTCGACGTATTGTATAAAAAGAACGTCTTCTGGTATGTGTCACGTGGTAGCTCTGTTACATCATCTGCAGTTTATTTCGTCTACGTAGTAGCACTATTTTATTCAGCGACTCTTTGCATAGCTTATTCTATGTAGAAATTCAATGTGGTAGAAGAACGGTACACAAATTTTCAAAATATTCTCCTAAAAGAAACAGAATTATTTCATGGGCTGTAACCCACAGCCAGAACAGAAACCGCAGTAGTACCGAGGAAGAATAGTTCGTCTAACGTAAGTAATACAAGTGATTTATCCTGATTAAGAAATTCAAAACACCCACCCGAATGGAAGACGTAAGGTACTTACTAACACTAAAAATGAAAATATCCTGTAACGAACACATTTTATTGAGACCAACGCAATTTAAGTTCCAACGGCTAGTACTTCATAGGCATATTCCTGGCATAATATAGTCCAAATCAATCTAGTTGAATAAATCTGATTGTGTAATGTAATTGTATTTTGACCTAACTAGCCTAACCTGTATAACGATATATTTTTAAATCATAATTGGCAAAAACGGCAAGTTGATGGTCTGAAGCTCACGAGAAAGTTCTTGTATAACAGAAAACAGTTCAATTTAAAACCCAATTATGCATTCCAACGTTTTTATAATCCAAACTAGTTTAAAGTCGTATAACCACTGTTTTATGAAATTTGAGGCTTACGGGAAAATTCTGTTATAAAACCAACGAGCCTAATTAAAGAAAATTATTTATTACATAACATTATCCTAACCAACTTGTTTATAACCTAAACTACTTTAAAGTCGTATATCGACTAATTATGGAAGCGAGTAATTTACGAGAAAATTCTGTTACAACAAAAACTAGGTTAATTAAAAAACAATTATGTATTCCAACTATTTTATAACATAATCTAGTTTAATGCTATATAACGGCTGATTTATGAAGGCGTGCGACTTAACGACAAAATTCTGTTCTGAAACAAACGAGTCTAATGAAAGAAAATTATGTAGGGTAAACATTGGTAATTTCGTGGCAGTGGTTATTTCGTGATACTTTTTCTTTGCTCTTTTGTGAACTAACCAATGGAGTTACGAGATCCAAATTTCCGCCAAGGGATTGCATATGTTGTCCAGTTTCCAGAAACATACAGCTAAGCTTTGTGTGAGCTTTTATGTTTGGAGAGAGCAAGTTTGCGTCGACTTCTCAGGCATACAAATTTTGTGGATGTTTGTAATTACATTACAGGCTTATAACTAAAGGTAAGCATATGATATTTGGTACAAAGATTTATTGTATCTTCATGAAATTTTAGGAAATGTTTTTGGAATTTTAGATACATCTGTAGTCGCCATATAGGCTTAGCTTTACTGATAGAAATCTTAGCTGTTTGAGGCGAAATTTTTTTGAGCATTAAGTCTTACAATTTTTAAAATTAGTATAACATGTATTACAATACGAATTTTAGAAATCTGAAGACAAGATGTGATAACAAAAAAGAAAACGGAGACGCAATGGGTTCAGTGTAGCTTCTGTTTGATTTGTTATTATCAGGGAAAGGATTTATATGTAAATACATATTTACTTATAAAGCTAATATAATTTATATTTTGCATTATCTTTATGTTTCACAATGTGTAGGGTTGAAAAATCCTACTTTTATTTTCCATATTTTTCCATATTTTAGAGTTTAGTACATATTTTCGTTAATTTCCATATATTTTCCATATTTCATATAAAACAGTCCATATTATATTAGGTTTAACAATAAAACAAAACAAAATTCCATTAACTTTTAAAAATACATTTCAACAATAGAGATTTAAACACATGTTCAGTAATCCCTTTAACATCAGAGTTATTTGAAAATTAGCAGTCCTATCAACAATGGGAAAGTAAGTTACAAAACTGTATTAATTTAATTTAAAATTTTTAACAGACTTCAGTTGTGCAGCTCAACAGTTAAATGCCAGTCAGAGTACACATAGGTTCAGTTTTGTAAATCATACTATAAAGACGGTAAATATGCCAAAAGTACGTCATTCAGTCAATTTAAAATCAAAACTAACAAGTTACATTTCAGAATTTAAAGAAGATGGTTTATCAACTGACAATAAAATATTATTGTGTAATTTGTGTCAGTGTGCAGTATCATCTACACAAAAGTTCCTGGTGCAACAACACATTACAACTAGTAAACATCAGGCCAACAAACAACTAAATTCCAAGCAGAGACAATTGTTTTTAACACAACCAACAACATCGAATGTAAGATCTGAGTTTAACATCGACCTGTGCCGTTCTCTCATCTCTGCTGATATTCCTCTCTACAAACTAAAGAATAAGGTCTTCAGGGAATTCCTTGAAAAATATACTCAACATACAATCCCGGATGAGTCAACACTTAGGAAGACGTATGCTCCATCCATCTACGATGAGACAATACAGAAGATAAGAGATGAAATTAAAGATAGTTCAATTTGGGTTTCCATTGATGAGACTCCCGACAAAGAAGGTAGACTTGTTGGTAATGTAGTTATCGGTTTGTTAAGTGAACAATATTCTGAACGAATTCTTTTACATTGTGATGTTCTAGAAAAGTGCAATAACAAAACTATAGTTAAACTGTTCAACGAAGCTATGGGTATCCTGTGGCCAAAGGGTATTATGTACGATAATGTGTTATTCTTTATTAGCGATGCTGCCCCTTATATGGTCAAAGCTGGACAAGCATTATCTGTTGTATATCCTAAATTGACTCATTTTACTTGTGTGGCGCATGCATTTCATCGTGTGGCAGAAGTGATCAGAGACAATTTCCCTAAAGTAGATTTGTTGATTTCATCAGTGAAAAAAGTATTTCTCAAAGCTCCCAGTAGAGTTAACGTGTTGAAAGAAATGTACCCTGAAATTCCATTGCCACCAAAGCCAATTTTAACTAGATGGGGTACATGGCTAGAAGCAGTTGAATATTATGCCGAACATATAGACTCTATTAACAATGTTCTCCTTGCATTGGACTCTGAAGATGCAGTCTCAATTGATACTGCGAAAACAGTTACCTGTGACATAAGTGTGAAGAATGACTTAGCTCACATTCAGCATACATTTTCATGCATCATAAAAACGCTCAAAAGTCTCCAAAATAGGCACCTTTCACTATCTGAAAGTTTTGAAATTATAAATAGTACTGTGGAACAACTGAATCGTGGTAGAGGTAAAGTTGCAGATGCAGTAAGAGCTAAGGTGGACACTGTACTTTCAAAAAACCCTGGATATGAAGAACTACAAAAGGTTGTTGCTGTGATGAGTGGTGAATCAACAGTGAAGATTAACTTGGACTTATCCCCAGCAGACATTGTGAAATTGAATTATGTACCAGTTACTTCTTGTGACGTCGAACGCTCTTTTAGTCAGTATAAATCTATCCTCAGAGACAATAGAAGAAGATTCACTTTTCAGCACTTGAAAGAAATGTTTGTAACCTATTGTTATGGTAACAGACAATAAAAATTGTGTTTTGTTGAAACTACATTGGAAGATAAGGTACGTCCATTATATTTTTTGTTTAGTTTGATTAAAATGTACCAATATTTAACGTACATAGTCATTTTTTTATAATTTTAAGTCCATATTTAATTCCATATTTTGGTAAAAATCCATATTTAATTCCATATTTTGGTAAAAATAACTACATATATATTTACATATTTCATATATTTTTAGTCCATATAAATCCGTTCCCTGGTTATTATGCTAAGTGTCAATGATAAGTGCTAGATGACTTGCAAGAATTGTGACAGAAGATGGAACATGGCTCCAGCATTTTGGACCGGAGACAGAGGCAGACAATGAAGTGGCATCATGCAAATTCACCAAAGAAATAGAAATTCAAAAGTACACCTTCGGCAGGAAACGTTATGGCTACTGTGTTCTTCGATTCAGAAGAACTCTTGCTTGTGGACATCATGCCACACGGAGCCAACATTAATTCTGACGGGTATGTTGCAACTCTCAAGAAACTTCAAGTTCGACTGAGTCGTGTTCGACGACATCGGGAGAAGCAGGATGTTCTGCTATTGCACGACAACGCACAGCCATATGTCAGTCACAAGACCACAGACGAGATCATAAAATTCGGATAGACAACACTGAAACACCCGCCTTACAGTCCTGAACTGGCACCGTGCGATTACCATCTCTTTGGTAAACTGAACGATCCCTTCGCGGAACGAGGTTAGAAGATGACTCCCTTGTGCACGCTGCTAAAGAGTGGCTCAGACGTGTTGGTCCAGACTTTTACCGTGCTGGTCTACAGGCCCTCGTTCCTAGGTTACGTAAGGCAGTTGAAAGGGACAGGGATTATGTGGAAAGTGAAATTTTGTTCCTTAAGGATGCATCTACATTCTGTGAAAATAGCAAAGCTGTAGGATAACAATATAATTTTTAAACAAACGTTATGCATTACTTTTGGAGTTACCCTAGTAATATAGGCTATAGTAAAGTCCGTAATAATAGTGTTCACCCTTTCAGGACAAAGAAGATCCCTTTTCAATTTCAATTTTTACTTTGATTTCATTCTTATTATGTGTTGATATGTATTTCTATATTTTCTTGCTATGAATATTAGAAGGAATTACTATGTTTGAAGTCTTGTAACAATAAATGGAATTTCGTTTGATTTTAATGAATTTTTCCACAATTCTTCTACCTCTCACGAAATTATCAATGCAATATCACGAAATTACCAAGGTTATCACGAAATAACCAACTTTTCAGCTTAAATTGTAAAAGTGGTTTTTGGCACATATTCAAGAAAGTATCCAATCTTTTACGTGTCAAGATTTGTACAGCAAGTTATCGCCTTTTAAATGAAAACATCGGAATAAGGATATATTTACACATTTGCATTTTAAATTAGTTTTCATGGAATTATCACGAAATTACCAATGTTTACCCTACTTTATAACACTGTCAAAACCAAAATTTTCATAATGTAAACTATTTTAAGGTCGCATAACAACTGATTTATTGTATTGTGCGATTTACTAGAAAATTATGATATAAAACAAACCTGTATAATTATTGACAGTCAATAATGTGTTCTAACTTTGTTACAATCTAAAGTGGATTTAAGTCTCATAACAATTGATTTATGGATTTGTGCGATTTACCAAAAAATTATGTTAAAATGAATCTAATTAAAGAAAATTACATACAATATAACATTGTCATAACCAATTTTTTTTTCTAACCAAACCTAGTTTAAAGTCTTATAACGAATGATTTATGGAAGTGTGTAATTTACGAGAAAATTCTGTTATAACATAAACCAATCTAATTAAACAAATTTAACTATATAATCTATTATTTGTTACAATCGAATCTAACTAGTTTCATCTCGTGGATTTGTAAGAGGTGAAAAGGTCAAATGAATGAATTGCTGCTTGCCAAAAAATTCTAACTGCATTACAAAATTACCTTAAAATTATTGGTTATAACAGATATATAAAGTTGCACAATAGGAGAGGATGTACGGACCAATGCTCTATGTATGTTATGGACGGATATTGTTTTCTATTTTTCAGACCTACCACTACAGTCAGAAAAGAGCGTGGACTTGAATACAAGCTAGGTGACTAAATAAAATTCACACTTCAGTACATCCATTTGATCACAATATGTGGATAATTGCTGTTTCGTTCTTTGTCGTTTGCATTGCTGCTGTCATTTATATCACTTTGAGAAATAATCGTAAGATTCATTTGATATCTACGTTACCTGGACCATCTTTATTTTCCGCTCTAAAAATCGCTTTCATCATTGGATTTTGTGACTACAGTCAAGTTTTTAAAATCGTTAAAGACTTATTTCACACGTATGGATCCATCGTGAGTGGATGGTATGGACCGATACCGCTGATACTACTCAAAGATCCTCAACGTATTGAAAAGTTATGTAAACAAGATAAAGTTTGGAGGAGATTTCCAGACATAATAGATAAAAAAGTTATGGAACCAATATTCAAGGGCGGAATACTAGCAATTGAAGGTGAAGAATGGAAAAGACATAGACGTATTCTGAACAATGCATTCCACAACAACATTCTAGGGAAATTTGTAAATAACTTGGATAAAAACAGCAATATCCTGGCGAATAGAATAGAAGAGTATGCGAATGGCAGTTTTCAAGCACTACAAGTTCTTTTTACTCAGTGTACAATTGACATTGTTGTTGAAAATCTATTTGGATATACGCTGGATACTCAAAAGAGGAATGATGTTGCATTAGTAGAAAACCTTGAAGGTGCAGTAGATATATTTTCAAGAAAAATATTTAAGCCCTGGATGTTCATTCAAATAATGTTCAACATGTCAGAAGCAAGTCGGAAGCAAGCATCTATTGTCTCCTTCCTTCACGGTATGATCAAAAATGTAATTGACTACTTTTTGACTCAGTATGAAACAATGACACAGAATGGAGAAAACATCGAGGAATACATGAAGACAAAGGGAAGATTGATGGATTTCCTATTAAATTCTTCAGAACTCAGTAGGGACGATGTTATTGGAGAAATAACTTCCGTTACAGGTGCAGGAGCGGAGACCAGTTCAACTGCGTGTTGTTTTGCATTGGCATTACTTTGTGAAAACCAAGATATCCAAGAAAGAGTTATGAAAGAACAAATAAATATATTTAATAAAAATATGCACTGTCCAGTTGCAAATGAACATCTCATTCAAATGACATATCTCGAACAGGTAAGTTCATATAACTTGTATCTTGTATGTGCATGCATTTACCTTGTAGTCGCAGTAAATGTGTTGCATGGTTATTGTAAATTATCTTTCAAGCCCTATATTCTCGAATTCGAATACGGAAAACTAGGTTTTATTTTTTACAAAAAAAAACGTGGTTAACGTAACTTCATTCATCCATATATTATAGATAAACAGTGAAGGAAAGACACTGTGTTTGAATGGAAAGCTATCTAGGAGGAAGTCATGAAATCTAACATAAATTTGACTTTATGAATTAATTTGAAGTGAAAGATTTATGATCATGTGTAATATCTGAAAAGGTTTACCAGCACTTATAATTATAAAGGCAACGGTAACAATCTGGTAACCATCAATTTTTAAGGTGTTAGTTGGACAAATTAATGGTGAAGCACAATAGTCTAGTTTTTCTGAACCATTAATACACTACAATGGATGAAATTTGAGAGATATAGTTTCAATTCCAAATGTTTCGGAATATGTAAAGAGTAAATTCTGAATATTCTAATGTCAAGTGTCAATTTTAGTAATGATAGTTGTTTATTTTGTTATAGTATTGCTTAATTACTTAAAATAATAGTGTTTGATTTAATATTACTAGCTACTGATGCGTGTGCCTCAAAACGTTCTTCAAGCATAGACACAGTTCAACTGGGTGATTCTCCTGAAAATTAATCCGGTTGTACTGGTTTGGAACGTTACACAAGTGAATACAATTTGCATAAATTGGTTGATTGGATGGAAACTGTGTGTAGTTATGAAAATACTAATAATTTTGGGAATATATTCTGTAAACATTACTTTGGTGCCCAGTAACAAACAAAAGAAGATCAAGAAAACAATATTTATGCATCTATCTAAAAAGGCATTGAAAACTCTGCTTGCTGAGATGTTAGGTTGATTCATCTTGGAAGTAAAAACGATGAATGCTACAAACAAGAATTACTTGTTCATTACCTAATCTCAATTCACCTCTTTCTAATATGCAAATGAGTAAGCGTATTTGCATAACCTGAAATACAGAAATAGTACAGAATATGACGTGTTACGTCAATATTCCCAATTGAAAGAGATTAAAACCCTTAGCTACCATAGTTTGGAGCAGTGGTCCTCAACTCAGAGCACTGTGTCGTTATTAAGCCTTGCCCGCTCGCTCGCTGGGCTAGGGAAAGTCGTAACAGGGCAGGTAAGACGTTCAGCGTTGGGACCACAATATGAATTTACTGCATAGGTTTATGATTGTTTTCTGATGATAAAAGATACGGGCTAAATAGAAATAACTAAACTATCTTAAGCAATTAAAAAAAAAAAACATTGTAGCCTATTTTCAACAAAGTTTGAAGTTAATAAATTTATAATTACTTTCAGAAATGTAATACACATTCCATGTTAATTATTCGGGCAATACATGCCAATTACTGTAAATGTATAAACTGCTTCTCTTAAAGAAAATGTTGAACAAAACATATATAAACCCTAGGAATAGTAATGTAGAAATTAACTCCATTCAGTTCACTCAACACTGGCATTAGCATTCATTTTTCAGGATTTGTTTCATTCTCTTTTCCCTCAGCAATTTCTCAACGTTTGGAACTATTGTTTGTATAGTGCATAATGTGACAGCACACTTTAAGTTGTGATCCGATACTTGGCTTGTGTATCTTTATCATAAGAAATAATTACTGTTCGCACAGATATGTGAATCCAAAAATGCATGTCTGTATAATCGGGAAATCTAATACATGGAAAGTTCATATAAAAGTCAGGTAACTTCTTTTATTTCGATATTTGCCCTTCAATTCACTATCGTAAAGTAAATCAATAAGTTTCAATTACAAATAATAATCGAAAATCAAATTGAAAATTTTCCTAGTCCTTCAATCGCATGATGTGTAATATATTCTTCGAAATCCAAAGTCTTAAGAAACTAGTATGCCTATAACGTTGTTAATTTTGAAAAAAATGTGCTGTAACTTATCCTTTTAATTAAGTTAACATTCCACAATTAGATGTTATTTCATATTAAACGCCTTCACTCCGTCATATAACTGTATAATAATCTTGTTCTTACTTTGTCGAAAACAATTTAAAGCATTCAGATAATTCCATTAAGAAGGCAAATTCACAAATCCATTTTTTCATTTTTCACTTATGATACAGGCTTTCCTTTTTTCTCTGTGAACAATGCCAAGTTGCCAAGGATATAAGTTTATTCCAAGGAAGTCCAAAATAATTTCTACAACCTCTACATGAAAGAGCGGAACCAGTAGTAGTATCCTTTATGAGAACAATATGTAAGAGCTCTCCTTAATCTTAAGGATTTCAATAATGTCTCTTACAAAAATCACCAGTTGGGGATTATCGCTTACATAAGTATTTTCATCTACTATCAAAGAATAACAAATGAAAGACTGACAAATAATTACTAGTTGCACCTGAACATCCTCGGCTAGACCTCGGATGGGACGCATCACGGTGGAAGGAGACAAGCTGATAGATTCAATCTCCTACACTTGTTGTGAGAAGTTCTTTAGTTGTAATTAAACATTCTTCAAATTTTCAATCTTCAAAAGGTTTCTAATATCTTACTATTACAAGCGAAATTTTATAACTGAGTCGCATAGCCGATTCACTAGTATTATTTATTATCTTAAACAACTTCTAGCTCATTTTCCTTCAATTGTTGAATTAATGCTGCATGCTCTTCACCTTCGTATCTGCCATATTCGTTAATGTGAGTTGTATAATGTATCTGTAAGTTGTATTCCTTCAGTGTGGCCTACGTTTTGAAGTGTTTTCTGCTCCTCACATCTCTTGTTTGAATGGATGGCAAGAACCGCCTCTGTTCACTACGACACAACATCACAAATCGGTCCTCTGCCCGGTACAGTAAGCAAGCGTCAGCCAAGCATTGCCCGCGTCCATTCAAACGCGAGTTGATGATCACTGGTTTAGAAGAACCTTCTAAAGGCCTCCCCACACCTATGCGAAATATTCGCAGTGGGGTGGCGAATGTTTCGCTTCGAAAAGTTGCCACTGTCTCAGTGTACATTGCGGTATATGAGTGTGCCCACACCGACGCGAATGTATCGCCGGACGTCCGCGAATCTGCAGCGTTGAAATTTAGATTCGCCGCCTGCGCGGTTTTTTTCGCTACCGCCGCGAATTTTATGATGGCGCTCTGTGAGAAATTGTAAGGAAACATCCAGTATTATACGATTTATTTTAGAGAACTACAAGTAAGTAAGGAAAAAGGGCAATATGAGATGCAATCCAATTGGAATTTAATGAAAGTGGTAAGTTATTCACATCTTTAACATATATTAAGAGAAAAATTCTAGCCACATACGGCCTGTCTATAAGGAATAATTTATATTCGCATCTTTGTTGACTTTTATCAGTCCTTCAGTATATCATAGCGTTGCTTAGTACAGAAATATATTTCTAGAGAACCTACCTATATGAACTTTGCGTCATTTAACTCTTACTAAGGATTAATAGTTCAAAGTTAATAATTTTCTTAGTTCAGGAAAGGTTTCATTCTTAAAAGCAAACATATAAGCCTATATTAAATAGCAATTTTTGTCAAAAATAATCTCATTCATATTTTATTCCTATGAAATACTCTAGGAACTTTTGTATTAGCTAGTACAGAAGAGTTGTTTCAATAAACATAAATAGGAATAATAATTGTTTTCATTAAACCTTACGGATTCGCACTGTATCGCCTAACATTAGTACTCGCGTTTGGTATCATTACAGCTCAATCAATCAATCAATAATAATAATAATAATAATAATAATAATAATAATAATAATAATAATAATAATAATAATCAATGTTTTGGACTTAAGCTAATATTTTTATTTTATTATGCGATATTTGTCTACATAATGTTAAAATAACCGACTTGCAATTAATTTTTAAATATTAAATACAATATTATAGGATTGTTGTTTAGTCAAATTTCCGAAGAAAAGTCTGAACCTCACAAATGATACCAAGAAGACACCACTTATGAGGAAACTAGGCTAGAAGATAATGGATCGCCGAAAAAATTAGAAAAAATCTACACCTAGCAGATATTGCTTCACACTTACACTTACACATAAACAGGATAATTTTATTAATTCTACGCGAATATCACTACTTGTGGGACAAATCCCTCCCAGATTTTAGTTTTGGCATCATTTCTTGTCTTCCTTCTCTTAAAGGACGCATTATAACAGAATCAAAGAAAAGTAGAAAAGACGAGACGAAGTAGAGTCTCTTCTGTTTTCGAGATTTTGTTACGCACTTAACACACGTGTATTGTAAACTATTTTTGCACGATCATATATTTAGAACAGCAGATTCTGTTTGAATTTTATGATACCTTCTGCGTTGAGCGCGCATTTTAGTGAATGTAGACATTGTACATTCAAGGGAGTATTAGTTTGCTAAAAAGTTTAATCAAAGTCAGTATGGTTTTCTTTTTATATCTAATGATGAAAAAAAAAAACATAAAAAATATGTTATTGAGGGGGTTAAACGTATTATATTACATTATAATAGAAACGCGGACAATTAAAGTATAATAATTGTTTCCAAATGTGAACGTATTGATTTCACGGCACTAAAGTGATTTATATCGTGCTACGAGGTTGTTGAACGTACTCTCATCAATTTCTAGAAAATTGCTAAACGATCGAGAATCTTCCAATGTCATCTCTCTGAGTAGAAATAAAAAAATATATTACCAATAAAGGATCTTTTATTTCATTTCACTATTTTCAATTATTTATATTTCCTGGGATGGTAATTCATGTTATGAGGGATTCTCTGAATATTAGTTTCATAGGTAATTTATCTTTTCAGATTTCTTTAACTTCTTGTTTCTGGTGCACTTCTGATTTTTCTACGTGGAATTCACTTTCTCACCCGCACTCCCTTTTTTTCTATGTGTTCTCTCCTCGAGAGCTTTAAGTTCTTTGACAACGTTGCAACCGCAAGCACAACACCTAAGACTGAATACTAGGTATCATCGTTCGCCATTTTGATTCTTTTCTTTTAATAATTTAATTAAATTTATTCTAATATTTCAGTTACATTTATTTTAATATTGCAACTACATTTATTTTAATATTGTGATAACATTTTAATTGCATTATTTATATTCTAATTACATTTATTTTAATATTTATTATTACATTCCAAAACGTATGCGAGGAATTAAAACAATTTAAGCGATGGAAGTATTCTCTAAGCAGATTTGAAAACATAGCAAAGATTTCTGTATTAGCAGACAAGAGGTTGTCTTGAGTTGTTCGCCAAGTAAAAAATACTCTTTTCTTTAACTCGCCGTAACTTGAAAACCAGTAAAGATTTTGAATAGCGGCAACTTTTAAAAGTAATTTCCATTCTTTCTCAACATTTCATTCGCTTTGACCCCCCATCTAAAGTGAAAAATAAAAAAGTTTACCGCTAACCACTTCTGAAGGGTAAATGTCTATTTTAAACATCACTTTCAAATCAGTATCTCCCCCCCACGCGTTTTAAAAACAATTTTGATTTCAAGATTTGTTCCATGCTTTCCTTAGACATTGACCTGCCAATCATAAAAATAACAGTGCCATTGATTGACTATCATAGGAGCTTCGACATGATATTCCT
Source organism: Periplaneta americana (assembly GCF_040183065.1). NCBI lineage: Eukaryota > Metazoa > Arthropoda > Insecta > Blattodea > Blattidae > Periplaneta > Periplaneta americana. The sequence goes on from NC_091118.1 coordinate 139,504,858, forward strand.
CTGTATACGCGAAATTTGGTCATCGTCAGCGCTGCGAATATTTCGCGTCGGTGTGGGGTAAAGTGCGAATTTCGTTGTGCTGTATATGCGAAATATTCGTCGCCGCCACGGCTGTGAATATTTCGCCTTGATGTGGGGAGGACTTAATGCTTCTACCCTTCAAAAGGAAAAAAAAATCCACCTCTCTGTTTAGAGAACATTAAGAACTCTTACTGCAAAGCATACAGAATGATGTACAATCAGAATTCCTTACACAGTTGAAATTGTTCAATCATAAAAGTATAGGCATCAACATCCCAAGATTTTAGATCAGTTACTACTTACTTTGTTTTAATTCGTCAGCAATATTATAACTTAGTTACAAAAATCTGACTGAAAATAAATTTTCTACTGTTATTCGAAATGTACCATACTCTTTTGTTGATCAATAGAGAAAAGTCGGTCTTGAAGAAATTAACTATCCAGTTCATAAAGTAACGACACTCGTAGGAAAGAATACATAGCCTACTCCTCTTTGCGCAATAAAACTAGGCAACAACGACGAAGGTAAATCAATCTTACTCGCTGACTGGAGAGTGTAATTAAAATCAATGTCAGACGCCAATTCAATGATATTCTCAGTGTAAAACGTGCCAAAATGTTGGACATACAAAGAATCACTGTAAACTCGAAACACAGTGTTTACGATTTCTAGAGGCTCATCATTCCTCTCAACGCACTAATCATAAAACGACACCGCGTAAATGCGTGAACTTTCAAAAACATCCAGCTAGTCCAGCTATGAATACTATTTGCAGTTAAAGGAAAAATTCTCACATGGTGTTCAGTTAAGTCAAGGACAACGGACTGATATTCCCGAATCTTCGCAGTTATTATTTCAACCGAAAGTAGATTCTCAACATAAAGTAAATCCGTTAATGTCTCTAGCATTTACTTCAATATTTTACGCAAATTCTCAATCTGGCAAGTACGCAAATGTAGTGAAAGGATTCTTTGATCAGATTCACCGCCTCCCTGTAAATAAATATGATCCATAGCTTTCCTCTTCTTCACTCTAACTGATCTACTCTCTAAGGTTATCTCTCACATTGTCACTCTTTCGACTTCATTCTTGTCAAAAATTGAAGATTACATTATCTCTTCTCTATGACCATACTTTCAGAACGGCAGTAAATAGTCAAATTTATATCCATCAGCTCATTATAATCAATTGTAATACTGATGTTATTAGAATGAAACGATTTTCTTTGATTATCATTTTATCAACACATGATTTTGCCATAGCATGTATCAAAGAAACTGACATTCTGCCAAATGAACTCTTCACTCTTCCAGGATATGAAATATATAGAAATGATAGGAATGCTACATCTGGATCTGGTGGTGTTTTCATTTTAATTGAACGTAATATTGCACATCATTTTATTCTTCTTCCTTATACGTGTAATATAGAAATAGTCGGAATCAAAATGTATTATGTGTCAAAGTAGCAATCATTTTGTGCTTAAGCTCCCAATATATTTGCTAAGTACTACATTCCTTGCTCTTTTATTTTCCTCAGTCGGTTCAACACTTCTTGTAGGTGATCTAAACTCAAGCCACAGATCATGGGCCTGCAGGGTAACGAATCCAAATGGTCGTCGTGTTTACGACTGTATTAACAACTTTGGTCTGCATATTCCCTCACCGACTGAAGCAACATGCTATCTATCCATATAATCAAGCTAAGCTCCCTGATATTCTGGATGTTGGAATTCAAAAGAATATTCATTTAGAAACTTAATAACAGCACTTGAAACAGATCATTGCCCAGTGTTGATTTCTTTCCACTTGTCAGCATCTCATGTGCAACCCCTTACTAATGGTTTTGTTGACTGGGATAAATGAAATGTCACTGAACCAAGACACGATATTAATCACAGCCTATCACCCACTAACAGTAACATATATTGATAATATTTAAAATGTTACGGACACAATATGTTCATGTGTAAAATATTGTGCAATGTGCTCCAAGATGCCATTGACACGCTACTACCTACCATCTTCCATACTCCAATTAATTAATAGAAAACATCAAATTCGTAGATAATGACAACAAGAGAGGCAACTATAGGAGCGGAAGAAGCGGAATTATCCCTTACGACTAGTGAAGACAAATCTTGAACAGCATCGTCTGCAGTCACATTAGTCTTCCTTGTTATCTCTATCTGATGATAATAATAGGGCCTACTCTTTGGTACGCTACAAAGCCTATCCTGCACGAGTCGACAGCCATCCCGACGCTTCGTGTTGTTTCTCAAATAGCAACAGACAGAGAATCGAAATGTAATTTTCTTGCATCTCATTATCAACATGTATTCACTCCAAACGAGAGTGTAAATGAACAGACTACATCTGAAATTGAAAAAAATAAGTTAAGAAAATATTAATAAACCGGATGTGCCAGAGAGAATATAATATTCTACTCCACAAGAACTGTCTCATTTTATTCAAAGGCTATCAAATAAAAAATTCCTAGGTTATGGTCTTATACCCAACACTGTATTAAAGAAGCTTACCAAAAAACCTGTGATATATTTGAAGTGATTTTCAATGTTGCTCTCTTAGTTGAGTATTTTCCTAGAAGTTGGAGCCTTGCTGAAATCGTTGTTTGTTACAGAAAGTTATTTATCATTGCATTTGCAAATTTACGTTCCAAAACAAGATTAGATATGATATTCAGTTTGGCTTTCGGCCAAAAGTTTCTACCATACATCAATTTGCAAAGAGTCACTGAATGGATTATAAAAGGCTTTGAAAGAAAACAGTATTACTGCCGCCGTGTTTCTGGAAATTGTCCAAGCATTTGATGCTGATAGACATGATGTTTTAATACTAAAATTTTATAGATTTGGTAATCCTGACTATCTCACACGCATAATGAAAAAGCTTTTTTTTATCTGAGCGTCCGTTCCCACGTATAGATGGAATTAAATCAAAGCTATGTCCAATATTAACCACCAGTACCAAAAGAATCTATGCTGTCACCATTTATCTTCAATCTCTTTATATATTATGATATTCCATATAAATACAATCGTCATACATAGCTATGTATGCTGATGATAGAGTTCGCTTTTATTCTCACTGTAACGTAAGTACTGAATTTAGTACTCTTGAAACATCCTAACATGCGCTGTCTAACTGGTTCTTTGATTGGCGATTACTACTTAACATTACCAAGACAGAAGCCAAAGTTTTCTCTTTAAGATCTATTCATAATCCATCTCCTTTAGTTCTTCTCTAAATCAACAAGTTACACGGCTCTCTAATGAAGAAGCTGTAAAATATCTGGGCATACGAAACTTACATGGAATGCCCATATACTGTAACTCGCATTGTTAGGCTAGCCTCTTCTAGAATGCGAAAATTATGCCTTTTGGTTAATAAACGTTCTGAAATTGGATTGAATTGTTCAATGTTACTCTACATCTCGCCTGTAGGATCTCTTTTATGCAGCGCAAATATGGAGGACAAAATAAGACTCACATCCATCGCCTACAAGATCTTCAAAAAAAGTCCCTGCGAACAGCAATAAATGCCCTGTGGTTTGTGAGATATCAGCAGCTGTATCAAAATATGGGAATTATTCCAATACAACAGTACATTCATTCAATATCAATATCTTCCTCCAACATAATTGTTGGCGTTCCTGGAACTGTAACTTGTAACATTGGAGCAAGATCTTATCAGCCGACTACATTTGAAAGGAAACTACCTGATGACATCTTTCTCGGAGAGACAGATGATTCTTCAATAATTTCAATGACGACAGCACAGAAACTTCAGTATCACATTTTGATCAGATATGTATTCCTCAGATTTCACATCAATTACTTTTAATTAATTATTTTAAAATAAATGTAATTAGAGGAGCCTTTACATCCAACCTCATCATGCTTCTGTATATGAGATATGACATAACAATGGTTTGTAGGGCCTATAGCAGTTTGCTAGGCGACTAATAAATAAATTTTGATATATATTCCGTGAGTTTGAAAACGGAAGGTTATCAGAATGTAATGCTGCCTTTCTTTCCAAATTTTCTATCTCTGTTTCACAAAGCGTAATAACTAATAATTAAGACTGTATTAAACCTAGAGATGGCTTTATGGACTAGAGTACCTGACAGTCACGCATATGGCACGTGGTCATAATTGGACAAGGTCGGATTTAGGATTTCTCTCGGGGTACACATCAAATAAGTTATAATTTCTTAACTCTAGCAATACCAACCCATGATATGTAACGTGCCATGCTAAAGGGACGGGGGGCTCTCAGGTCCAGAAACAATTTTTTTTTTCAAATAATGCTATTTTGTTTTTATATCCATTAATTAAGACTTTAAATGTTATTTATTTGCTATAATTCAAGAAACATTACATACAAGATTATAATAAAATTATGAGGACTATGAATGTAATACTTGGGAAAGAGCTCATTAGGTTTGGAAATAATTTCCTTAGTGGTGCAAACTTGTCATTCTGGTGGCGCAATTACCTTATGTTCTTGTGGTTAAATCTAAGAATTCTTGTTAGTTCAAAGAACCGAATTCGAGTCATTACTCCGCAATAGATTTATCGAACTTGCAGGAAAGATCACAGATCTTGGATTGGTACAGCCGTGTCGTTGTTTGCGCCCATTATCAGCAACAAACTAATGTAACAAAACTTCATCAGTGTGTGCTATAGGTAGACAAGAAGAGTGGACTTTTATCTGGTTCATGAGATGTGGTATAAGGAAAAGGTGTACTGCTTCCGTCACAGAATTTACTTTCCTCTGTTTACGAAGTTCACGCACAATAGTCTGCACAGGTTGGCGTGAGGATTGTGTTGATGATTGTGTAACATGCACAAGTCCAGATTTTGATGTATAGATTTCTCCACTAACTGACACATTCTCAGAATCAGACAATCCAACTCCTACAAAGTTGTCCTGAATTTCACTTGTTTCTGTATCTGATTCGTCTAAAACATCATTTACTACCCTCTCCGTGAAGGTTTCACGAAATGCACACGCCGACATAAGTAGCTATCTGACTATTTATTTATTTGTATATATATATATATATATATATTTATTATGTGTGTAAATAATAATGAAAGATTTGTGGATTTTACACCTCAAGTAATAGCAGAAAAACCTTTAATTAAAAAGAATAACTGTATGTAAGTAATAAGGTGTTACTCTCTCTTTCAATTATTGCAATATGATATACAAAAGCATATAAAATATCATTCTTAACTCAGCATTTTGTAACTCGAAATATGTTATAAAGTTTGTAATATTGTTCCATTTCACCTTGTCTGATTAGTTCATCAATAAATGTATTACAGATCCTTTATTTATTTGTTTGTTTGTTTGTCTGTTTGTCTGTTTGTATATTATATTATATTATATTATATTATATTATATTATATTATATTATATTATATTATATTATATTATATTATATTACATCATTTTAAAAGTGTGTTGATAACGAATGTACTCCGAAAATGAAATTTTAAGTTTGAGGACTTGAAAAGTCTAATTTATTGTTTAATTATTGTTATTTTTTATCACACAGTAATGCAGCATTATAAAGCAAATATGTGACAAAATATTATTTTGATTTTATGAATTACAACAATGCAAAACTGCAAACAGACTAGTTCGCCATCTTTCATAAACGGGAAGAACGAACAATGTAACAATTTCATTGATTATTTGTTGGGAATAGAATCAGGCATATTATTTTCAAACAAAGTAGTACGTTTGAATGATTTCAAGGAAAAATTGTTCCGGAGCCGGGTATCGATCCCGGGACTCTTCGCTAGCGCACGAATGCTCTACCGACTCGGCTCCGGAACAATTTGTCCTTGAAATTATTCAAACTTGCTTTACAGGGAGCTACTACCTGAAAGCCAGATTTTCATAATGTAGCACATTTTTACTTTCCTGTAGCGTATTCCTGTTAAAAGTTATAAATATTGTTGACCCATCATAAATATTGTTACGTATTGCACAATCAAGCGACTGGTTCGGGCCGGGTTTTTCTCGCCCAAATTTAAATCTCCTTTTCCCTATCAACAATTTCTTCCGGTCGTTGTTGACTCCGATTGTAAAATGTTGGAATATCGCTGCCCATGTCACGGACCAGCTCTCAGGCAGCGAAGAATAACCGTGCACAGGGTACTATCTTACCTGAAATCTTTTTTCCTACAAACGTTGAACGTCACGCGAGTTGCATTTCGTCTTTCAAGAAATTGAAATCATGTCCAGATATTCTGAATTAGAAAATCTCGGAATTTTTGCCCTACACTAAGTTGAATGGCAGTACAAATTTCACTTAAGATCGCAAGATTCAAACATTCACTTCCGCTGAATATTCAAGTGATATTAGCACAAGCCTACCTTGACTGTCAACATTTATCCCCTACCTCTATCGAAAGAAAGTTTAGAACAGCTGATCAGTGTTGCTACGCCTAGTCTTGTTAGTCGGCAACAAATTTGCAATACTTCTTATTCAACTTACAGGCCAGTTACTTTATGGTGACAGCTCTGGCCTGGCGACACAGTGGTTTGGGCGAGTTCACTGTTTGTTCGAAGGGGTGTTCCTTTTTGTCTTCCCCTGGCTGCATTAGCGGTCACATCTCGGGAACGTTAGTGTGGCCGTACAGTCGCGCTAAGGACGTACTACACCACCACTGTCTTATATATTGCAATTTAGTGTGTTCGTTACGTGCATTTGATTTAGTTACTTAAATAGTTGTAGTGCTTCTGTTTTGAATTGTTTAGTATGTAGTATTTATTGTCTAGATTCACTACTGTTTTCTGTTTGTGAAAATGCTGTCTGTTACAAGCAAACTGAAAGGTCGGGTATTGCATTCGCAGTCGCGAGAAGTCGTGAGCAACGTGTAGCACTTTATGAACATAGCGTCGGGAGAAAAAACGTAACAAATGTTGGAAAACTTGTAGCAGAGTTTACCGCTGTGTCTGAGAGCTGTGTTAGCCAAATAATAAGGGAGACTAAAGACATTGATAATCGGCGCCAAAATCAACTGTGGAAAACTTTAATGAAGCTGTCATAAGACGAACTAAAACACGAGTTCTATATTTCACAGAAATAGCAGCCCACACTAAAAAAATATATATTATTGAAATTGAAAGACTATCGACATTCAGGGAGATATCTCGTCTTTGAGGAAAGTTATTTTAAAATTAGGATTTCATTAGAAAAAAAACACAAAATAATCGCCAAATTCTAATGGATCATCACAGCATTAGGGCCAAAAGTTTGCAGTATTTGAGGAAAATAAAGAAGTAGAGAGAAGAAGGCCGCTCCATCATTTACATGGATGATGATGATGATGATGATGATGATGATGATGATGATGATGATGATGGGAAAGGTAACAGTGAATTACTGATGAACATTACCGGTATTTCCGCATGAGTACAGGTCATTGTTAATTAGTGATTAACTGTTAAGTATAGTGATTCGATTGCTGCTCATTGTATTTCCACATTAGTTTACTTATTTAGTGTTTATTATTGTTCCGAACTCCTGCTCATTACTTTTCCATTAGTTTAGTACTTTAGTGTTTATTAGTGACTATTGTTCCGAACTGTAGCTCATTGTATTTCCATGTTAGTTTACTTCTTTGGTGTTTATTATTCGTTCCGAACTCCTGCTCATTATTTTTCCATTAGTTTACTACTTTAGTGTTTATTAGTGACTATTGTTCCGGAGTATGAAGTGAACAAAGTGACAGGAGCTCAAAATTATGCAGACGCCGCATTGTGCGGGAGAGCAACGTGAGACTTCATTTCTAAAATGACTGTATTTCCCTCCCTCCATTCGCTTCGTCTCGGATCGGTCTTCCTCCCACAGTCGAACCTTCTCCTCTCTCGCGTCGACGAGCTGTCACCATAAAGTAACTGGGCTGTACACGAAAACCGTCCATTCTATTGAACTACGACAAAGGAAAAAAATTATTCTTTATTACATTCTCCATTAGCTTTGACAGAAATGAAGATCCTATGCATAATGATTATCCACAACAACGACGTTAATATTTTCGAAAAAAAAAAGTTATCTTTTCTAAAACTGCAAACTTCCCACTGATATGGCATTAGACCTTTTTTATACTCAATATGACCAATTTGTTCTGCAAATCTGCAGGGTTATTTCACTTCACGCTGGATATAAACGGGAAGGAAGGGAACTGGATACGTTCCTTTTGAGAGCTGAATCAGGCAGGGGAGTTAATGATAAGAATCTAATGTCATTGGGTCGTTTGTGAACAGATTTCGAGATACTCGTACAAATTAATAAAAGCTAGCAGATGGCAGCATTGCATTACGTGACAGTAGCAGTTCAGTCGCAAAATTATGTACAGTCTTAAATAAAACAAACGACCGGCTGCCATACATTAAGTCCCCTTCGGAACATTTCGGTTGATTCCGTGAGGCCTTAGGTTTACAGTTTGACGTATTTTTCATGCTCTTTTTTTGTCTGTTACAGATCAAATGTTATAAATAATCCATAACAATGATATATTCAAGGGCTAAATTGGTTGCAAAAATATCCTTTCATTAGTCGTGTGAACCAGACGCTGCCCGAAGTGGATTTAGACAAATAGATCGGTCTTTTTTGTGTCAAAGGCTGTACATAACTCCACGGGAAATCTAGCAACCTAACGCCTCACAAAGAGGTATTGTTGACTCTGCAGTTCCTCCTTCTCGATCCGATTCTCCTTCCGACTTTCTCCTACCATTATTGACTGCACGGTTCCTTATCTTCCTTTTACACATTTTGGCCGTAGGCCTAATTTCATTGAAAGTCAGTAACAAACTACCAATGTTACGCGAAACAAATCAATAAGGTACACATTTGTTGGTACTTTCACTGCAAAATCACCCAACATCACCTCTCCAACATCTCCCCATTTCCTGGAATAAGCATTAGAAAATCCTAGTAAAAAATGCTACTTTTCTCAAACCCCTTTCAAAGAAGACCGTAAAAATATTAGACTTGTATATTTAACTCACTGTCCTGATTCTTCTTTCAAATGGACCCAATTTAGTCTTCTTTAATGCTGTGAAAACAGAGTAAGGGTCATCTTGGTGGTAGAGCGCAGTGGTATTTAATATCTGTACTTGCGGCTCTTTTGAAGAGGTTCCTTAGACCTGTATTATTATATTATTTTTTAATTTACTTTTTTCAGGTAGTGAAAGAAACTCTGAGACTCTATCCGACTCTTCCACATATATATAAGAATACAGTGGATGAAGTCGACCTCGGAAATGGAGAAATAATACCGGAAGGAAGCCTCGTGGTTATCAGCGCTTACGTTATCCATCGCGACAAGGACTACTTTCCCAATCCTGATAAATTTGATCCTGATAGGTTTACACCTGAGAACTCTGTGGGCAGACATCTTTATTCATACATACCCTTCGGATTAGGTCGCAGAATGTGCGTAGGGCATAAATTCGCTATGATGGAAATAAAGACCATCCTGTCTACAGTCATCAGAAGATATCACTTTATAGCAGTAGACGGTGGTATGGAGAGAATCAACGAAAGCTTGCAGTTAGGAATTGTAATGAAACCCCCGAGTGATTTTAAATTTAAATTTGTACCCAGGAAATTGTATAATGTTGAATAGGGAGTATGTTATTTGATATTTTGAAATGTGATGTAAAATATTGGTCGAATTTACGGAAAACATTATTATTGTTGTAATATTTTAAACAAAGGGAAAGTAAAGAAAAACCTGTCCTCATTTATATTTAATTGTGACAATAAATTTTGTGACGATTTCGTTTGAATAAATTTTATTTTAACCCATTATTTAACGACAATGTATAGTGTTGATGAATTGGTGATATCGAGATAACGTCTTTACGAGACGATTTCAGAGACTTGCCATGTAATTCACCGACATTAATGTTACAGTTATAGAATAACTGCTACATGTACCATGTTACGTGACTGCTGAGCGCTGATGTCGCCACTTTCTTTGCATACAAGACATCTTATTGTTAGGAGATTACAGAGCACGGGACATTGAGGGGATCAAAGCATTCGTGGAGAGACGCAATCAGGTAGTTCGTGGAATCAACACCGATCAATTTACAAGGAACGGGTAGTAGTAAATGAATAAGAAACAGGTGATCAACACAAGCGGGGAACGGCACTCACGCCTCAGCGGAGTCAATAAGAGTATGCTTACTACACCAAGACCACACCGCTAGCGTCAATGAAACACTATTGCAACGCTCGAAGGAACCAATGGGTGAACGTATTGCTTCCAGAAACAACATTATCACTGATACTGCTGTGGGCTCGTGATTGCGTCTTCCCTCCCGAAACTAGCGGGCCGGGGTTTGATTTCCCGCTTGGGATGGGTTGCCTGGGTGAGGTTTTTTTCGGGAATTTTCCCTCACTCCTATGGATGAATATCATGTAACTCTATCAGGCGTATGGAACCCCACTCATTCTCGCCACTTCCTTTCCTCGCTCACCATCCTTTCCTTATCATTCTGGTGTTTTACTTGGTTTTCAGATCGCGCATGCGACGGCCCTCCGAAGCCGCTGACTCTCGGCCGGCCTCCATGGATATGTCAAGCTATGGTAACTGGGGCGCTGGTTCGAGTCCTCATGGGGGAAGAAATTTTATCATGAAATTTCGGCCAGTGTATGGGACCGGTGTCCACCCAGCATCGTGATGCTCTTGGGATGCTATGATAGGTAGCGAAATACGGTTGCGAATACCAGCTATAACGGCTGGGAGGATCATCGTGCTAACCACACGATAACTCCATTCTGGTTGGATGATCGTCCACCTCTGCTTCAGCATGTGGGCGTGAGGCCAGCAGCCGACTGGTCGGTCTAGGCCCTTCGCAGGCTGTAGCGCCACGGATTATTATATTATTATGGTAACTGGTGGCCAGCAGAGGAACGCACTCCCCTCCCGACGGGAGTGGCGGCTTACACCTCAGGCCGTTTGAGGGAAGAATATGGGGGGGGAACTGTTGACGTGAAATGGTACACGGATTTGGAAGGATGGATGGCGGGAAATGTCGTCAGTGTGTTAGCGGTTAGCTCGGTTCGGCATAGTGCAGTCGGTGGGCTTACAACTTATCCCAGGGTCTCACAATAGAATGTTATGTTTTATTTAACGACGCTCGCAACTGCAGAGGTTATATCAGTGTCGCCGGATGTGCCGGAATTTTGTCCTCCAGGAGTTCTTTTACATGCCAGTAAATATACTGACATGAGCCTGTCGCATTTAAGCACACTTAAATGCATCAACCTGGCCCGGGAACGAACCCGCACCTTGGGCATAGAAGGCCAGCGCTATACCAACTCGCCAACCAGCTCGACCTCACAATAGATATTAGGTCGCTGTGCGCAGGAATGTTCCCCCCCCCCCGACTTATAGAGAGAAAAAAAATCATTGATACTTTCTTCTACAGGGCATTATAAATGACAGTGAATGCAATTCATCATTAAAATTATAATGCGGAAACAATAGGTATTTTACTCCGAGAGGTGAAAGTTGCCATATAAACCTTAAGAAAAGAAAAACGAAACTAAAAGTAATTGCTGGAAATATCTGCCAAGATCTAGTTTCCAAGGATCAGAATACTGCAGGGGGATTTACTGATGTAGGTACTCCCTTTTAACTCCTTCATTCTATTAACATTCTTCACTTTCCCTCATTTCGACTATCATCTGCAAGTAGTAGTGGCTGTGGTTTTGGTTGTTGCACTCTTCACTCTATCAATTAAGAAAAAAATATGTTTTCCTCTTTTTCCGAATGTTTTTAGCTACCATCTCATGGTTGTGAAACTTAGACTCTCACTTAGAGAGAGAAACAGAGATTAAGGGTCTTTAAGAATAATGCTCTTAGGAAAATATTTGGGGCTAAGAGGGACGAAGTTACAGGAGAATGCAGAAAGTTACATAATGCAGAACTCCACGTATTGTATTCTTCACCTGACATAATTAGGAACATTAAATCCAGACGTTTGAGATGGACAGGGCATGTATCACGTATGGGCGAACTCAGAAATGCATATAGAATGTTAGTTGGGAGACCGGAGGGAAAAAGACCTTTGGGGAGACAGAGACGTATATGTGAGGATAATATTAAGATGGATTTGAGGGAGGTAGGATATTATGATAGAGACTGGATTAATCTTGCACATGATAGGGGCTATTGACGGGCTTATGTGAGGGCGGCAATGAACCCGGGGGTTCCTTAAAAGCTATTTGTAAGTAAGTAAGTAAGTAAGGCTGTATCATCTCAATCTTTTTTTTTCGACTCTCGCAATTATTATATCGGCCTCAGCCCTACTGTTTAGTTCCTCATTCGGCACTGACCTTTATTGTTAGAACATAACTTTGCCAGTGATCCATTCCCATGTTATCAATTTCTTTGCATTCGTCTCCGTTATTTTCCACAATTCAGAACCATACTCGTATACGGTGATGTCGCAATACATAACCGTCATAGAACCAACAATCGTAGTGGGGGCTTCCATAACCGATTCCAAGTGTTTGTTGGAAAAGGACACTCGACTTTCTATTACGCCATACAAGAACTGCAGAAGGAGCAAGGAGACACGGAAACCATGGTTAGGGAGTTCCAAGTGGGGCGGCCTGTGTGAACTTAACCAAAGAAGAAGTGGCTTCGCCTACATAAATCCACTCGGAACATCGTCCTACAATATCCCAGTTACAAGGAAGAAGTTCGCCTCTTGGAATATCTGCGACCTTTAGGGCATCAGTTTAATCTATGAATTACTTGTTAGAATATAGCATCATAATGAAATGTACTATTATAACAATTTCGGAAAAATAAGTCCTTCGGAATCTTTGTTTTCGAAAATACTGCTATTTCTGAAACAACGCATTCGGAATGAAGATCATTTAGAATAGTCTGATTTCGGAAATAAGACAGTTCGAAAGGATGGTTTCGAAAACACGTCCGGGAATGAGTCACACCATAACTTTCGTCTATCTATCTATCTATCTATCTATCTATCTATCTATCTATCTATCTATCTATCTATCTATCTATCTATCTATCTATCTATCTATCTATCTATCTATCTATCTATCTATCTATCTATCTATCTATCTATCTATCTATCTATCTATCTATCTATCTATCTATCTATCTATCTATCTATCTATCTATCTATCTATCTATCTATCTATCTATCTATCTATCTATCTATCTATCTATCTATCTATCTATCTATCTATCTATCTATCTATCTATCTATCTATCTATCTATCTATCTATCTATCTATCTATCTATCTATCTATCTATCTATCTATCTATCTATCTATCTATCTATCTATCTATCTATCTATCTATCTATCTATCTATCTATCTATCTATCTATCTATCTATCTATCTATCTATCTATCTATCTATCTATCTATCTATCTATCTATCTATCTATCTATCTATCTATCTATCTATCTATCTATCTATCTATCTATCTATCTATCTATCTATCTATCTATCTATCTATCTATCTATCTATCTATCTATCTATCTATCTATCTATCTATCTATCTATCTATCTATCTATCTATCTATCTATCTATCTATCTATCTATCTATCTATCTATCTATCTATCTATCTATCTATCTATCTATCTATCTATCTATCTATCTATCTATCTATCTATCTATCTATCTATCTATCTATCTATCTATCTATCTATCTATCTATCTATCTATCTATCTATCTATCTATCTATCTATCTATCTATCTATCTATCTATCTATCTATCTATCTATCTATCTATCTATCTATCTATCTATCTATCTATCTATCTATCTATCTATCTATCTATCTATCTATCTATCTATCTATCTATCTATCTATCTATCTATCTATCTATCTATCTATCTATCTATCTATCTATCTATCTATCTATCTATCTATCTATCTATCTATCTATCTATCTATCTATCTATCTATCTATCTATCTATCTATCTATCTATCTATCTATCTATCTATCTATCTATCTATCTATCTATCTATCTATCTATCTATCTATCTATCTATCTATCTATCTATCTATCTATCTATCTATCTATCTATCTATCTATCTATCTATCTATCTATCTATCTATCTATCTATCTATCTATCTATCTATCTATCTATCTATCTATCTATCTATCTATCTATCTATCTATCTATCTATCTATCTATCTATCTATCTATCTATCTATCTATCTATCTATCTATCTATCTATCTATCTATCTATCTATCTATCTATCTATCTATCTATCTATCTATCTATCTATCTATCTATCTATCTATCTATCTATCTATCTATCTATCTATCTATCTATCTATCTATCTATCTATCTATCTATCTATCTATCTATCTATCTATCTATCTATCTATCTATCTATCTATCTATCTATCTATCTATCTATCTATCTATCTATCTATCTATCTATCTATCTATCTATCTATCTATCTATCTATCTATCTATCTATCTATCTATCTATCTATCTATCTATCTATCTATCTATCTATCTATCTATCTATCTACCTACCTACCTACCTACCTACCTACCTACCTACCTACCTACCTACCTACCTACCTACCTACCTACCTACCTACCTACCTACCTACCTACCTACCTACCTACCTACCTACCTACCTACCTACCTATCTACCTATCTATCTATCTATCTATCTATCTATCTATCTATCTATCTATCTATCTATCTATCTATCTATCTATCTATCTATCTGTCTCTCTGTCTCTCTGTCTGTCTGTCTGTCTATCTATCTCTGTCTGTCTGTCTGTCTGTCTGTCTGTCCGTCCGTCCGTCCGTCCGTATGTCTGTCTGTCTGTCTGTCCGTACGTCCGTACATCTCTATCTATCTACCTACCTACCTACCTACCTATTTATTTATTTATTTATTTATTTATTTATTTATTTATTTATTTATTTATTTATTTATTTATGTCTACAAAAGTGAAAATCCCCTATTACAGTAGACAGTACAGATATTTGTTTAAAACATAGAATTGCAGATAACATGAAAAAGGGATAAACAGATACAAAATCAAGATAAAAGTGTAAATACAAATTAAAAATAAAAAATGAAGAAAAAACTAGACAAATAAATACTACCTAAATGAAAGACACAGATATAGATATAAATTAAAAATACAAAATAAACATAAATGAAAAATAGGCAAGTATAGGTATCATAGCCAAAAATGTAAAATGTAGCTATAATTGGCAAATTACAGAGTAACAAACAGATAGCAATATTATTTAAAATCATCTACCTTCAGAATATTAATAAGAAAATATTTATATTTCATGTAAGAAATGCTGAAATCTAGATGCCAATTTTTTTCATATTTCATTGAAATTTGAATACATCTTTAACACTGGTGAATTTTTATGTGCTGAAGTTTTTGTTTTTTATAATGTAACAAGTGACGACTTCTTAAATGTGATGTTCAAGCGTTAACCTGGATTTGTGACAATTTTTCGCTATTATACAGTAGACCATTGAATATTTTATAGAATAAAAGTTGGTCAGCAAGTAATCTACGACTTCTAAGATACATTAAATTAAATTCATTAAGTAGATTGTTGTACGAAATTTTGTTATGGAGGGCCGAATAGTGATATTTTCTAAAATACAGATATCTTGAGAATCGTTTTTTAATTCTTTTCAGTTTGATTACTATATGATTTGAAAGTGGGTGACCAAATTACTGAGGCGTATTCCAATTTAGCGCGAATACGACAATTAAAAAGGAGTGTCAAAGTCGGACTGTTTTGTAAAGTTTTTTAATTTCTAATAATAAAACCCAGATTTTTAAAAGCATTATTTGTTATATTAAATATGTGATTATGAAAATTCAAATTATAATTAATAGTTACAAGAGATCTTTTACACAATATATTCGTTGTAATGGTTCATCATTCATTGTATAATTACCTCTTAAATAAGATGTAGTGCTTGTATAAATCATATAACAACATTTTTTTGTACACCCAGATAAACCTACTGACCTATATGTAGGACAGCATATATTTTCTCAATTTAAATCTATCTTTAACTCACACATGTAAGGTCAATTAAACAGTGTTCATGGGTTAGATAATAAACATACAATATATATATATATATATATATATATATATATATATATAACATAGTTGTATGAACACTTTACAAATAATGATAATTAAGATTGGTAAATTTCAGACATGTTTCGGAGGGTGCCCCTCCATCTTCAGAGACATTACCACGACGCTGGTACAGGTGTTCGACCGCGATGTATCGTGGCTTAAAGCGTTTATAATAGGCTAAACTGAAGCGACCTATATGTATGACGGTAGGATGTTCCGCGTACATTTCTGTTAAAATAATTTTGTCTTTTTAATATTTAAAATTCTGTAATCCATCAATATATATGTTACATAGTGAATAAAAGAGCAGATTTTCAAGAGCACCATGGCTGCAAACAATTTATCAAGAATAAACCCATCACCCTGATGCAGCCTATCACTTTTTCTTCGACAACTTTTTCACCAGTATTCCTCTATTTGTGGAGCTAGGAAAGCGAAAAATCAGAGCTACTGCTACAATTCGAGACAACAGGAAGTCAAACTGCCCCTTGGTGACTACTCTTGAGATGAAGAAAAGATAGAGAGGATCTTATGACTTCCAAACAGCTGAAGCAAAAGTTGTCGTTTGCAAGTGGAACGATAATAGTGTCATTACTGTAGCATAAAATACCGTGCCTGTGAACCCACTGCAAAGTGTCTCTAGATATTCAAGACTTGAGAAAAAGAAAATTCAAATTTCTCAGCCCAGAAATATATCTATCTACAACAAACACATGGGTGGAGTTGATTGTGCAAATCAGAATATATCATTGTATAGAACTGTCATTCGTGGTAAAAAATGGTACTTTCCCATAATCATGCAATGTATTGATATGGCTGAGCAAAATGCATGGCTTCTCCACAAAAATAATGACGGAAAGCTGGATCATCTGGCATTAAGACGACAAATAAGCGCTCAACAAAAAGAGGCCCAGGCAAGGCATCGCGAATTGAACTTGCAGGTTCGAGGTACGACAGGCTCGAACATTTGGTGATCTAACAGAACTGTTAAACCAGGTGCAGAGTGTGTCATCAGAAGACTTCCTGTAGGAAGGAAGTGTGGCATTGGCTTAAGTGTCAAGTGTTTTCTTGTATATCATACTAATGTGTAGTAAATATTCAGAACTTCGCATGTATGTGACAGTTTATTTATGTCATCACTGCGATTAGTTAATTTTCATTTTCAAGTTACAATATTGCACAATTTACCGCTGAATTATATATGTGGATTTATTTTGAGGCAATTTACAGTAATGAACACTGAATGTTCATATTATTACTTTGCTCACGTCAGGAATATATAAGAGAAAACCATTTGTGTTTATAGTTTATAATATATTATCACAAGAATGAGCTAAATTATTCAGTATAAAATTACATTGTTACACTATATTATTGTAGTTTTGATTTACATTGAGATCACATCTCGTTTTATCTGCATTCGCTCCTACATTTCGGACAACTAATGCATATTGCCCATATGTTCTCCCTATATCCTACCGACCTATAGTAGGTTATTTTAGGACGCTTTATCAACAGCTTAGGTTATTTAGCGTCTGAATGAGATGAAGGTGATAATGCCGGTGAAATGACTCCGGGGTCCAACACCGAAAGTTACTCAGCATTTGCTCATATTGGGTTGAGGGAAAACCCCGGAAAAAACCTCAACCAGGTAACTTGCCCCGACCGGGAATCGAACCCGGGCCACCTGGTTTCGCGGCTAGACGTGCTAACCGTTACTCCACAGATGTGGACACCGACCTATATGTAGGACGCCACTTATTATAAAAAAAAACCAATGCCATGATTACACAGTAGTTGTTAAAAAAAAACTTTATAAACGAATATTTTAAGTACATTTTAGAAGGATATGATGAAATTCATAGTAAAAAAAAAGTTTCAGACTTACCTGGGTTAACCCATTATTTAAAAACCATTGATAAATATTCTTGATATCAATGTGTAGAAATTCTATGTCGGACATATTTTGTATTCATTTAAATTTATTTAGATCATCTGCATAAAGTAAACATTTTGAATATTTAATTACTTTAGGCAAATCATTAATATAAATCAAGAATAACAGTGGGCCAAGATTTGACACTTGAGGTACTCCGGAACTAACAATGTAAATATATGACTCGGATTGATGATATTTAAAATATTGCTGTCTATTTCTTAATTAAGATCTCATTAATTGTAACATTTGTTGTGAGAATCCAAGAAAATTGTGATTCATCTTGTCATATGCTTTAGTCAGGTCTGTATAAATAGTATCAAGTTGCAATTTACAATCGAAACTATTTGATAAAGACTGCACAAAGTTATGTTAATAGCTGATTATTTGTCCTTGTTAGCTATTAAGTTGACGCTCTATTGAGTTTTCTAGAATTTTTGTATTCTTGAATATTTTACATCATTTAGACATTGATAAAATGCACTTTTATCTAAATAACAATTTGCATACTGTTACAACAATATTTGACTACATTTTTTTGTTAAATAATGTATTCCGACTTTAATAGTGTTAATAAAAACATATTTTATAGGGCCTTTTTCAATAGAACAAGTTTATTTTATTAAAATACTTTCAATATGATTAAATGTTAGTAGAAATTAACATCAGTATTGAACAGCGCACATGACAGAGTTTTATAAATTCATAATCATTTTAGGGACATTATATTTCTTACATACATCTCATATTTACGTCATAAATTGTACAATATGCGTGAAAATAAAGAATATCTGTTGGGTACACAATACAGATTTTAGGTTATTAGTATTAATGTAGAATGGATTCACACTCACAACAGAGTGCAGTTTACACTTTAGTGGACATCCTGAATGGACTCACACTCACTTTGACGATCATCTTCAGTAATGTTGTCAAGCCAGCAGCAGCTTTCTGTGCCAATGTATTTGAAGAGGGCACGTACATAATTTTCTTTTTGTAGATTAAGAGGAGGCTTTGGGAAATTGCGAGGAGTAATGACCATGAAAACGCTGATATATGCGTATTTTCTTTGTTTCCAAATATTAAGTGATCTGAATATCTCTATGTAGTCAGGTGAGCAGAGTAATGACCCATTAGACTTGCACTTGAGTTCCAAGAACTTTTGTATCCTGAACACACTTCCTTTTGTGACGGGACATTTGAGAAAGTATGAGGTGAGTGCATCTTTTCAGTTTCCTATCATTGTGGAGTCCGTAACGATCTCAAATGGAGAAGAGTTCCTCCTGCACATGACCATTGTTTCTAGATAAAGTTCCGCTGTGGTTACAGTCTCCAGATTCCTAGTTTTGCTCTTAATAAGTTCTAAATTGGAAATATGTGCCGGATCTCAACATGAAATACATGTGCGAACCACATACAAAAGAAAATTATAATCATATTTTTGTTTTGCCCTACATAAGAACCGGAGAACAAAACGATATTTTATTGACCTGTAGTTGACCATGCACTTTCTTTAGGACGCAGTTGGGAACAAGGATGCAACATAATTCCATAATTGCTTGAGTCTCCATGAAACAATAAAGAAATGATGATCCGTATGGATGTTAAACACGAACAATCATAGAAAGCGCTTATAGAACTGAGCACACACTTTTAATTTTGGGACAGGACAGTTCTGGGTATAATAAAATTAAGCCACAAGTCATGATGTATCTGAATTTCACATTGTAATAATTTTGGATTTCAGTGCAAAATACTTGGCTACATTTTGTTTGTGCTGAGTATATCCCACTTGGCAAGGATCATTAGGATTTTCTGCAATTTTTTGATCACAAGATGTGCAAAAATCACAGACATCGGTTGTAGATTTACGAAAATGGAAAATGGAAATTGCAGTTCTGTTTCTAAATATTTGAAATATGTTTTGTACTTAATTTTCAGTTTATCACCAGTCTTTTCTTTGTAATAATCACAGAATAACTCAAATATAATCTTAATATTTCGGTCTAGGTTATCTAGAGTTTCAGATTTATACTCATGCCGGGGGTAGTGACTCTTGCTATGATTAATCGATTGTAGGTGTTGACTGCATTAAATCCCATATATTGTTGTTCAGTTTATTTGGTCTGTTTTCATGAGAACACCCCTTTTTTTCAAATGCTTCACCTTGTAATATTTTCCTTTGTATTATTCTCAGTCTTGGCGAGAAGGTATTCTATTATCATAATCATATTATTATCAAGAATCATTATAGTAATAGCAACAATGTTATCAAAAAAACAAATTGAAGACCGAGAAAAAAAGATCACCTTTTGAATGCGGGTTTGATCCCAAATCAAGAGCTCGATTCAGCACATCATGGTCTCCTAGAGAATAATTATAGTCAAGCACTACAAGGACTATTCTTCACAGTTCGATGCCCGCTTGGGCTGATTACCCAGTTGGGTTTTTCCCGAGGTTTTCCCCAAATGTAACGTGAATACAAGGTTATATATTGCGAATCTTCGGCATCATTTTACCAAGTGCCATCTTGCTGTCACTAATCTCATCGATCCTAAATATTCTCGTAGTTGACACAATGTCGTTAAATAACCAGTAAAAAATTCTCTGTCTTTGGCAGAAATTATGAACAAGTCCAAAATCATTTGACGATATACCATTTGCTGAACATCACTTCGACGCAAAGAATATGTCCATATATTTTCACTGGACTTTCTGTTGCTTTACGACTCGTAGATTTTATTCTTGATAACCAGCCTGGAACTGTAGCAACCTGCAGTAACTTTGTTAGTTCACTGCAATATATTTCGAAGAGATCTTCCTGTTGATCAGCACTGAACTTGGAGAAAGATTTCTTCTGGCAAAAGGAGGTAACGAGTCCAAAAGACTTGCATTCAACAATAGCAACTTTTCAAGTTACATACGTAATACCACATTGCATTTTCATTTTTCTTTCTCCTCGTTTTAAGTTGATTTTTATGGTCTGTTTCGTGTACATTCATGTGTTTCCATTCTGAAACAAATCAGATCGCACACAGACTACGACTGCTACACACAACACAATTATACAGCTTGCAGTGTCTGCCTCAAGCTCACTGTATTGATGTTTGCTGCGTTCCACAACTACACAAGTGTGTATGAGTTCATTTAATTAGCTACCCTACCCTCTGTTTACAAGATATTGATACGAAACTACGTAAGCAAGTAGATTTAAAACGGAGAATCGAATTAAATATTCTCGCAAAATAGGGCCTATAGATCTATGGGGCTCTTTTCTTGCTACCGCCTCAATTGTTGTAAGACTGCATCTTAGACAGGATGAAGTCACTTTCGGAATTGGCACTTGGATCTCTTCCATGTTTTAATACGTAGACTGTAACAAGTACATGGCGAACTGTTGGGGAGGCATTTGTGAATGGTTCTTGACTTATTATTTAATTTTCCATTTTCCACTTCCTTGACTCATTCATAAGGTGATTGATCAATGATTAAACTTAAATTACTTTGACTGAAAATCTGTTAAGCCTACTTTAAATTTGATTATGATTTAACACATAAAATCGCAACAAAAATTGCAACACTAAAATCGCAATAAACTGTAAAAATTAATATCAATACTTACCCTGAAGGTATATGAAATTCATGGATTTTTCAGTAAAGCTATAACGGAACATTCCACATTCAATGCTGCGTTGTTGTTGTTATTGTTACTTAGTGACATTTCTGGCTTTGAACCAGACGCCATTACACATGCAGGAAGCCCTGTCTAGCCATTGTACAGACCGAGAAACAACATTTTAGCTACCTGAATTTTCCAAGTTCCAATTAAAACACATTGCTCATGCTCAGTCTTACACTCATATGAAACTATTTCCGGCATCAGTGCCGGTAGGTATGTGGGTAAAGTTAAGTGGAGTTTTTAATTTGATTTATTTCTGTGTAGGCCTAATTTGCTAATTTGCTCTATTTGTAGGGGATTAGACATCAAACCCGTGTCCCCAGTAAAGTTCAGTGTTGCGGCTCAGTTGAAATGATATTATATTTCCATGTTAGATGGCAGCAGTATGAATTGGGAATTGTGCCGCCATCTACTATATGGATCGGAACTGCTAGAAACCGTATTCACAGAGGCAAGTGAAGGTCGATCGCGGAAAGGAATGACGGGTGAACATGAAGATAGAAAATACTCGTCATCCTAACACAGCGGAAAAGTGTACTGAATTGTTAGATGTATTGATAGAATGCAAATAAGTAGTAAATGTAATCATTAAATCATTTGCCGTTTTTTTTACCAATTTTATGGTAATAAATTCTTGGTATGCATAACATTCAAATAGCTCTAGAAGATTGTAAAGAAGGAACGCATGATGATAATGATGATGATGATAATAATAATAATAATAATAATAATAATAATAATAATAATAATAATAAAAATAAATACATACATACATACATACATACATACATACATACATACATACATACATACATACATACATACATACAGTCCACACCTGTGGAGTAACGGTCAGCGCGTCTGGCTGCGAAACCAGGTGGCCCGGGTTCGAATCCCGGTCGGGGCAAGTTACCCGGTTGAGGGTTTTTCCGGGGTTTTCCCTCAACCCAATACGAGCAAATGCTGGGTAACTTTCGGTGCTGGACCCCGGACTCATTTCACCAGCATTATCACCCTCATATCATTCAGACGCTAAATAACCTAGATGTTGATACAGCGTCGTAAAATAACGCAATAAAATAAAATAAAACATACATACATACATACATAAGAGATCTACCCAAGGGCAGGTCTGTCACTGCAAATCCAGCATTCTCCAATTTTTTTTCTTTTTTCTGCAATAATAATAATAATAATAATAATAATAATAATAATAATAATAATAATAATAATAATAATGAGCAGTGGAGAGATCGCACGCTGGAATAATACGATAAAACCTATTATTATCACGCCGATGTAATGCGGTCGTTTTGCATCAAGTGCTTATTATTATTGTTGTACGTCGTACAAACTTTTACTGGATGGATCCACAAACCACAGTGTTCTGTATCTTATTTTTCTTAAATTTTTGAACGAAGAATATCTAGATCTAGGCCAACAAGATGGTTATAATTCTGATAGACTACTTCATAAAAAAAACGAAAATATTTTGCACAGCTATTGCATTGATCATACACATGATATTAATATTTAACGACAACATTTTGAGCATTTCTACAAGAATAATTTAAGAAAATTACGAATCGCAATGGAAAACCTTTACTACTGTATAATTAACTCCAGTGAAGAACAATAGAACAATGACCAGAATAAAAAGTGGAGTTTTACCACATTCTGCACCATCATCGTTCCAAATTACTGTATATTCTGTATAATGA
Source organism: Periplaneta americana (assembly GCF_040183065.1). Lineage (NCBI taxonomy): Eukaryota > Metazoa > Arthropoda > Insecta > Blattodea > Blattidae > Periplaneta > Periplaneta americana. Next base: position 139,528,436 of record NC_091118.1, read on the forward strand.
TGTTCGCGGTAGAAATAATAGTAGTACTTAAATTCTTACAAGAAATTGATCGTTACTGATAATTATCACAGAAGTGATATAAGTTCAAATCATGAACTGGCAGTGGTTTAGACAAGGTTCACCAAATTATAGTAATTCTCGTAAAATTAATTACCATAATTTGCGGGTTGTTCTTCCGTTAACCTATAGATCTTGCATCATAATTATATCATATAACATAAAAACAATGTCGATTCTCGTCTCGTTCTTTATTCTACAAAGATATCCCTCTTGTAAAAATTTAATTTGTAAGCATACATCTGAACACAAACAATGAACAGAGACACTTGCTGCTGTGGGGATCAGCGTATGTGCTGTAGTGGTGATGACGTATATCCGCTTTGTTTAAAAACTATTGCAGGTGTACTGAATCAAATCTTTGGTCGGCGGGAAAAGGTACATAAGTGAAAAAAATAAATTTTCAAGAGAGAGAGTTTTTTTTAAATTTACTCTTAACTGAATATAAGTATAATAATGAAATTCATGTTTGTTGGTTAAAGTAAGACCCTATTCAATTTAAAATACGAGAAATTTTATTATTTCAAAAATTAGAAAAAATACTTATGTGTTTAGGTACAACAGAAAAATCGACTTTTTTTTTACTTATGTGCCTTTTCTTACCGACCAAAGGAATGCAAAGAAGTTACTTTAGCATTGTTGAGAATACTGTAAATAATTGAGAAAAAAAAAATAAATAAATGTGTAAATACATAATATGTAAAACCAGACGCACTTGAAAAGTTTGCACTATACCGACTGCGTAAGACTTTTCATAGCTATGAAGTGTTCCATTACAGGACATCCACTCGTTCTTGTGTGGAATATGTGATTATTCATCCTTACGGTATCCAGTGTAAAAATATACCTACGTATTTATAGAATTCAAACCCTGTCTTCATAGTAAACAATTCCCATATTAACAGGCAGTCCTATATGCCAAAACCCTTACAGCAACCAATAAAATACCTTTGGTACTGATTTCTGTTAGACACCGAGTAAACTCCAGGGTCATAGTGCTGCCAGAAGAACTAGATCAATGGAGAAAATGACGGCTCCTTCGGGAATCAAACCCGCGACCTTCTGGCGTTGCAGAGTTAAGCCTTAACCGTGAAGCTACCGCGAAACTCAAGATATTGCATTTCCTCCATATGTTTTTAAGAGACACATAAACATTGTGCTGTTTGCATAAGGTTCAAATTGTAATTTTATATCGAATGGCTTGTTTTGGATATATTAGGGCCTATATACAGGTACATTTAACTTTGTGCGAAATATTCACTTTAACAGCAGCAACAACAGCAATAATAATAATAATAATAATAATAATAATAATAATAATAATAATAATAATAATAATAATAAGCAGTCCACACCTGTGGAGTAACGGTCAGCGCATCTGGCCACGAAACCAGGTGGCCCGGGTTCGAATCCCGGTCGGGGCAATTTACCTGGTTGAGGTTTTTTTCCGGGGTTTTCCCTCAACCCAATACGAGCAAATGCTCGGTAACTTTCGGTGCTGGAACCCGGACTCATTTCACAGGCATTATCACCTTCATCTCATTCAGACGCTAAATAACCTAGATGTTGATATAGCGTCGTGAAATAACCCAATAAAATAATAAAAAAAATAATAAGCGCTTGATGCAAAACATAGTCTATTACATAGGCGTGATAAATATGTAATGAGTTTTTATAGTATTATTCTATCGCGCGATCCCTCAGCTGCTCGAAATTTTTGTATAATAATAATAATAATAATAATAATAATAATAATAATAATAATTATTATTATTATTATTATTATTATTATTATTATTATTATTATTATTATTATTATTATTATTATTATTATTATTATTGCAGAAAATAGGAAAAATTGGAGAATGCTGGGTTTGCAGTAAAAGACTAGCCAATAAGTAGAACACGTATGTATGTATGTATGTATTATTATTATTATTATTATTATTATTATTATTATTATTATTATTATTATTATTATTATTATTATTAATATCATTCGAATACTTGGGATGTACTATAAGCAGTAACATGAGCTGCTGTCAAGAATTCAAAAGGAGAATAGCAATGGCAAAGGACCCTTTTAATAGAAAAAAGGACCACTGGAGAAAGAACTAAGGAAGAGACTAATGAAGTGCTTTGTGTGGAGTGTAGCATTGTATGGGGCAGAAACATGGACATTATGACGAAGTGAAGAGAAGCGAATAGAAGCATTTGAAATGTGGATATGGATAAACCGAGTAAGAAAGGAAGCTGTGTTGGGAAAAGTGGATGAAGAAAGAATGTTGCTGAAATTGATCAGACAGAGGTAAAAGAAATTGGCTGGGCCACTGGTTGAGAAGCAAGTTCTTTGTGAAAGATGCACTGGAAGGAATGGTGAACGGACAAGAGTTCGGGGCAGAAGAAGATATCAGATGATAGACGACATTAAGATATATGGAGTCCACACCTGTGGAGTAACGGTCAGCGCGTCTGGCTGCGAAACCAGGTGGCCCGGGTTCGAATCCCGGTCGGGGCAAGTTACCTGGTTGAGGTTTTTTCCGGGATTTTCCCTCAACCCAATACGAGCAAATGCTGGGTAACTTTCGGTGCTGGACCCCGGACTCATTTCACCGGCATTATCACCTTCATATCATTCAGACGCTAAATAACCTAGATGTTGATACAGCGTCGTAAAATAACCCAATAAAATAAAAATAAAAAGATATATGGATGATTTGTGGAGAGAAAGAGGAAGGCAGAAAATAGCAGACTGGAGAATGCTGGGATTGCAGTGAAATACTTGCCCTTGGGCAGATCACTATGAATGAATTATTATTATTATTATTATTATTATTATTATTATTATTATTATTATTAGTAGTAGTAGTAGTAGTAGTAGTAGTAGTAGTAGTAGTAGTTTTTGTAATTGCAGTAACATTTTAGGTCCCTAAAACTGTAGTTTAACGCGTACTTTCGATCATTATGAAGCCTAGTTGAAGTGTCTGAAAGTTTGTTAATGACCTAAATATGCGAAGACTAGTAGTATATAAAATATAATGTATGGTTTTGCAGGCATCATTGTGGCATTAATAGGCTTTTTTTTATCATTTCAACGGAGTCAACGAACCTATCTTGTGCGACAAACTTGCTGGAAAGCTGTACGTATTACAAAGAGAGTGAAATAGAGATGCTATACCTCACTTGTTCTACTAACGGAGGCATCTTTAAGACCAATGCTTTTTCTTAAGGTGGAATATTCTACAGAGCTGTTTGAATGTTATGCATGCTAAGAATATATTGCAATAAAATTAGTAAAAGAAATGACAAATGATCACATTTACTACTTATTTACATTCAATTAACAGATATAAAATATTCAGTGCGCTTTTCCGCTGTTAACATGATGAGATTTTCTATCTTCATGTTCACCCGTAATCCTTCCGCGATCGTACATCACTTGCCTCTGTGCAACGATTTCTAGCAGTTCCGATCCATATAGCAGATGGCAGCACAAGCCCCAATTCATACTGCTGCCATCTAACATGGGAATATAATATCATTTCAACTGAGCCGCAACACTGAACATTACTGGGAACACGGGTTTAATGTCTAATCCCCTACAAATAGCGCAAATTACCAAATTAGGCATACATGGGAATAAATCAAGTCAATGGCTCCACTTTACTTCACCGACACATCTACCAGCAGTGATGAAGGAAATAGTTTCATATGAGTGAAAAGGCCTCCCCACACCAACGCGGAAATATTCGCAGCCGTGGCGGCGACGAATATTTCGCGTCTACAACGGCAACGAAATTCGCACTTTTCCCCACACCAACGCCAAATATTCGCAGCGTTGGCGGAGACCAAAATTTCGCGTATGGAGCGGAACATCATGTCGTAGCTCCTATGATAGTCAATCAATATCACTGTCATTTGTTTGATTGGCAGGTCAATGTTTGAGGAAAGCATAGAACAAATCTTTAAATCAGAATTGTTTTTAAAACGCGGGGGAAAGAAAAAATACTAACTTCGAAGTGATATGTTCAAAACAAACATTTGCAACTTCGGAAGTGGTTAGCAGCAAACTTGTTCATTTTTCACGTTAGATGGGGGTCAAAGCGAATGAAATGTTGAGAAAGAATGGAAACTACTTTCAAAAGTTGCCGCTATTCAAAATCTTTACTGGTTTTCAAGTAACGGCGAGTTAGAGAAAAGAGTATTTTCACTTGGCGAAAAACTCAAGACAACCTCTTGTTTGTTAATATAAAAATATTCACTCTGATTTGAAATCCGCCTAGAAAATACTTCTATCGTTTAAGTTGTTTTAATTATGTGTTTTGAAATATAATAAATATTAAAATCAATGTAATTAAAATATAAATAATGCAATTATATATTAAAATAAATATAATCACAATATTAAAATACATGTAACTGAAATATTAGAATACATTTAATTAAATTATTAAAAGAAAAGAATCAAAATGGCGAACGATGATACCTAGTATTTAGACAGCCTTAGATGTTGTGCTTGCGGTTGCAAACGTTGTCAAAGAACTTACAGCTCTGGAGGAGAGAACATATAGAAAAAACAAAGAAGTGCGAGTGAGAAAGTAAAGTCCACGTAGAAAAAAACATAAGTGCATCAGAAACAAAAAGTTAAAGAAATCTGAAAAGATAAATTACCTATGAAACGAATATTCAGAGAATTCCTCATAACATGAATTACAATTCCAGGACATATAAACAATTGAAAATAGTGAAAAGAAAATAAAAGATCCTTTATTGGTAATATACTGTATTTTTGTATTTCTACTCTGAGAGATAACATTGGAAGATTCTCGGTCATTTAGCAATTTTCTAGGAATTGATGCGAGTACGTTAACGAACTCCTAACACGAAGAAATCCTTTTAGTGACGTGAAATCAATACATTCACATTTGAAAACAATTATTTCACTTCAATTGTTCGTGTTTCTATTAAAATGCATTGTAATACATCTAAACCCCGTCAATAACATATTTTTCATGTTTTTTTCATCATTAGATACAAAAAGAAAACCATACTGACTTTAATTACACTTTTTAGCAAACTAATACTCTACTTCGTCTCGTCTTTTCTAACTTTTTTTTTCAATCTGTTACAATGCGTACTTCAAGAGAAGGAAGACAAGAGATAATGCCAAGTCTGAAATCTGGGAGTGGTTTGTCCCATAAATAGTGATATTTGCGTATAATTAATAAAATTATCCTGTTTATGTATAAGTGTATTCTCTAAGTGTGCATGGCAAACAAAGACGACTTGATGAAGCAGTATCTGCTAGGTGTAAATTTTTGCTAATTTTTTCGGCGATGTATGCAATGGAGGGGGAAAGGAACTGGCCACCCGACCCCATTATCTCCTGGCCTAGTTGCCTCGTAAGTGGTGCCTTCTTGGTATCATTAGTGAAGTTCAGACCTGTTTTCTGACAGTTGACTAAACAATAATCCTATAATTATATTATATTTAATATTTAAAAATTAATTGAAAGTCGGTTAATTTAACATTATGCAGACAAATATTGCATAATAAAATAAAAATATTAAGTCCAAAACATTGATTATTGATTTAGCTCTAGTGACACCAAACGCGAGTATTAATGTCAGAAAATACTGCGCGAATCCGTAATGGTTAATGAAAACAATTAATAGGCCTATTTATGTTTATTGAAACAACTCTTCTATACTAGCTAATATAAAAGTTACTACAGTATTTCATAGGAATAAAATATGAATGAGATTAGTTTTGACAAGAAATTGCTATTAAATATAGACTTATATATTAGCTTTTAAGAATGAAACCTTTCCTGAACTAAGAAAATTATTAACTTTGAACTATTAAATCTTAGTAAGATATTAAGTAACACAAAGTTCATATAGGTAGGTTCTCTAAAAACATTTCAGTACTAAGCAATGCTATGATATTCTGAAGGACTTATAAAAGGCAACAAAGATGCGAATATGAAATTATTCCTTATAGACAGCCGTACGTAGGCTAGAATTTTTCTCTCAAGATATGTTAAAGATGTGAATAACTTACCACTTTCATTAAATTCCAGTTGGATTGCAACTCATATTGCCCTTTTTCCTTACTTACTTGTAATCCTCTAGAATAAATCGTATAAAACTGAACGTTTCCTTACAATTTATCACAGAACCCATCATAAAAATTCGCGGCGGCAGCGAAAAAAACCGAGCAGCCAGCGAATCTAAATTTCAACGCTGCAGATTCGCAGACGTCCGGCGATACTTTCGCGTTGGTGTCATATACCGCAATGTACACTGAGACAGTGGCAAGTTTGCGAAGCGAAACATTCGCCAACGGTGCCAATATTTCGCGTCGGTGTGGGGAGGCCTTAAGACTGAGCATGAGCAATGTCTTATAACTGGAACTTGAAAAATTCAAGTGGCCCTAATGTTGTTTCTGGATCTGTACAATGGCTGGACAGTGCCTCCTGCATGTGTAATGGCGTCTGGTTCAAAACCTGAAATGTTACTAAGTAACAATAACAACAACAACAACAACAACAACGCATCATTGAATGTGGAATGTTCCGTTATAGGTTTACTGAAGAATCCATGAATTTCATATAGCAACAGATTTATGGTAAGTATTGACATTAATTTTTACGGTTTATTGTGATTTTAGTGTTACAATTTTTGTTGTGACTATGTGTTAAATCATAATCAATTTCAAAGTAGGCTTAACAGATTTTCAGTCAAAGTAATTTAAGCTTAATCATTGATCAATCAACTTATGAATGATTCAAGGAAGTAGAAAATAGAAAATTAAATAATAAGTCAAGAACCATTCCCAAATGCCTCCCCATCAGTTCGCCATGTACTTGTTATGCACTACCTATTAAATCACGCAAGAGATACAAGTACCAATTCCGAAAGTGACTTCTTCCTACCTAAGATGTAGTCTTAACTATTGAGGCAGTAGCCGGAGAAGAGTCCCATAGGTCTATAAGCTTTTTTTTTTTTTTTTTTTTTTTTTTTTTTGAGAATATAAGATTTGATTCTCCGTTTATAATCTACCTGCTTACGTAGTTTCGTTTCAATATCTTGTAAACAGAGAGTAGGGTAGCTAATTGAGTGATCTCATGCACCCTTGTGTAGTTGTGGAACGCAGCAAACATCAACACAGTGAGCTTGAGGCAGACACTGCAAGTTCTATAATTGTGTTGTGTGTAGCAGTCGTGATCTGTGTGCGATCTGATTTGTTTCAGAATGGTAACAAATGAATGTACACGGAAAAGACCATAAAAATCAACTTAAAAAGAGGAGACAGAAAAATGAAAATGCAATGTGGTATTACGATGTAACTTCAGAAGGTGCCATTTTTGAATGTAAGTCTTTCGGACTCTTTACCTCCTGTTGCCAGAAGAAATGTTTCTCCAAGTTCAGTACTGATGAACAGGAAGATCTCTTCGAAATATTTTGCAGTGAACTAACAAATTTAATGCAGGATGCTACAGTGGCAGGCTGGTTATCAAGAAAAAAATCTACTAGTCGTAAAGTAACAGAAAGTCCAGAAGTAAGTAGTGAAAATATATGGACCTATTCTCTGCTTCTAAGTGGTGTTCAGCAAGTCATGTATCGGCAAACGATTTTGGAACTGTTCATAATTTCTGCCAAAGACTGAGAATATTTGTATTTGTTATTTAACGACACTGTGTTAACTACGAGGTTATTTTAGGGTCGATGAGATTGGTGATAGCGAGATGGTATTTGGCGGGATTATGCCTAGGATTCGACATAGATTACCTGGTATTCTCCTTACGTTTGGGCAAAGCCTCGGGAAAAAAAAAACCAGTCAGGAATCAGCCCAAGTGTTGACCGAACCCTTGCCAAGACTAAGAATAATAGAAAGGAAAATATTACAAGGTGAAGAATTGAAAAAAGGAGGTGTTCTCATGAAACAGACCAAATAAACTGAACAACAATAAATGGGATTTAATGCAGTCACACCTACAATCGATTTATCATAGCAAGTCACTAACTGCCGGCATGAGTCTAATTTTCAATATTTTGATAACCCAGACCTAAATATCAAGATTCTCTTTCAGTTATTCTGCTATTATTACAAAGAAAAGACTGGTAATAAACTAAACATGAAGTACAAAACATATTTAAAATATTTAGAAACAGAACTGCAAATTGCATTTTCCATTTTCGTAAACCTACAACCGATGTCTGTGATTTTTGCAAGTCTTGTGATCAGAAAACTGCAGAAAATCCTAATGATCCTTGCCAAGTGTGATGCATTCAACACAAACAAAATTTAAACAAGTACCTATTTTGCGCTGAAAGCCAAAATTATTACAAAGTGAAAATCAGTTCCATCATGACTTGTTATCGAATTTGGTTAAGCGGAGAATTTTCCTATTAGTTCTACAAGCGCTTTCCATGATTTTTCGTATTTAACATCCATATACATAATGATTGCTCATCATTTCTTTATTGTTTCATGGAGACTCAAGCAAAGAAAGATCCGAATTCTGTTGCATCCTTGTTCACAACTGCGTCCTAAAGAATGTGCATGGTCAACTACAAGTTAATAAGAATGTTGTTTTGTTCTTCGATTCTTATGGAGGGCAAAACAAAAGTATGGTTGTAATTTTCTTTTGTATGTGGTTAGCACAAGTATTTCATGTTTACATCCGGCACATATTTCCAGTTGGACTTATTATTAAGAGCAAAACTAGGAATCTGGAGAGTGTAACCACAGCGAAAACTTACCTAGAAACAATGGTCATGTGCAGGAAGAACCCTTCTCCATTTGAGGTAGTTATGGATTCCACAATGATAAGAGACTGAAAAGAGGCACTCACCTCATTTTTTTTTCAAATGTCCCGTCACAAAAGGAAGTGTGTTCAGGATACGTGTAACTCAAACGCAAGACTGATGGGTCATTACTCTGCTCACCTGACTATACAGAGATATCCACATCATTTAATATTTGGAAACAAAGAACGACGCAGATATTAGCGTTTTGAAGGATATTACTCCTCACAATGCCCCAAAGTCTCCACTTAATCCACAAAAAAGAAAATTATGTACGTGCCCTCTTCAAATACAAAGACACAGAAAGCTGCTGCTGGCTTGACAACATTACTGAGAGAGCAAAGTTAGATTGGGAGAAGACATCAGTGAAGATGATCCTGAAATTGAGTGTGAGTCCATCCAGGATGTGCACTAGAGAGTAAACTGCACTCTGAAGTTAAACTTTGAAGTGAGTGTGAATCCATTCTACATTCTTTTTCTTCTTCAATTCAAGGGATAGGCATATGCCTGTTCCGGCTTCATAGTGTATCCGTCCAACGCTTCCTAGGTCTTCCCGGATTTCTTCTCCCTCTAGGTCTATAATTCATCATTCTTCTTGGGATTCTTTCTGGTACCATTCTATTGACATGTTCTGCCCACTGATTTCTATAATTCTTTATTTTTTCTTCTGGGAAAAGAGTATCAATCAATTCTTCTCTTATTTTATCATTTCTAATTTTATCCCATATAGTACACCCCTTGACTGACCTTAGAAACTTCATTTCTGGGACCTGTAATTTTTTGCTGTCAGTTGCAGTCATCGTCCAGGTTTCTGATCCAAATAGCAAAGATGGTACTGCTATTACTTTATAAAATTTGATTTGCCTTTCTTTTCTTGTTTTGTTTTTCAAATTTCTGTTTATTGTACCACAAAGCTGTTGAAATATGGGGAGTTTATACAGGGACATCATTTTATTTGTACTAACATTTTTAATATTAACCTGGCTATACCTTTAGAGAACCGGAAACACAGTTCGCTACCCCCTTCCACAACCGGAGTTCAATGATACTGGAGTAAAACACAAACAAATCACTTTACTAGGTATAGGAGGGAAGAAAAGTACTTCATCCATTTACGTCAACTAGGAAATATCGCGATTTTGAGTTCGATAATTTTCATTAGGTTTTTATTTAATCAAAATGCAGTACTGTATTAAGAATAAGTGTTTTTACTCACGAACGAGTTATCCATGCGAACGTGTTCATTATGCAGTGTATATTATACTGTCTACACCACATTAGCGTACACTATAGAGAATGAAGTTCAATTGAAAAATAATCATAATATGGATATTTAAACACATTTTTGAATATGGTAGCCGTTCATTCCGACAGCCTACAGGCTTCAATTCTTTTGTGCATATTACCGCACTATAGACTATTGCATCTAATTCCAATTACCAGTTTCGTCCTTCGTACTAGTAACTCATGTTGCAATAATACTGTACCTACTCTACAAAAGAGTACCTTATGTACTGTAAATTCAATCTTCACTTCTTCCCGACCCGCACAGATAAAATTATTCAGACATGCTGTCTACTGTCCGTCGAAGTGGCTATGCCGCATTATCGTAGAAAGAAGGGAAATCACGTGACAGTTAATTACTTAACGAGGCCCTTTTATTTAAGTTATTTTAAACAGTTCTATAATATTATGTAAACGTCCATTCCTAACAGAAATTAATGTTTTCAGAAAAGAGCTAAGACAGCCCTGCTTTTACAGAGAGGCGTACAGAAGCAGGTGGGGGAAATCGGGATGCGACGTAGGCAAACGGACAGTACCTGTGCGAAAATATGATTCAATATTAAAAGTTCTTTCGTCACTGGAAAACGCGAAGATATTTCTGGAACGTACTATACTCAGTAACTCAGTGCTGTTTACTATAAGCGGCCTTGATTCTGTCTGGAGAACAGTTGAAACTTGATTAGTAGAAGGAGTGGGAGTGAAGTACATTTAAAAACTCAGGTACAATAAAAATTGAAGTAAAAATAAAATGATGTCCCTGTATTTGCAGTCACTTTCATGTTTATACGTGAGCTGAGTACCTAGGTATTTAAAACTTGTTACTTGTTCTAAAGGAGTGTCATTTAAAACAATTTTTAAATGTCAGTAATACTAATAACCTGAAATCTGTATTGTGTACCCAAGAGAAATTCTTTATTTTCACGTATATTGTATAATTTATGACGTAACTATGATATATATATATATATATATATATATATATATATATATATATATATATATATATATATATATAAGAAATATAATTTCACTGCAATGTTTGTGAACTTCTAAACGTCTGTCATGTGCGCTGTTAAATGCTGATGTTTAATTTCTACTGAAAGATAATCATATTGAAAGTATTTTGATAAAATAAACTTGTTCTATTGAAAAAGGACTTATAAAATTCTTGCCTAAATATATAATTTTATTAACACTATTGAAGTTGGAATGCATTATTTAACAAAATCTTGTAGCCAAATATTATTGTAAAACTGTGCAAATTGTTATTTTGATAAAAGAAAATGCATTCAAATTGCAATGACATACAAATAAATATTTTAATAATTGTTTTCTCGAAACACGACTTTTGCTTATGGGCCCTTTTTCCGGTTACCACCTGAATTTAAGATAAGAATTGCGAAATGTATCTGTCTCTAAAGTCATGATTTTCAGTAAAACAGATGTAAAATTCCTAACATTTAATGGCTTCTACCACAATGCAGAAACACTCCAAGATCAATGACGTTGGCGTTAGCGAGTGATTTGTCCGAAGGCAGGTATGTCCCTTAATCACAATTCACACAAAGAAGACGTGGCTCGGACATCAGGCAGAGACATGATGACTTTTCTGGTCTCTCCCATGTGAGCAAATGTATTAATGCATACAGAATGACGGGGTCAGCGCACTCCACTCCGAAACCAGCGCTGCGTCTCTTTCCAGTCACGAGTGGCCCTACAAAGCAACACGTGGCGTCTGAATATAAAAGAAAATACGCGACGATATTGAATTTAATAAGCTTTATTCAATTTTATGAAGAGATTTGTAATATGGTGAAGAAATATTGGTGGGACTTTCTATATACATTTTGGAAATGGTTAGGATACAATCATGTTCAGTTCCTTTCATCACATCGAATATCACATAATTTATTCCCATTTTCAACCACAAAATATGCACCCAAAATCATCTCTGTTTTTCAATATTAGCGAGTTGTGCGAAGGCCAGGACATCCTAATCGTCTGAAGACATTGTGAAAGCTGTGCGAAGAAGAAGTGTGTTTTGCTGATGTCATGTCTCCGCCCGACGTCTGAGACATATCCTGTCTACGTCTTCTCTATACGAATTGCACCTTAGGCAAGGTCGTGTATATGTGAACCACGACTATCCCCAAGGTTACTTTGGGGTGTATTACAAAAAAAAATTGACTTCTTCACAGGAGTAGTGAAGGATTAAAATCTAACCACTAAACTCCATTCTCTCAAATAAAGAGAGATTTCATAGAATTGATACACTTGAAATGTGAATCTTTGGTATAGTACAGAATTTAGAGACATTGCAGCATTTAGCCTATAGGGAATAGACCTAGAAAATTTCATGAAGTATTAATATACTGCAATATATATATATATATATATATATATATATATATATATATATATATATATATATATATAGTCTTTTAATCTTGCAATATTTTATGAGCTATGATAATAATAACTTAAATGACACTACTATATTACCTTGTATTTTTTTTAATTTCTTTAATATTCAGTAATTTTTTAAAATTATTTTTTAAATTGTATTTGTGAGATATTTCATTCATGTGAAAATTACTTTGATTTCTGATTGTTCGTTTTTATTTCGCTTTCTGCTGTAATACTTCTATTCCGAACTTATGTTCGTGAACTTCGTTTGTTTTTTATTCTGTAGGTCCCTCATTTTTCCGGACGTGCCTCAGCCTTAGGCATATTGTGCTACCTATGTTGCTTTAATACCATTTCATTAACCCTGTGACCTTAATTAATATATAAAGTCTAGTAAACTTTTCTTTATATTGGTACGTATTTAGGGTTGCCATAGTTGCCGAAAACTTTAGAATATCCTGGATTTTATTGATAGGAGGAATATCTGTGTGATTGGGTAAACACTCCAGATCCAAATGTTTTAATGTTAACTAGTTACAAGAAAAATAATATTTTTAAAAAATTCCATTATGAAAAACAACTATTCTGAACTTCTCCAGATAGTCCATTTTATTTTTCATTTCCAGATCATAATTTCTACAACGAGTATTTATTATAGTTAGTGAATACCTAGCGGATTAAAATAGTATGTTATGAAACAACTTTATAATGTTTTACTTTATGGCATGAGTCAATTTTTTGGGAACGAGAGAAGCGAATTTCCTAATTTTGAAGATTGCAATAACTGTATAACATTATAAACGTGTTTCATAAGTTATTTTTATACAACAGGATTATAAATTAATTATTGAAGAAAAAAAATATCAGAATTTCTAATGACGGGTAGTTCGATATCATAGTCTATGAAGAAAGAGGTTGCTATGACAACAATGATGTATTCAATGTTATAGCATGACAAATCGTTTCATAATGTTAACTTCATTGCACAAGTTATGCCGTGATAATATAAGTCATGACGTTTTAGTTGGCATGGTAATACTTTACGACTCTGAAGCAATGTTGTGTATTAATATGCACGATTTTCACTATCGATAAAGAGCATTTATAATACTGATGTACAAAAAATATTAATAAACTCTGGTATGTATCAGTAGAAGTCTTTACATTGAAATTAATATTGTATTCAGTAAGTAACTTTCCAAGAATTCATAAAAAAAACCTTAAGTGTAAGTAGGCAAAGAGTGTGTGAATGTCAGACAGTTTATGTTGCAAAATAAAGTTGATATTTTGTAACTGTAGTTTTAGTTTACATTTTAACTGTAGTAAAGTATTTCCATGGCTTGTAGATGAGCCAATACAATTCGGTCATATTTGGACTTCGTCCTGATTCTGTGGAAATGCTTCTAGATGAGCCAACACAAGTCAATCATATTTGGACTTCGTCCTGATTCTGAAGAGATCATGAATTGGTAACTGTCACGGAGCATTTCTTATTCGTTGTTAATTTTTATGTAGGTCTGTAGAAGGAAACCGATGCAATATTTTTAATTCAGCTGCAATTAATCTACATGCTCGTATATGTATTGTTGAAGAAATATTTAAGGAAAGTTTAAAATTAAATAAATAAAAAATGGTTCCTAGGTAATACTGGTTTGAAAAGTATAAGTGAAATCAATTATCTGGATGTTATACTAGATTCACAGGGTAAATGGATTAAACTATGTAAATCAACCTAAAATGATGGACATGCATTGTTAGCAATAAAAATATGTACATAACTAAAACAACAAACAACATGATAAAAACTCTTAGTAACATCTAGTTCATCGATAGAATCCAGAATATTCTATGACATTAAGATATGGGGATAATTATATTGTCCTTAGAGTACTTAATTAGTTGAAACGATACTTATCTCCTCGTAAGAAAACTGCATTTCGACCTTTAGTTTCGTTATTAATGCCTTCCTCTCTTCGCCGATAATATGAGCGTAGGTATCAGAATGTTTAACTTCAAAGTGACAAAGTGCAGAATATCATCGAACAGACGAGAAGAGTTGATGATCGCATGCATTCGTACACCACCACAGCCGCAGCGACAGAGAGGAGTGGGGGTCCGCCCAGGGCAGACACAGGGCAGCGTCCGGGCGTCTTGCCCTCAAACGCTGTGTTGGAATGGTGTGGTCTAAGGCATCCTGCTTAGGACTCGCGTTACGGAATGCGCGTTGGTTCGAGCCCTCATGGAAGAAGAAATTTTCTAATGAAATTTCGGCCAGTGTATGGGACCGGTGCCCACCCAACATCGTGATGCACTTGGGGAGCTACGATAGGCAGCGAAAATCCGGTTTCGAAAGACCAGATATAGCGACTGGAAGGATCATAGTGCTAACAACACGATACCTCCATTCTGGTTGGATGATCATCCACCTCTGCTTCGGCATATGGACGTGAGTCCGGTAGTCGGCTGGTCGGTCTTGGCCCTTCATGGTCTGCAGCGCCACGAATGTCTATATATTACAACGAGTAAGTGTAAATATTTTAAGTTTTTCAAAAGGAACATTTCTCCTTTCTGACAAAATACGTTTCCTTATTTCCTAATGAAATGCTCGCTACCAAATTCTTCTATTGGAGCTCTTATTTTCAAACGTCTAGCTTTGTTTTGATTTGACATAGTTCGCTAAACATCAGACCTGAAGTGAGTACGCTGAGCTATCCTCTGTACATCTTACATATCGTGCGTTGCTCGGAGGGTTAAGGTAACCAAACGCAGGACTCTGCTAATGACTAATAATTTTCAACACAAACGTAACCATTACCATCGTAATAACACTAATGTCTTCGGCAAAAACGTATTACGGCGAACGCCAGTAGGGGAAGTTATCCCCACCCGCGCCGCTCGGCACCTCACTCGCATGCTCTCTCTCTCTACTGTCTCTCTCTACTATCTGTCCCGCTTCGATGGATCACTGCCTACCACATTGTAATACGCATTAGACAATACGCGTTAGACAACTGTCCACAACCACAATGCAATACGCATTAGACAATACGTATTAGACAACTGTCCACAACATGTACTGACACAACACAACACAATGTAATGTGGTTTGCCTACCACATTGTAATACGCATTAGACAACTGTCCACAACCACAATGCAATACGCATTAGACAACTGTCCACAACATGTACTGACACAACACAATGTAATGTGGTTTTCATTAAACAACGCTCACCTGTTAACTTTGCACATTCCTCGAAGTAACACAATAGTCTTTTTTTCCCCACAGGTTGGACACTCGTAATGACTAGCAAGTAGTCCATGCTCCTCACAGTACCTTACCGTATCCACCTTCAAATTCTCCCTGGACATTTTCAGGAAGAAGTACACATCTTCGGTACAGCTCGTCACAACACGTGGTTACGTCTGTACACGAAGTTGGACACGGACACAATGAAGCTCCGCGCGTTAACACTTATGCCACCCCCGTAGTCAACCCCTACCAAGCGACATTCACAAGCCCACCAGTTTCTACCCACGCTATTCGGTCATTGTCCCCTTCTACAATACCTTATGGCAGTTCCCTTAAACATAAATAGATTCATTTTCACTTCTACCTCTAACTCGCCTCGGTAGCCGAGAGGTCTAAAGCGTGCGTTTAGGTTTAGTTACGAACTTTCTCGGATCGAATCTCCCCTTCTGCGAAGTCGTAAGAAAAAAAAAGAGAGAGAGATACATGAAGCAAGGAACAGAGACGGAGAGGCTGGAGAGAAAGAGAGAGAGAGAGAGAGACAGGACGAAGTTCCTATTTTGCTTCATAGATGTCGTTACTCTTTTTGTTCCACTTTCCTACACTAGATGTCACCCCACCCTAAACCCCTATTTCCACTCTTTCCCGCTAGTGTGTGTGGTGAGTTTGTAGGGGAAAAGTGGAAAGGGGACGTGGGCGGAGCTTTGCGTTCGCCGTATTACGTTTTTCCCATGTCTTCATCGTCTTCATCATAACCGTTACTATCACAACTACTACCATTCTCGTCATGGCAACAAAATCTTCGTTACAATGATCACTCCCTTAACGCTTTTACATCTACCACCATTATTGTGACCATAAAGTGAGGCTTACCCGTATTATCATATTATCGCCAAGGTTACTTATTTCATTTACAGCTAACTGGAAGCCATAAGCTAAAATCCCTATCTTCTTGATTAAATTAACACAATATTGTCCTACATTCTTCGCACGAAATTTACAAAATGTCTCGTAAACTGTGCAATGTGTTAATTAAGTATGGAATAACACTCCTAAATTTTTATAAACTAGTTTCATTGCAGCTTTGTTACAAAAATATTGGTTCAGATATACGGGTGTGGCAAAAATCTTTCTTATTTGGCACCCTATAATAATTTTTACATATTTAAAATTTCATTCATTATTACACACAGATACTTGAAAACTTCACTAACGCCGTTGAATATTGTATCTTGTATACTCTTAGTACAGTCATTATTATTGTCATTGTTAATATTATCATTATTTTTTTCAAAGACAAAGTTTGTGTATTCAAGTAGAACATATTATAAGTAATGAGACTCTGGCATAAATAAACAATTATTTGTGAGTTGAAAATCGTTCATTATTGCAATGCTTGGATTGGAATGGAATTTTCGAGAGGGTGGACACTGTGACCTAGCAATGCGACCTTTAATACGGGTATCCCACTACCCTTCAAGCTATGCGCATTCCCAAACCCACACGACTGACTACAATAAAGTTCACTGCGTACCCAGGTTTCGATCAAGTCATCTCATTCGTCTCTAGGCCATTCTTCTCCGTTCGAAGAATGCTATGGAATAATGACGAAATGGAGAAATATTAACGAAATAATATCAGGAGAACCGGAGAAAAATCCTAACTGCGCAACAAATTTCACTATGAATTTTTCAGTGAAAAACCCAAGGTCTCGTCAAGACTCGAATCCGGACCATCTAAGGTCTGACCACCCAACCATCACAGGGGTACGGCAAAACTTACTTAGTGAAAGTATATACTGTAAATCCTAATGATGGTTACTCATGGCAGTAGAAAGGGAAATGAACATGAGGTATGTAATTTCTTTAATGTGGTAGGCTAGCCTATATATTTTCTTTGGTTGCACTAGAAGGAACGGTGAACGGGAGAAGAGTTCAGGAAAGAATAAATCGGATAATAGGCGACATTAAGATATATGGATCATACGTGGAGATTAAATGGAAGGCAGAATATCACGCGAGAAGGGTTCAGGGGAGAAAAAGATATCAGATAGGCGACATTAAGAAATATGGATGATACGTGAAGACTAAAAGGAAGGCAAAGAATAACAGAAGAGAAGTTCATATCAGAAGAAGATATCAGATGATAGGCGACATTAAGATACATAGATCATACGTGGAGACTAAAAGGAAGGCAGAAAATATCGGGAGAAGTGTTCAGGACAGAAGAAGATATCAGATGATAGGTGACACTAAGATATATGGCTCATACATGGAGATTAAAAGGACATAACGAGAGAAAAGTTCAGGGCAGAAGAAGATATCAAATGATAGGAGACATTACGATTTATGGATCATACGTGGAGAGTAAAAGGGAGGCAGAAAATATGAAATATTGGAGAATGCTGGGTTTGCAGCGATAGACCTGTCATTTGGCAGAACACTATGTATGTATGTATGTATGTATGTATGTATGTATGTATGTATGTATGTATGTATGTATGTATGTTTATTTTCTTTTTCAGTAAGCATTCCAGCAATGAACGATTTTCAGCTCTGGAGTGAAAAGGAGTCACTCTTGAATTAGCACAATAGGTCTATATGGTGGCCTAAAAGTGCGCAGATTTTTCCTCATCCTCCAAACTGTGCAATTCACGCCAATGCAATATATGAATCATAATTATCACCAGTTTTACATTAAATAAACATTAACATATCATCTCTACCACCATTGTTAACACCACTGAAATGTCCACAACATTCATACGTTTTATATTCATCACGGTGACCTCTATGTAATTGCAGCATAACCGTTAATGCTTTAGAACAGGACTGCAATTCTCACGTCACTAATGTCAGTTATATAGTCTATCACCATTATAATTGTCGTATCATTGTCATTACTGCAACGTTAACGAATATGTTTCGAACACTTTGTCTGCTATGTACACTGCTCAGTAAGTGAATAAAAAAATTCAAGTTAATGTTAGAATAAAGCTAAGTAGTTTCGTTAGAAACGAAACTAGTGCACTGCAAGCTAAGGAAGTAGTATGCAAATTACAATAATGCATTCATCTCACACGTTGCACAGTTACTTCTTACCTTCTGCGTGCATAAGCATGCTGTTGTATGCATATTTGTGAAGAAGAATGCATTTGCAGAAATGCATCGTTAATAGAGTGCAACACGTTGATATTGTAAATACAGGTATAATTATTATTTTTACTTATAAATATTTTCTGCTACATTATACTGACAACAATCCAATATTAAGAAAACTAGTAATTAAATTGTCCTCTACTAAGGAATAGTTGATAGTGCATAAACTTCCCTATCAATCGGACCTTGGTTCGATTCCCGATATGAGCAGAGTTTTATCTCCATTTCACGGTACTGAACGTTGATCTCTAATTTACTACTGTGACGCATTTGCTGTGGCCCTATATCGTGCTGACCACACGGCCAATGAGATAGTGTAATATTGGTAAAATACATATTTTAATCTACACCGCATAGGAGTGTAAATCGGTAAAATAGAAGGAGGTTAAAAATGGTAAAGAAAGAGAAGAAAGGATAATATATTAACCGAGAAATATGTGTACTTACGTGTGTTTGCATTTTGTCATGTCGTATTTCTGGAACTTGTCGAAATAATAAAAAAAAGTAGTAGTCGCAGTCACATACATTAAATACTCGTATCTAGCTGAGATTCATACTGAAAATACTTTCCACATTTTTGTCTTGGATTTCCCGCCTCCTTCACGCGCACAGTTCCTAGTTTTAATAAGCAGTACTAGGGATTACACAACGTACTTGAGTAGGCAGCCTGTAGAAATTTGTTGTATTGGAGAGATGTGTAAGCCTGTTACAGTCTCTGAAAAAAATGTGAACAGTAACTTATG
Organism: Periplaneta americana; assembly: GCF_040183065.1. NCBI lineage: Eukaryota > Metazoa > Arthropoda > Insecta > Blattodea > Blattidae > Periplaneta > Periplaneta americana. Next base: position 139,548,146 of record NC_091118.1, read on the forward strand.
TCATTTATTTCAGGGGGTTATTCTTTGAGATATTTCAAAGAAAAAGGTTTAATACAATTTTGCTCCTTTTTACTTCATTTTCGAGATAAAAAATTTTTACACTAAAAAAAAAATCAAACAAAAGTTCTCGCATTGGCTGCACTCAAACCGGTTAGAATATAACACAAAACATTACATGCCCTGGTAGTGAATATTATTTTATACTATGAAAGGAAACCATTAAGTGTTAAGAGAGCAGAAATTAAGTAGAGAGATAAATTAATGGTTCAAATGCTTCTATTAATATCATGTCCATGTTATTAACGTCCACACACATTTATGTTCACTTTGATTTTTATTCACATTTATTTATATCAGTATTGTGACTTATGTCCAGAGAAATTTATATCAATGTTTATTTATGTCCATTTACGTTTATGTCCATTTTTGTTTATATCTACTTTTCATATTATATCCACTTTTTGTATATGAACACTCGCACAGTGTGAAATGCATGGGTGTGTATTTACTGTATTTAGGAAGGCAGAATTGCACATTGTAGTGTCTAGATCATTATTACAAGTACTCTTAGTATTCTGTTTCTTTGTTTTTTGAGGCTGTTGATCGACAAGATCGGCGTAAATAATTTGAAATTGCGACAACTAATATTAAATCCTTTTGTACCATTGACAGATATTAGGGCTGTCTTTTACATTTTAGTCTTATAGATAATGTTGAGTCTCAAGTGGGAGATTTAATTTCATACCTAGAAATAACTTGCATAGGCTAAGAGGAATACATTTTCGAGAAAGGAGAAGAGCAATATCAGTGAGATTCCACTTGAAATATGGAACACTTGTAATCAAATTGAGACAGGACAACATAGAACAACTAAAGTAGTTGAAGGATAGCACAATCGATTCCAAAAACACATCGTCACACATCACGCTTCGATCCTGATATTCATGGTATTATTAACAAGGACAATAAGGTCAATTTCATGGTTATAATCCATTTCTTTGACGAGGATAGGAATTTGCGACATCCAATTAAACGATCGTATCTAGTAAATGTAATACAGCGAAACAGATTGATCAGAATTATCCCACTACCAGGAAGAGGTAACATCTCTACTTATCTTGTAGCTATTAACTTTTGAAGTTAAATGAATGTCAACAAACACAGGATGACGTGTAGCTATTTGGTTATGTGAAGTGGACGTAAACATTTGAGATGGACATAATATAACTTACTGGGCATTCATGCAATGGACGTCAAATAGTGCATATAAAATTTTGGTTTTTGACTAAAATAAATTGGACATATAATTAAACGGACATAATTATTTTTGTGGGTATAATTTAGTGGACTTTTATGTAATGGACATAAGGAATGGACATTATATTTTTCGTCATTAAGAACTGGACCTCGTGTCTGTGTTTAGGTTGAAACCCATTTTTGAAACATTAATTTACACTATGTAAATAGACTAGATGCGACAACACTGAAATACATTTTACTGCATTCGAAATAAAGAGGAAAGGTGGAATAGGAACCACGTATTATGTTTTGGGGTCTCGATGTCATCCACGTTACGAGTTCAATGACACTAAATGAGAATTTGGTGAATTATCTTGTCCTTTTGGACCACGAAATATTTATGGAAAGAACTGCTTGAGTTTTTCCAGTGTTCCCCTGGAAACTCATCATTGTCTCGTTATGTCTGAAAAACCCAGTTTCTTGGTAGTTATAGAAATATTGACAGAGAGGCAAATTCCTGCAAAATAGGAAAACTATACAAAGATTCTTATGGAAAATGGAAGTTTTATCAAAATCGTATAAAGTATCGCTATAATTTCGGCTTCAATTGGATTTTACGAGTACAAATTGCGAAACTTGAAAATCTTTGTTTCTGTACCGCTAGTAGGAATCGTTTAGAATATGAAATTTCATATTTTGCCCGTCACTACTGATAAGTTCCTTTTTAAAACTATTTTGACATTCGTTTTATGGAAAATTCTGTCCTACCCTAAAGATATCAGTCCATTAGGAATTAAAAATGAGTTTATGAAGAAGAGGATCTATTTGTAATATACAAATTTTGATTATAAGGACTAAAGGAAGAAAATATTTGTATGTTTTATACATTTATAAACGCTTTTGATAACATTGGAACAACCTTTCTTACGGTATCTCCAAGTTCTAGAATTAGATAACACAGACCCAATTTATATTGATATCCATCTGCAGATGTACACGGATGCAAATAAGTGTTTCTGTCTTGGGAACGTATCGTTCAACTAACGTTTGACCTTTGTGTTTTAACTAATCAGGAAACGGAACCATTTTATTTCCTGTGATTGCAAATGTAAACTCTTAGGAGGACAGTGACCGGTGCATATAGATTTGAATGTAGGAAATTACAACATAAACACTCCTGTAAGCCATATCTAAGAATGAACATTTATCGATAATACTCTAACTGGTGAGCAGTGTTGGATAGATTGCAAGCGTAAGTAAGAACAGAGTAGCAGGAAGGCGGACCATCGTAGGTAAATTGGGACTAAGAGCATGAACATTTTCTATTTTGCTATGCTATTTGCAATAATTGTGATAGTAAGTCAAAATCATTAAGATTAATAATCCAAGACGAATCAGGCACAAAATAATTAGTAATCAACATCGGAACAAAGATGAGTGATCATATTTTTTCTTCATTATAGTAACAACTGTTGATATAATTTATCTTTAATTTTCTGAATATGAGGAAAAAGCCGAATGATGATAAATAATAAAATGCATATCATCCCTCGGTAAAGCGGAACTGAGAACATTACAAATGTTATATTTTGCTGTGCTATTTTCAAAGATTGTGACACTAATTCAAAATAAATTCCTTAAGATTCCGACGAATCAAGGACCTTATGCCTTTAAGTGTTCGGCTTCGGTACTGAAGTCCACCATATTGTCACGACAGCTGCCACCTCTCTCATTCTTCATAGAGAGTTTCATATGAAATTCAAATTTAACAATTTAAGCATACATTCATTCAGTTATTACTGCTTCATTAATAGCATTTTGTCTGAGTTTTAAATATGCCTCTTAGATTTATTTTAACATTCGTAGATTATTAGTTCGCAGTTATTTAGGCTCCTAAACGAGATTTCCCAGGTCGATATTTAGCTAAATCGCCTTGTCGCATTAGAAAAAGATAGATTCGCCCCATTTAATCTAAAGACGAGGAGGTGGTAACCGAAATCCAGAGCGCCTGAGAGGAAGACCAGCAGATTGGTATCGCGACGGCATAAAGCAGGCATGTCAACTGATGCCCATACGGGCAAGCGCGCGCTTTAGATCTCAGGAGAGCCTGAGCGCTTTACAGCGGAAAGGAAAGAGACACACGGGAGAGTTAGTATCAACCGCTTGGTCGAGCTATACACAGGGATGGCCAGCATTGATTCAATGAATAAATGGAAGAGAACTTATTAAAACTATATCCATGTTAATATGTAGATTCGTCTTAGATGTAGGCCTATAAGTGCATTAAAGAATTTAACTTTAAATTTTAATGCTAATTTTTCACAATTTACCTTTTTATTTAAAAGCAGTATTTTCTAAACTTTTTACGAAAGGTGAAATTTTCAGATAATTATGTTTATTTAGTAGCCTTACAGGTACTGAACCATAGTTTTCGTAAAACTAATATATCGTAAATATGTATTACTGAAGATACGTATTGAATTTTTTTTAATATTCGCATGGAAAATGTTTGTAATAAAATGAATTAACAAGAAACTACTGTTACATCATAAAGAACAATACTTGGCCATGTATCATAAAAACGTCAGCTCTATGGCTTCAGCAGATTTCTAGAAAATAATTAAATATTCTGATGATAGAAAGTAGAGCATCAATATCACCCTAAAAGCATAATGCGATGAGGGTTTTGTTATGTCATATTAGTTACAGTGAAAACATATACATGGGTAACTCTGCTTTGTACTGTAATATTGTTTTGATTAGTTTATTTGATTACGTTTATAAGGCTAATGATATCATTAATATCAATTCCAACTTACCATGTCATACTTAATCTCTTTCTTAGGGATATCACTTTCTTTATTATTGATGTTTCATTCACTTAGTATAGTATAGATTTACTTGTATGAAATTTATGTGAATATTCCTTCTTACTCTTTATTATGTTATTAACTGCAATATTAAGAACCTGGTGTTAATATTTTGTTTTACAGACAATATAGATAATATCAAACAGCAAATAGCCATTTAAATAACGATATAAAATTTCACGTTCTATTTCAAGTTTCCACACCACTGTTTTCTTAATCAAATAGGCTCCTTACTACACAATATACACAATCCTTCTTCATTCCATACCTAGCGCTTGATGCCCGCGCACGACGTCAAGGGCAGAAAAATGCGTTTGCTTTGACATCACTGGCATACAGGCTCTACCATCTACACATACAGTATGGCGTTCTGAGATTATAAAATACTAATAGGCATCTTCTCAGCTAATATCCCCTCTTTATAATATTACTGAAAGAAGTAATTTACGTATTTTATAATGTAGGCCTATATAAAATAACAGATGTAAATCTATTCCATTTATTCGATTATTATAAATACAAATAAACTAATATATAAGTATATTTTAGGGGAAAAGCTACTAACTACCTAACCCTATTATCTCCTGGCTTACTCGCCTTATTGGTGTCACTTTTGTGGTTTCAACCTGCCTTCGGTCAGATGACTACATAACAACAAAAAATCTATTTATAAACAATATAAAGAACCAACACACAAACTAGCAACATACCTACATGGACAAAATCATAAGAAACAACATAAAATTCGAAACAGGGATAACAGTAAAAAGTAACAAAGACCAAATAATAAAATAAAAGACAAACATATCCCACACAATACAACATTACCAACTTTTGACATTACAAACCTAGGCCTATACTAAAACATACCCATAAAGATACACTACAGATACTAGAACAGATGTTTAAAAGCAACTACACACCACAAGAACACATTGAAGAAATCATTCACATTGCAGACATCATCACAAAACAAACTACTTCACATGCAACAAATATTACACTCACACCGAAGTTTTACCCATGGGATCGCCCATCTCAAGCATACTAGCAGAAATGTCCTTACACAACATAGAAGAGACATGTATACTAAACAAAGACAACAACAAATACGCAGACAACATATGTTGCCATAGATACTTAGACGACATACTAATACTGTACAAAGGAAACAAAAGACAGATTCAAAACCTACATAAACAAAATACACCCAAAGCTACATTACACATTAGATATTGAAAGCAATTCCTGGACATTAAAATAACAAAAGTCGACAATATACACACATTTAAAATCTACAGAAAGCCAACATCACCACCACCAACAACAACATCAACCACAACGCATACACAACACATCCAATCAGCCAACACAATAAAAACAAGCTGCATTCCGAGCACTGGTACACAAACTACTCAACATACCAATGTGCCAACAAGACTACAAAGAAGACTTAAAGACGATCAAATAAATACCACAAGAAAACAGATATAATCCTATAATAATAGGCAACATAATAAAAAAGACAAAACAGAATTATAAAAAATATAGGAATACAACACAAGAACACAAAAAATACGTCACACTAACATTCGAAAACGAAAACACACACAAGATTGCAACCTCATTCAAGAAATTAAATTACAAAATGGCTTACAGACCACAAAACACTCCACAAAACCATCTCAAAAAAGAAACAATTCAAACAAACAAGTACACTACAAAACACACCTTCACAAGAAACGCAGTCAGAAGGCGCGAATTTCTGATGATGGCCCACTGAGTCAAATTAGGCAACAGGGTAACCTAGTTGATCAACTAGTGAAAGCATATATACTGAATGTTTCAGGCCACCTGTATCAGGCGCTTTTCTCGAAAACTATCTGCTACTGGTTATTCATAAACAATTCTGCTAACCAAAACCTATGTAAAGAATTGATTGGTGGTACTACCATTCCACGTAACAAACCGGAAATAGAGGTACCTGTGATCAACTTAGAAATTTCACATAAGTACATGTGTCAGTGAAGGTACTATTGAAAACTACTTTTAAAAAGAAACAATTTCACTAAAACTTTTCTTTCTAACTTTTATTGTTTACTCACAAAGCAACAATAATTGTATCTTCTGAGAAATGCTGTATGTTGTTTACGTACGTATTGTACCGGTAGTAGGTACAGCATAATTGTAACACTGCAGGTCTTGAATCCAAGTCACTTTCCATTGCCTTTTATTTTGCATAGCAAAAGTGAATTTTGTTTATTCGTCCATATCACATCTGCCTGTGGGTTTGCTATTTAGAAAATTCCACTCTAAAATGAAGAAGCATACGACATGTTGATAATACGCGGAGAAATCCATCGAAATTGCAGAAAAACAAAACATGTTTACGCAGAGATATATCCATTGCGCGTCCATCATTCGTGCAGTGTTTTCCAGCGTCTTGCAAAGAGTTTGCGTACAAACGACGTGGTGCAATCGAAACACAACAGGGGTGAGCGTATCAGACGTCTTGTGAGGGATGAGAAACAAGCTACCGATGTCCTCGCAGAAGTGATAGTTAATCCTCATGACTCCACAACCAGGATTGCCCGTGACACAGGGCTTTGCCATAGTACAGTGTTTAGAATTTTCAAAGACAGCAAATTTCATCCATACCATATTCATCTGTATCAGGAAATTAGGGGGACATGACTTCCAGACTCGCGTGTATTTCAGGAACTGGTTTCAAAACATAGAGTGGATTACAGCTCTTGTGGAGCCTCAACACATAGTGTGATCTCCTCGGAACCCGAGTCATAGGATCATACTTTTTTTTAGGAAAACTTGAGTGGTTGGACTTGCAAAGGCTTCCTCCGAAACATTTTGCACCAATTGATTTATGATGTTCCCCTTGCGCTTCGGATAATGATGTGGATTCAGTAGGACGGCTTTCCGGCTCACTTTTCACGTAGCGCTCGGCGAGTTATTAACCGGTTATTTTCCCTGCGGTGGATTGGACGACGAGGACCAGTAGCTTGGCTGGCCCGATCCCCAGACTTCGTTCCGGATGACTTCTCTCTTTGGGGGAGATTTATAGACATGACCTATCAGGTGCGTCCAACAACTAGAGAAGACATGAAACAAAGAATTGGAGAAGCCTGTGGTTATCTCAGGTGTGCTGAAGCGCTCCGTATAATCATGAATGTTAGGAGGAGATCAGAACGTCGTTTAGCACAGGGTGACGGACATTTTGAACAATTACTATGAAGAATGCCCGTACATTAACAACGTATATATGTTCTCAGAAGATAACATTTTTGTTGCTATGTGAGTAAACAATAATAGTTAGAAAAAAAGTTATAGTAAAAATTGTACTTTTTAAAAGTAGTTTTCAATCGCATCTTCAATGACCCATATTCCCATTTGAAATTTAGAAGTTGACCACATGTATCACTACTTCTGGTTTGTTACGATGGCACTACCATCAATCGATTCTTTATATAAATTTTGGTTATCAAATTTTTATGACCGACCAGTATAATATAGTTTTCGAGAAAAAAGGCTGTTACGGATGGTCTAAAACGCCCGACATACTTTATATTCCCAATCAATATAAGCGTTTATATATTTTAAGCAGTACATATTTTCAATATTACATTTACTTCTGTTATTTTATACGTTAGAAAATACGTGTAGGAATAACCTTATTTGAAAGTATTACAAGAAGGAGGAATGTCCGCTAAGACGACACCTATGTACACAATTGTATTTTCTAAACTCGAACGCTTTATAGGTGACGTAAGGCAATAATAGATTTGAGTGAAATTATGTCAAAAAGTAGGTATTTGCAACCACTTAATTGAGGAATAACGTGTTATATTTACAATTGCAATAAAAACAAATCTTGAATGAGAAAAAATGTGGTGCAGTACTCATTTAATGACCCACAGATGTCGCAACATATGAAGTCGATAGATTTTTCGGACAATGGGGATAGAATCCGTCGTGCGCACTGTACTGTCGTCAACAGAATTTGTTTCATAAACTTCGGCGTACTGTATAAAAACTACGTGTCCTGGCATGTGTCACGTGGTAGCGCTGTTACATTATCTGCAGTTTATTTCGTCTACGTAGTAGCACTATTTTATTCAGCGACTCTTTGCATAGCTTATTCAATGACGAAATTCAATGTGGTAGAGGAACGGGAGACAAATTTTCAAAAATTTCTCCTAAAAGAAACAGAATTATTTCGTGGACCGTAAATGTACGACATGGAACCCAGAACCAGAAGGGGAACCGCAGTAGTACTGAGGAAGATTAGTTCGTGTAATATAAGTAATACAAATGATTTATCCTTATTAAGAAACTCAAAACACCCACTCGAATGGAAGACGTAAGGTACTTACTAACACAAGAAATGAAAATATTCTGTCTCGAACATATGTTTATTTAAATTCCAACGCCTAGTACTTCATAGAAATATTCCTGGCGTAATATAGACTAAATCAATCGAGTTGAATAAATCTAATTGTGTAACTAACTAGTCTAACCTCGTATAACGGTTCATTTTTAAATTATGCCATGCAAAAACGGCAAGCTGAAGGACTGAAGTTCATGAGAAAGTTCTGCTATAACACAAAACTGGTTAATTAAAAACCCAATTATGTATTCCATCTCTGTTATAGTCCAATCTAATTGAAAGTCCTGAAACGACTATTTAATGAAATTGTGACACTTACGAGAAAGTTCTGTTATAAACCCAACGAGCCTAATTAAAAAAATATTTATCATAAAAATTGTCATAACCAAATTGTTTATAACCCAAAATAGTTTAATGTCTTAAAACGACTGATTTATAGAATTGTGTGGTTTACGAGAAGATTCTGTTATAAAACAAACGAGTATAATTAAAGAAACACAATTATGTATTCCAAATTTTTTATTACCTAAACTAGTTTAAAGTCGTATAACGACTGATTATTGAATTGTGCGATCTACGAGAAATTCCGTTATAACACAAACCAGTCTAATTAAAGATATGTTCTAACTTTTTTATAACATAAACTAGTTTAAAGCCGTATTACGACTGATTGAAGAAATTGTGCGACTTAACGAGAAAATTCTGTTGTAAAACAAACGAGTCTAATTAAAGAAATAGGTATTAAAAAGGCTGCTTAAAGTATCCAATATTTCAGGAGGTGATATTATGCATCAAAACAAGAAAATAATGTCTAATAAACTTGGGTCCTACAACACATACTTCCTAAGATCTGAACACTTGTTCATAGGAGGTACTCAATGTAAAGTCCATTCATGGCAATGCATTTCGCTGCCCTACAATACAACAGACTACCAGGTAATCATACCGTAGTTGACACCCCTGGCATCTAATAATGATACGTCGCAAGGAAAAATGAAAACAAAAGTCTGGTTGCGGATATAAGCCGGGTTCAACAGAAATGGTGTTGTGAATTTTCATAACCAGCATGTGTAGGCTGATGAAAATCCCCAAGCAGTTGAAGAAACAAGATTCAGCACCCATTCTCAATCAACTTATGCTCAGGCGTTCTTGGTCATAGATTAATAGGACCATACGTGCTACCACAGAGATTAACTGGGAATCGTTTTCAGGACATTCTTATTGACGTATTGAAACAAATTTCAAAGAGTGCGTGATTCCTTACGCCGAGGGGCAGAGGAATGCATTGCCATGAATGGACGTCACATTGAGCACCTCCTATGAACAAGTGTTCAGATATCAAAAAGTATGTGTTGTAGGACCCATCTTTATGAGACATTATCTTCTTGTTTTGATTCATACTAGCACCTCCTAAAATATTGGGTACTTATTAAACACCCTGTATAAAATTGTCAAAAGCAAATTATTCATAATCTAAACTAGTTTAAAGTCGTATAGCGGCTAATATATTGAATTGTCCGCTTTACTAGAAAATTATGATATAAAACAAACCAGTGTAATTAGAGACACTCAATTATGTGTTCTAACTTTGTTAATACTTAAACTGGTTTAAAGTCTCATAACGACTGATTCATGAACTTGTGCGACTGACCAGAAAATTCTGTTATAGAAAAACGAGTGCAATTAAAGACAATTATGTATTATATAACATTGTCATGACCAATTTTTTCATACGTTAAACTAGTTTAAAGTCGTATAACGAATGATTTATGAAATTGTGTGATTTACGAGAAAATTCTGTTATAACATAATCCAGTCTAATTGAAGAAGTGCAACTATATAATCTAACATTTGTTACAATCTAATTTAACTGGTTTAATCTCGTATAACGACTGATGCGTGAATTTGTAACAGGTCAAAAGGTCAAAAGAATGGATTGGAACTTACCAAAAAATTCTAACTGCAGTGAAATATTATCTTCAAATTATTAATTATAATACATATATGAAGTTCCACCGTAGGAAAAGATGTACGAAACAAATTCTGTGTGTATGTAATGGACGGATATTCTTTTCTATTTTTCAGATCTACCACTACAGTGAGAAAGGAGCCTGGTCTTGAATTCAAGCTAAGTGAATAAATAAACTTCACACGTCAGTACATCCACTTGATCACAATATGTGGATTATTGCAGTTTCGTTCTTTGTCGTTTGCATTGTTGCCGTAATTTATATCACATGCAGAAATAATCGCAAGATTCAATTGATATCTACGTTACCTGGACCATCTTTATTTTCTGCTCTAAAAGTCGCTATCATCATTGGATTTTGTGACTACAGTCAAGTTTTTAAAATCGTTAAAGACTTATTTGATACCTACGGATCCATCGTGAGTGGATGGTATGGATCGATACCGCTGATACTACTCAAAGATCCTCAACGTATTGAAAAGTTATGCAAACAAGATAAAGTCTGGAGGAGATTACCAGACATAATAGATAAAAAAGTTATGGAACCAGTATTCAAGGGCGGAGTAATAGCAATTGAAGGTGAAGAATGGAAAAGGCACAGACGTATTCTCAACAGTGCATTCCACAACAACATTCTGGAGAAATTTGTAAATAACGTGGATAAAAATAGCAATATCCTGGCGAATAGAATAGAAGAGTATGCGAATGGTAGTTTTCAAGCATTACACCTTCTTTTTACTCAGTGTACAGTTGACATGGTTGTTGAAAATGTATTAGGATATACGCTTGATATTCAGAAGAGGAATGATATTGCATTTGTTGAAAACCTCGAAGAAGCATTAGAGATATTTTCTAGAAAATTATTTAAGCCGTGGATGTTCGTTGAAATAATATTCAACATGTTAGACGTGAGTCGAAAACAAGCATCTATTGTCTCCTTCATTCATGGTAACATCAACAAAGCAATTGACTACTTTTTAACTCAGTATGAAACAATGACACAGAATGGAGAAGACATCGAGGAATACGTGAAGACAAAGGGAAGATTGTTCGACATCCTATTAAATACTTCAGAAATGAGTAGGGATGATGTTATTGGAGAAATAGCTTCCGTTACAGGTGCAGGAGCGGAGACCAGTTCAACAGCGTGTTGTTTTGCATTGGCACTACTTTCTGAAAATCAAGGTATCCAAAAAAAAGTTATGAAAGAACAAATAAAAATATTTAATAAAAATATACACGCTCCAGTTGCAAATGAACATCTCATTAAAATGACGTATCTCGAACAGGTAAGTTCATATAAAATATATGTATCTTGTACAGTATGTGCATGCATTTTTCTTGTACTCGCAGTGAATTCGTTGTATGATTATTGTAAATTATCTTTCAAACCCTATATTCCCGAATTCGAATACGGCAAACTACGATTATATTTTTTTGCAAAGAAACGTTGTTAGCGTAACTTCATTTATCCATATATTATGAAAAAACACTAAAAAGAAGACATTTTAATTGAAACGAAATCTACCTAGCATTATGTCATAAAATATATTACATATATAATTTGTGACATAATGAAGTAATTTTAAGTATAAATTTATGAACAAATATAATATCTAAAAAGCTTTACCACCACTTATAATTGCAGAGGCAACAGTAATAATCTGTTAATCATTAATTTTTAAGATGTTGGACGACAAACTAATGGTGAAGCACGATAATCTACAATTTCTCCAGTTGTATTTCAGAAAATATCAATTGCATTTCAGATTTCTCATTTGTATTTTAGATTAGTCAATTCAATATCAGATAGTATCAATTGATTTCAGAAAACATCGTATTTCAAAAAACATCAATTGTATTTCAGATTTGTCAATTTAATTTCGGATAGTTTCGTTTGTATTTCAGATTATTCAATTCAATTTCAGATAGTATAATTGTATTTCAGAAAACATCAAATGTATTTCAGATTGGTTAATTGAATTTCAGAAACTATCATTTATATTTCAGAAGTTATGGTTGGCACCTTATTCTCCAATGTCAAAACTAATCGATATCATTTTTGTGTAAAGTGAAGACGTACATAAAAATCTATCTTGGAATTCCTGTTTCATAGCTCATGGTGTTGTAGGCTGATTTACCTACTGTGCATTAGAGAATAAAATTAATGAGGGAACACACATAATATTGTTGGTGGTGATTGTGCTCGTGCGGTACAACACAGTACAATTCATCAAGCTGCAGCTTCAGCTATGGTGAATATGCCTGTCGGACGCTAAAATGTAATAAAATTGAGAATTTTTATAAATCCAATTTCCATTTTTTAAATATATGTAAAAATCTCAAGTAGGCCTACATTTGTTTCTTTGTGAAATAAAACTGACTATGTAATCTTAAATGCATTGCTTATTTTCTGAAATACATTTGATACCATCTGAAATACAATTGACAAATCTAAAATACATTTGATACCAGCTCCACTCATGGGACTCGAAATGGCAACTGACAATATAATGTTTCGAAATACTTAATGAGTTAATAATGAAAAACTGAACTTGTGGAAATTAGAGGCTTCCTTTGGTATTGCTAGGGTCAATACCTCAATTTATAACATAATATTTTAAAGAAAAGTTTCCCGATTTGTTAAAAACAACAAAAATACCGAAATAATTTCCACAATTCAAATCAATATATCAACGCTGTCATTTCGAGTCCCATGAGTGGGGACCAACGGAAACCAGTAAATGACCTATCTGAAATGCGGAAGGCCCCTCCTCTAATGAAATTTGGAAAGATCTGCATTTATAGACCCAGTTCAGAGGAACTAAGTTCCACCGTTTATGTGTGTATGCGTGCATTCGTGCGTGCGTGTGACCCACATCAGCGTTAGAAATTATATATATATACAGCGTGGAAGCGATATAACCTTGTGCATTGAAAGGAGGCATAGTTTGCATGAAAATAAATCTATTTACGTTTTCAGATTAAGTGTGTAGTGAATTAAATAATTGCAACGAAAATTTAAACTCTCTGGCAACGTCTCAATGCACAAGATTCCACACGGATGCATTGAAATCATCTGACGTGAGATATAAACAACAGTTTACGTATTGCACATTGAAGCGACTGATACGGACCAGATTTTTCTCGACCAAATTTAAAATCTCCTTTTACTTATCAACAATTTGTTCCTGTCGTTGTCCACCCCGATTGTGAAATGTTGGAATTACGCTGCCGTGTCACGGACCAGCTAGCAGACAGCAATGCATTATATACTATCCTACCGGAAATCTTTTTGCATACAAGCGTTGAATGTCACGCGAGTTGCATTTCATCTTTCCAAAAGTCAAAATCATGTCCAGACATTCAGAATTAGAAAATCTCGGCATTGCTGTACACTAAATTGAATGGCAATACAAGCTTCACTTAAAATCGGAACACTCAGATACCAACTTTTACTGAATATTCACGTTACTGGCACAAAGCTACCTTGACTACCAAGAATGATCCTTTACCTCAATCGAAATAAAGTTTAGAACAGCTGATCAGTGTTCCCACCTCTAGTCTTGTTAGTCAAGAAACAAATTTGCAATACATTTTATTTAATTTACACGAAAACCGTCCATTCGATCGAAATACGAAAAAGGGAAGATATATTCTTTAATACATTCTCTATTAGCATCGGCAGAATTCAAGATCCTATGTATAGCATTTATTCACAACGACGACGTTAATATTTTCGGCAAAGACACTTTTCTCTTCTTCTTCTTTTTTTTTTTTTTTTTTTTTCGTAAGCTATAAACTTCTCACCAATATAGCATTAGACCTTTATACTCACAAGGGAAGTACCCCAGCTCGAACGGCTAAAACCGAGTGTAAATGCGTTTAAAATACAGAGTTGTGCTTGTTCTACCACCCATCAAGTTTATTTATATGTAAATCTCCGCAGTCGTATGCAATCAATGATTGAAGAATAACGAATCTAATGACTAGAGAAGAGCAAATCGCTGAAGAAACAACCCCGTGTAACAGAGAGTTATGACAAGGAAATCCACAAAATACATAAATGAGGTATTATGTGCCAATAAGCTACACATTTGCTTTAAATAATATACGAGTATAGGGTATTTAAAAAATCAAATCAAACATTAAACCGCTATAAATATTATAATATGAGATAGGGAAAAAATAAGAACATCACAGTGTTGGACAAACAACGGGGTTTACAAAACATTGGGAAGATGTGCGCCGTTCTCTTGTTCAAAGTACAGCTTTCTCTCTGCGACACCATGTAGCCTACAGCATTTTTCAGATAATATCTTGGAATATTGGCAATTTCTTGCGAAATGCCATCTTTCAGTTGCAGTAGGGTTGTTGGATGTATCAGGAAAACTCGTTCTTTAAGGTAACCCCACAACCAAGAGTCGGCCGGATTGAAATCTGGAGATCGCGGAGGTCACATTTTTGGAAAGTGCCTACTGATGACTTTGGTTGGAATATTTATAATATTTATAGCGATTTAATATCTGAACTGACTTTTGAAATATCCTATATATTAACATATACAGTGCGTACTTGTCCGTATATCTCGAACTAGAAGATGCTGTGTTGTGGTACGTTCTTCCCTTATTCGTCATAGAGTGCAAATCTGCAGTTTCAATGAAGTGATTAAAACACAACGGAATGGAACAGTGTGCACACTTGATAAGGGCAACATGTGAACATGATACATCATCTTCGGTATATCCGCAATGCAATAGTTCAATATCACAAGCCACAATGATCACACTATCAGATGATGCAACAGGAATATCAACTTCGTAACCGGATCTTCGCCACGAAATGTTAACATAGGTCTGTACCTCGGTGCAGAAAGTTGGTTGTAGATGACAGAGTGAAGGCGGATGATGAAATATCGATCATGTAACGTGACCTGCAGTTTGTCAATTTGTAACCGTACAAAATCAACAATTCTGCAATGCAGTTTGTACCGTCTGAAAAAATATATACACCCGGAGATTGACAATATTTGGTTGTCTTTTATGGCAGTATATGTAACGTAGTATCCTTGTTGGGGAAACATTCTCCTATCCGACTGTAATCTTTGTGTCCTGACCAGAAATCAGAAAGTAATAGACCTTTTTTCACAAACATGTTCACCGAGGACCGAATGTAAAAAGCTTTTCATGTGCCCTTTGATCATATTTTCATTTTTACTCGCTTCAACATGAATGTTCCGTGGACAAATTGCTACTACTTTCTTTGCAAACTGTGGACCAAACATCCCTGTGTTTCCTGCAAATGTAAAGCTTGCTCGCTAATCTATCATCCATGGACACTGCCACATCTATTATGTAACAGTGTGTGGAGCTATGAAAAGACTGTACCACACCAGCTGTTGATTTTTCACTTCTGTGTGATAGTGTTTAAGAAGATGATAGTTCATTAAAAAATTGGTTCCGATCATTATTCCACACGCGTTGCTTAACTATGTGGTTTTGTCTTTAATGAATATGTTCACATCTACCACAAATGTTTCTACTTTGTGCCTAATGTAGTGATATGCCTGGACGAAATGTTATATTCTTTTTTGAAGCCGCTGGCGAAATGCAAAGAAGCTTTAAATTGTCCAGAGCAACTACTGTAGCAGCTTCCAGAGCCCAAGCTTGAATGTGCCAGTAGTGGACTACTGATCATAGTCTCTGGCTCTGTCAAACTGTGCACTTACAGTCTCTTTTAAAGCCTTCAGATTTGATATTTTGTTTCCCTTGAAGTGGCACCGGTCTTACATTTTGCGCGTCACATAATCCAAAATTACCTTTCAGTTGGATTTCAAAAGAGTGCAGCTATAACTGTTCATTAGTTTCCTGTAAGAATTGTAACCGCGATTAAAATAATCATAAATATTGTCCAATGTTAGGTCATCAAACACTGGGTCGTGGTATTTTTGAGAGTGAAGGTAAGTATTCACTTTGACTTGCAGTTCCTTTATTTGCTGGAGAGGAAGTTTCAGAACTGTTGGATCTCTCATATCCCATGTGCTGTTTCTTTTCCGCCATCAGACTCAAAATCACTAATCCTATCCAATATGTCGATATCTACTTCTGATAATTCCCGGTAGTATTTTTGCATTATAATGTCACGTAATTTGCATGCAAACGACTCATTCTCACTCCAATTACAGCCTCATTATCCGGTATGTAAGTTCGACCTAACTTTGCGCGCAGCAGGTAAACAATGTTCACAGGATTAATTGACTTCAGCCTACACATGTCTGCCGTTAGTACGTGCACTTCACTATTGAACACCACAATTGTCTCGCTCGTACTCTCTGTACAGCTACGACGTTGTGAGGCTAGTACGCTAACTTTCAGATGGCGATAGCGGCCGCACACGTAGTTTTACAGATGAATGGCATTGATAGCTATTCGAACAGATACAACATTATATTTAAACGGGTTTCCAGTCGGTTTTAGCCGTTCGAGCTGGGGTACTTCCCTTGTCAGTATGACCAATTAGCTCTGCAAACCTGCCGGGTTATTACACTTCAATCTGTATGTAAACGGGAAGGGAGGGTACTAAATAGGGTCTTTTTGAGAGATGAATCAGGCAGGGAAGTTAATCAAAAGAATATGTCATTGTGGTCGTTTGTGAACGGTTTTCGAGACATTCGTACAAATTAATAAAAGCGAGCAGATGGAAACATTGCATTATGTGACAGTAGCAGTTGAGTCGCAATATTATGAACAGTCTTAAACAAAACAAATGATCGACTGCCATACGCTACGTCCCCTTCGAAACACTTGGGTTGATTCCATGAGAGCTTAGGTATACACGATAACGAATTTCTTACACTCTTTTCTTTTCTGTCTGTTTTCAGATCAAATGTTATAAATAATTCATAACAAAGATATATTCAAGGGCTAAATTGGTGGACTTAGAAAAATTAATGCTGCAGGAAATCGGTCAGTTTTGTATCTAAGTCTGTACATAACAGCACGGAAAATTCACCAACTTAGCGCCTCACAAAGAGGCATTGGTGACTCTGCAGTTACTTCTTCTCGATCCGATTCTCCTTCCGACTTTCTCCTATCATCACTGACTGCACGGTTACAACGTCTCCCTGTCACACACATTGTTACTGAACTTCAACGAAATGAGGCCTACGCCAAATTCCCAATTTTACACAACAAACCAATAAGGTGCACATTTGTTGGTGCTGTCTCTATAAAATCACCCAACATCACCTCTCCAACGTCTCCCCTTTTCCTGGAATACGCATTCGAAAACACATCTAAAAATGCTACTTTTCTCAAACCCCTTTCAAAGAAAACCATCAAAATATTAGACTTTGATATTTAACTCATTTATCTTTCAAAAGGACCCAATTTAGTCATATTTCATGCTGTGTAAACAGAGTAAGGGTCAGCTTGGTGGTTGAGCGCAGTGGTATTTAATGTCTGTACTTGCAACTCCTTTGAACAGGTTCCTTACACCTGTATTATTATATTGTTCCTTAATTTCCTTTTTTCAGGTAGTCAAAGAAACTCTGAGACTCTATCCGACTCTTCCACATATATATAAGAATCCAGTGGATGAAGTCGACCTCGGAAACGGAGAAATAATTCCGGAAGGAAGCCTCGTGCTTATCAGCGCTTACTTGATACATCGCCACAAGGATTACTTTCCCAATCCTGATAAATTTGATCCTGATAGATTTACACCTGAGAATTCTGTGGGCAGACATCTTTATTCATATATACCCTTCGGGCTAGGTCGCAGAATGTGCGTAGGGCATAAATTCGCTATGATGGAAATAAAGGCTATCCTGTCTACAGTCATCAGAAGATATCACTTTATAGCAGTAGAAGGTGGTATGGAGAGAATCAACGAAAGTTTGCAGTTTGGAATTGTAATGAAACCACTAAGTGATTTCAAATTAAAATTTGTACCAAGGAAATTATATAATGTTGAATAGGAAATGTGTACCTTATTAATATGGAATGTGGTGTAAAATATTTTTGAATTTACAGAAAGCATTAAATATTGTTGTACATTTTAAACAATGGAACAATAAAAAAAACCTCTCCTCTGTTATGTTTAAATGTGATGATAAATTTGGCGATGATTTCGTCGGAATATAAGAGACATCTTAGGCGATTACGAAGCGCGGGACATTGAGGGGATCAAAGCATTCGTGCAGAGGGATGACACAATCTGCTAGTTCGTGGAGTCAACACCGATGAATTTACAAGGGACCGGTTATAATGAATGAATAAGGAACAGATAATTAACTCAAGCGGAGATTGATACTCACGCCTCAACGCAGTCTATAAGCGTATGGCTCAGAGCCCTCAATAACGGCCTAGCCCATGGGCTGTTTCCGCGCTGCACAGCACTGGGTCCGCAGTGTCGCTCGTAACTAGCTCGTGACGTCACTTAGCATCAACGCACGGGCCGCAGCGAACTGCTTGCGGAACGGTTTCGCGCGATGGGCTTGTGTTAATGCGTGGACAAACTATCAAAATTCTTTGACAAATAATATGATAAAGTATTTGATCAAAGATTCTTTGATAAAGGATAGGATTTTTTGGTATATTACACTACATAAAATCTTTTATAGAAGATTTTGTCAAACGTAACCTAAAATTAGAAACAAAAGCTCTCTGAGTAATTATTGTTCCACAACAGTGAACACGTGTTCCGAGGATTTGATGATACTAATATTTACGCGTTAAATTTATGATTTGTTTATACTAATATTAACGCGTTATGTTTATAATACCATCAATGAAGAACAGCTATAATTAGTTCAATTATTACAATATGCATGTTACTGAAAAAAAAAATTGTGGGTTAAACCCCTGATCATAATACAAATATGCGATCAGGATCAAACCATGAATGGCAAGACGTGATAAGAGAGGTATACATCATAACCTGTTGAAAGAGGTAAAATGCGAGGACTTGAAACGTTATACAAATTATTATGATTTATTATTATTATTATTATTATTATTATTATTATTATTATTATTATTATATTACAAAAAATATTTAGTTACAACATTTCATTTCCTTCACATTCCGATATGTTATATTTGCGTTCCGCTATATTCGTTACAAGATATAGAAATCTTTTATCAAAGATAACAAGCTGAACTTACATTTTATGAAAGATCTTTTATGAAAGAAACAATTATAAAAGAAAACCCATTACACTGTCATATATTTTATAATATATATTTTATAAAAATCTTTGTTAAAGAACGTTTATAGTGTCATAGCAGCACGGAAATCTTTCATCACAGAAAGCATACATGCTAAAATACAGTCTCCCTAGAGAAAAGTAGTAAAGGAGAAAATCGCTGCTAGAAAGTTTAAAACAACAGGATCGGATGGAAATTAAAGAAGTACCATAAGGACAGTTTTTAAATCTGTGTTCGACAGCAGGGGAAAATAATTTAATTTTGTAATGTGTCCGGTATGGAAGTAACTGTATGCTCATGCCACACGCCAAGCGAAAGCACAACCAATGGGTGCAAGCGGAAAAGCAGCAGAATTCAATCCACTGGTGCAGTACTGAGCAGTGCTGCGGACTTGGACGTGGAAGCCCAGTGCAATAGGCTAGGAAGCGGCCGCGTGAAGCAGTGTTGGACTTGGGCGGGATGGGCTGCTGATGCATTAGCACTCGCAGTGCTGAGCTATAGGCCAACCTCCATAACACTGTTGTGACTGCGTTCAACTCGAACAGCGCTGAGGTGGCGCTGAAATAGCGACAACATTGAACGCCTTGCTGATCGACAGCGCTGAAATAGCGGCTGCCATTTTTCGTAGCATTTTTTTTCGCTGCAGGTCAGTTGCAAGCCAGCGAAAGTGGACAGGATAGGCAACACCAATGGTGTCTTATATTTCTGAGTAGACGGAACAATGGTGTCTTTCATTTATAAGCACAGCGGGCATTTTGCAATCAGGTCGTTCAAGAACTCACAGCTGCTGTAACTCAGTAAAAATGAATAGATGAATTAGAGCTGTCACGGCTGAACACAACCTATGAGTCCTGCTTACTACACCAAGACCACACCACTAGAGTCAATGAAACACTGTTGCAACGCACGAAGAAACCGATGGATGTAAGTATTGCTTCCAGATACAAAATTATCACCGATACTTTCTTCTACAAGGCACTATAAATCAGAATGATTGCAATTCACCATAAAGGCTTGAGTTTGGACAAGGATGGTGAAATTATAATGCGTAAACAATAGGCATTTTACTCCGAGAGGTAAGATTTGCTATAGAAACCTCAAGAATAGGAAGACGAAACAAAGCAATTGCCCAAAATATCTGCGGAAATCTAGTTTCCATGGCCCGGAATGTTGCAGGGGTATTTGCTGATGTAGATATTCCCTTTTCCCTTCTTCATTCCACTAACATTGTCCACTTCCCCTCATTTAGATTATAAACTGCAAGTGATAGTGGTTGTGGTTGTGGTTGTGGTGGCGGCCCCGGCGGTGATGGTGGTGGTAGTTAAGTTTGTAGTGATGGTTATGGTTGTTGCACCCTTCAGTCCATCATTTAAGAAATAACATATTTTCCTCTTTTTCCGAGTGTTTTTGGCTGCCATCTCTAAATTTTCTGAGGCCACCTCTCTTCGTTCATTTTCCTCAAGTGGCTCTACCATCTCAAATTTTTCTTCGACTCTCGCAATTATTATTATATCGGCCTCAGACCTAATGCTTAGTCTCTAATTCGACACTGACCTTTATTGTTAGGGCATAAGTTTTGCAGTAAATCCATTCTCTTATTATCAATTTATTTGTGTTCCTCTCCGTTATTTCCCACACTTCAAAACCATACTCGCATACGGTGATACTCTTGACAATAGTTTTATACAAAGGCTTTTTCACACTTCTTTCTATATTCTTGCTGCATATTAAGAAAGGAATTATTTTAACTGCAACTTTAGCCTTCATAAACCTATTTGTTAATTCATGTGTACCTCCATTTTTTTATATTTACGCACAGAGGTAGGTAAATTTATACATGGTTTAACTACTGTTTCATCTTCTTTTTTAGAATTTTAGTATGTTCTGCTACTGCCATGTACTCCGTCTTATAACATTTGATTCTGGACCCATTTAGACGGATTATCATGGAGTTATTGCAGCATATACTGTAAAGAATATCATGTTAATTTCAAACAAAGATAGCCTAATAATCCACGAATCTAAGTGAATAAAATATGTCTTCATCAGTCTTAATACCCATTTTTCACATGCCAGCCTCCAGATCCTGAATTCCTCAGTAAGTTAAATCTACATTAACCCTGTCGTATCCTTTATTACCAATTTTAAGTAAAGACATGCTGTGGTAAGTTTTGCATAGGTATGTGGATATAAAATGTGACTATAATTTTCATAACAAGTTTTTATGTCCCTCGATGACGTTGATAGCGTTAACAATACTGTTAACAATCATGTAAATGCTTGCAAAGTTAAAAAGAAATGATTGTGACGTCACAGGCTGAAGGGGTCAAGAGCTTTAGGCGGCGTGGCTAAAAGTGTGACGTCGTGGCTGGTCGTGGCAAATGACGTCTTAATTGGGCGTGGTTAAAGTGTGAAGTCATAATGGGGCATGGCTTAAGTGCGACGTCATAACTGGCATGATAAAAGTATGACGTCATAAAATGGAAGTTAAAGTGTGACATCATAAGAGGTGTGCTAAATTGTGACGTCATAGAGTTGGGGGTGTGAATTTGAAATGCGCAAGTGCAGGCATTTTTTGAATATGTAATTGAAGTTGTAAAGAGTGGGGGTTATAGGTTACGTAATAATTTGAAATACACACGTTCATACTTGAAATACACAATGCACAATTGCAGAAATATTTGTTTCGCTGGCATAATAATTTTTTTCAGCGCGGGGCTTACATATTTATCGTGGTTTGAAAAAGGAAAATGATATGGGAATGGAAAATTAATTGATAAATTATTTGGGCAATTGGATGTGAGGGGTTGAGAATTGGGGGTTAGAAATTCGCAAGTGCGTACATGTTAATTGAAATTGGAATGGGGGCATTATTGAAGGCGTAAATGTTTGTGCTTCAAGCCAATTGCAGAATAATTGGTATAAAAGTTAATCTTGCTAACTCATAAAGTAAACACATACATTATTCTTATTATTATTACTACTACTATTATTATTATCATTATTATTATTATCACTATTATTATTATCACTATTATTATTATTATTATTATTATTATTATTATTATTATTATATTATCATCATCATTAGGATTCGAATTTAATAAATTTTGAAGTAATATTTAGTAGATTGATTAGTGGATTTACTTTAACCATATATTATCACCAACATTAAATTCATTAGAATATGATTTCATTATTATTATTATTATTATTATTATTATTATTATTATTATTATTATTATTATTATTATTAGGATTCCAATTTAATACATTTTGAATTAACATTTAGTGGATTTATGTTAAGCCATACGTTATTATCTAAAGTACGATTTGGAGCAGTTCGTAATACCATAATATCTAAATCCCATATATAAACACCTGCTCATTGATGATGTAATTGTCGTGTAATGTGGTGTGCATGGGCGGTATCCGTAAATACAGACAAATTTCTTTACACGTTTTCAGAGCGCGGGGGGAGATATACATGTTTGGTAGCGCTGACATAATTAGATTTACAGAGCGGAAACTATGACAATCTTAAGAATTGAACATGTGAGTGATGACATAATTGCTGAGTCGTCTTTTCAATGTGTAATCATGCACCTCTGATTGTTGCAATCCTATGAACGGTTTCTTGCGAAGTTTGAAACATAATTTCATTAGATATTAAATAAAAAAATAAATATACAAATTATTAATCTATACTAATAATAAATCTGTAGCCAAAATTTTTCTGGTAATTTTCGCTTTTCCAAAAATAATTGTGTTAACATGTATAATTAACCATCCTGAAACCAAGAATTTTTTTTGAAATTTTTGTTTGTATGTCTGTATGTCTGTCTGTCTGTCTGTCTGTCTATAATGTTTTTACAGTTACTTTCTGAGTGAATCAAAGCCAGGTAGGATTAGAATAGTTTTTTGTGCACAGAAACCTTGATAGCCTATCAGTACATTCGTTTCCTGTATTTACTAAAATAATTTTTATGTACACATTCATTTTCATCTCAGATAATTAACGAACAACGAGAGTGTATTGATTTAGTATGCATTAATATTACGTTAGCTTAGCAATCCATTATTTTATAATTTAAATTTGAATCTTGTTAAAATACATAAAATATATATGCAATAAATGCAATGCAAAAAAAATAGGTAATGAGCCAAGCTGATTATGTTGCGCTGTTGTAAAAGTTGTTTCTCCTGAGATACAAGAGCCCCCACAACAAATTAAAAATTTACTTATTGGAGTATATCGTTATCAGCACACTTTTATATAATATAATATAATAATAAATCTCTAGCCAAATTTTTTCTGGTAATTTTCGATTTTCCAAAAATAATTGGTGTTAACATGTATAACTATTCATCATGAGAACGTAAAATACTTTTTTGAAATTTTTGTTTGTATGTCTGTCTGTGGAGAATGTTACACAACGCAGAATTGCAGGCATTGTGTTCTTCACCTGACATAATTAGGAACAATAAATCCAGACGTTTGAGATGGGCAAGACATGTAGCAAGTATGGGCGAATCCAGAAATGCATATAGAGTGTTAGTTGCGAGGCCGGAGGGAAAAAAACCTTTGGGGAGGCAGAGACGTATATGGGAAGATAATATTAAAATGGATTTGAGGGAGGTTGGATATGATGATAGAGATTGGATTGATCTTGCTCAGGATAGGGACCTATGGCGGTCTTATTTGAGGGCGGCAATGAACCTTCGTGTTCCTTAAAAGCCAGTAAGTAAGTAAAAAATTATGTCTATCTGTGTATCTGGATGTTTGTTACCTCTTCACGCAATAATAACTGAACGGATTTCGATGAAAATTGAAATTTAAATTAAGTTCGTTTTAACTTAGATTCTAGGCTATTTGGCATTCAAAATACTTTATTTGAAGGGGCCTGAATTGAATAAATCG
Source organism: Periplaneta americana (assembly GCF_040183065.1). NCBI lineage: Eukaryota > Metazoa > Arthropoda > Insecta > Blattodea > Blattidae > Periplaneta > Periplaneta americana. The sequence goes on from NC_091118.1 coordinate 139,572,756, forward strand.
AAATATCTCGCTTATTATTACTTTTTCTGAAAAATGTCACGTAACAAAAGTTTCTTTAAACATGATTTCCGATAAGTTTTATCCTAAGCAAAATTTTGATAGGACTGATATTTAAGGATATACAAGACATTTAGAATCACAATACAATACATTTTCACAGCCGCCTCAGATTATAACGTTGTTCCTGTAGTAAATCCTATGTGCAAAATATAAAATTTTTGAGTAGGAAGAGAAAATACATTTATTCATTCCATAGCAGTGGTTCAAAGGAGATCATGAATTCTTTCCTTTTCGAAAGAAAGAAATATAATTAGCCTACATATCACTATATATTATGCTATATCACTATTTCAGTTATTTGAAGGATTCAGAAACATAGTGGGCCAAGCGCAATTTCCTGAAGACGTAGAAAATAATGGTTAAAATTAAGTTATTACCATAATTCAATGCAAACATATAGCAAGTAATATCAAGCATACACATTAAAACTAAAAGACATGTCAATCTTCATTAAACTATGGTTGCATGTAATAACAATTAAGAAATATGTTAAAGGAATTGTCATTGGACCGAATGAGTGGTCTCTGGATCACAATGATCGCATTTTAACTTTTTAAATACAATTTAAATTAAGTAATATACTCGTATTTA